>NC_083722.1:114727248-115063627 GCF_028564815.1 Eubalaena glacialis
AGCGAAAAATGGATAAAGAAGTTGTGGTACTTAGGCACAATGGAATATCACTCAGCCATGAAATCAATGTCATAAGGCTAGTAGCAGCAGGATGAGTGGATTTAGGTACGATGACTCTCAGTGAAATAAGTCACAGAGAAAAAGACACTTATCCTAAGATATCACTTATAGAGGGAATGTCAAAATCGCTACACTTGAACTGAATTACAAAACAGAACAGAGTCACACATTTAGAAAACACACTATGGCTGCTTAACGGGAAAGGTGAGGTGGGGTGATGCATAAAACAAGGGTTTGAAATTAGCTCAGATACCGTTCCACAAGCCAAATATGTAATAGACAAGACCTACTCCCTGCTCAGTGAACTGGACTCAACAGCCCCTATTCACCGCCCAAGAATATATCTGTCTAGTAAGAGTCTTAAAACCTATGTATTGATCTCTCTCTGGAAGTGCATCAAGAGGGTGTAAAGCGGCATAAACACAGCAGTGAAAAGCAGCTAAACCCCATTATAAAAATAGATTACTTAAAAAAAACCCCATAAAACAAAGACAGTGAAAGAGAGAGAAATTCTTACAAAATCCGTTCAGGGGCTCTGATGCAACCTGGATTGACCATATCTAGACCCACAGCTGGATGAGACATGAGGCTGGACACTCTTGGGGCTGAGAGGATTGGTGAGCTTGGGTGAGCAAACGCAGACCCTTTAAAGTCCTACTGCGTGGTACCCATGCCGTGGGTCCCAAGTCTCCAGGTTCAAGGGCATCTTCCTACATCGAAAACATGCGTGGGAAACCCAGAAGATGGTACACCGTGTGATCGGGAAAGGGTTCTCAAACGCACCTCATTTCTCCTCTCCTTGTGCTCGGGTTCGCCATTCCAGCCGCTCTACTAACAATCTCCCTACTTGGAGAATCTGCACCTTTAACCTCCTGTTTCGGACAGGTCGCAATTTGGCCTGAGGATGAACGGGAAGACGGGGAACCAATGAGAGACTAGCTCTAGGTGTTGGGACAGGCACAGGTCACTCTATTTTCCCATCAGGAAGAAGAATGAACCACAGGCTCAGCCTGCCCCCCGGAACCAGAATACGGCCTGAAGCAATCCTGCGCTTTGGCGGCCAGCTCCCAAAAAAGCGAGTTGACAAATGGAGCTCAAGGGCACTGCAATTCACAAACCTGCAGAGTTATAAATGATAACTCTCGTCCACAAATATATTGAGGGAAGGCAACGAAGAGGATTTGAAAGCAAGGCAGAATTGCAGGAAACAGGTTTCAGGAGGCAGAGTCGACTCGCCTTGAAAGCACATGAAAAGCGGCAAAGCGTTGACAATGATGCCCTTGGCCAAAAAGGGCGTATGCGTTTTTTCCTGAATATATTCAGGAAAAAACGCATACGCCCTTTTTGGCCAACCAGGCAAGCCGGAAAGGCAAATCAGCGCTACAAAGAAGTCTCGCTTGCCATCGGTCAAAAGGGCCATGCTGAAAAAAGTGTAAAAACCAGAAATGCAGGACAGGCCATGGAGACATGGGAGCCTTGCTACGCTGATGGGCGGGCTGTAAATTGCCAGCAGCCACTCTGGAGAAGTGTACGGTGTGTCCTGAAACATGTAATAAGCACAGCTTAGAGAGCATAGGGCACTTCCACTCATGGGCGTATAAATCGGGAAACCTAAAAATCAACAAGACACAGGCACCCCAAAGTTTAGGGCTGCTCTGTTTCCAAGAACCTCCACTTCGGTACACCTTCAATATCCCAGGAAAGCGAAAAATGGATAAAGAAGTTGTGGTACTTAGGCACAATGGAATATCACTCAGCCATGAAATCAATGTCATAAGGCTAGTAGCAGCAGGATGAGTGGATGTAGGTACGATGACTCTCAGTGAAATAAGTCACAGAGAAAAAGACACTTATCCTAAGATATCACTTATAGAGGGAATGTCAAAATCGCTACACTTGAACTGAATTACAAAACAGAACAGAGTCACACATTTAGAAAACACACTATGGCTGCTTAACGGGAAAGGTGAGGTGGGGTGATGCATAAAACAAGGGTTTGAAATTAGCTCAGATACCGTTCCACAAGCCAAATATGTAATAGACAAGACCTACTCCCTGCTCAGTGAACTGGACTCAACAGCCCCTATTCACCGCCCAAGAATATATCTGACTAGTAAGAGTCTTAAAACCTATGTATTGATCTCTCTCTGGAAGTGCATCAAGAGGGTGTAAAGCGGCATAAACACAGCAGTGAAAAGCAGCTAAACCCCATTATAAAAATAGATTACTTAAAAAAAACCCCATAAAACAAAGACAGTGAAAGAGAGAGAAATTCTTACAAAATCCGTTCAGGGGCTCTGATGCAACCTGGATTGACCATATCTAGACCCACAGCTGGATGAGACATGAGGCTGGACACTCTTGGGGCTGAGAGGATTGGTGAGCTTGGGTGAGCAAACGCAGACCCTTTAAAGTCCTACTGCGTGGTACCCATGCCGTGGGTCCCAAGTCTCCAGGTTCAAGGGCATCTTCCTACATCGAAAACATGCGTGGGAAACCCAGAAGATGGTACACCGTGTGATCGGGAAAGGGTTCTCAAACGCACCTCATTTCTCCTCTCCTTGTGCTCGGGTTCGCCATTCCAGCCGCTCTACTAACAATCTCCCTACTTGGAGAATCTGCACCTTTAACCTCCTGTTTCGGACAGGTCGCAATTTGGCCTGAGGATGAACGGGAAGACGGGGAACCAATGAGAGACTAGCTCTAGGTGTTGGGACAGGCACAGGTCACTCTATTTTCCCATCAGGAAGAAGAATGAACCACAGGCTCAGCCTGCCCCCCGGAACCAGAATACGGCCTGAAGCAATCCTGCGCTTTGGCGGCCAGCTCCCAAAAAAGCGAGTTGACAAATGGAGCTCAAGGGCACTGCAATTCACAAACCTGCAGAGTTATAAATGATAACTCTCGTCCACAAATATATTGAGGGAAGGCAACGAAGAGGATTTGAAAGCAAGGCAGAATTGCAGGAAACAGGTTTCAGGAGGCAGACTCGACTCGCCTTGAAAGCACATGAAAAGCGGCAAAGCGTTGACAATGATGCCCTTGGCCAAAAAGGGCGTATGCGTTTTTTCCTGAATATATTCAGGAAAAAACGCATACGCCCTTTTTGGCCAACCAGGCAAGCCGGAAAGGCAAATCAGCGCTACAAAGAAGTCTCGCTTGCCATCGGTCAAAAGGGCCATGCTGAAAAAAGTGTAAAAACCAGAAATGCAGGACAGGCCATGGAGACATGGGAGCCTTGCTACGCTGATGGGCGGGCTGTAAATTGCCAACAGCCACTCTGGAGAAGTGTACGGTGTGTCCTGAAACATGTAATAAGCACAGCTTAGAGAGCATAGGGCACTTCCACTCATGGGCGTATAAATCAGGAAACCTAAAAATCAACAAGACACAGGCACCCCAAAGTTTAGGGCTGCTCTGTTTCCAAGAACCTCCACTTCGGTACACCTTCAATATCCCAGGAAAGCGAAAAATGGATAAAGAAGTTGTGGTACTTAGGCACAATGGAATATCACTCAGCCATGAAATCAATGTCATAAGGCTAGTAGCAGCAGGATGAGTGGATTTAGGTACGATGACTCTCAGTGAAATAAGTCACAGAGAAAAAGACACTTATCCTAAGATATCACTTATAGAGGGAATGTCAAAATCGCTACACTTGAACTGAATTACAAAACAGAACAGAGTCACACATTTAGAAAACACACTATGGCTGCTTAACGGGAAAGGTGAGGTGGGGTGATGCATAAAACAAGGGTTTGAAATTAGCTCAGATACCGTTCCACAAGCCAAATATGTAATAGACAAGACCTACTCCCTGCTCAGTGAACTGGACTCAACAGCCCCTATTCACCGCCCAAGAATATATCTGACTAGTAAGAGTCTTAAAACCTATGTATTGATCTCTCTCTGGAAGTGCATCAAGAGGGTGTAAAGCGGCATAAACACAGCAGTGAAAAGCAGCTAAACCCCATTATAAAAATAGATTACTTAAAAAAAACCCCATAAAACAAAGACAGTGAAAGAGAGAGAAATTCTTACAAAATCCGTTCAGGGGCTCTGATGCAACCTGGATTGACCATATCTAGACCCACAGCTGGATGAGACATGAGGCTGGACACTCTTGGGGCTGAGAGGATTGGTGAGCTTGGGTGAGCAAACGCAGACCCTTTAAAGTCCTACTGCGTGGTACCCATGCCGTGGGTCCCAAATCTCCAGGTTAAAGGGCATCTTCCTACATCGAAAACATGCGTGGGAAACCCAGAAGATGGTACACCGTGTGATCGGGAAAGTGTTCTCAAACGCACCTCATTTCTCCTCTCCTTGTGCTCGGGTTCGCCATTCCAGCCGCTCTACTAACAATCTCCCTACTTGGAGAATCTGCACCTTTAACCTCCTGTTTCGGACAGGTCGCAATTTGGCCTGAGGATGAACGGGAAGACGGGGAACCAATGAGAGACTAGCTCTAGGTGTTGGGACAGGCACAGGTCACTCTATTTTCCCATCAGGAAGAAGAATGAACCACAGGCTCAGCCTGCCCCCCGGAACCAGAATACGGCCTGAAGCAATCCTGCGCTTTGGCGGCCAGCTCCCAAAAAAGCGAGTTGACAAATGGAGCTCAAGGGCACTGCAATTCACAAACCTGCAGAGTTATAAATGATAACTCTCGTCCACAAATATATTGAGGGAAGGCAACGAAGAGGATTTGAAAGCAAGGCAGAATTGCAGGAAACAGGTTTCAGGAGGCAGACTCGACTCGCCTTGAAAGCACATGAAAAGCGGCAAAGCGTTGACAATGATGCCCTTGGCCAAAAAGGGCGTATGCGTTTTTTCCTGAATATATTCAGGAAAAAACGCATACGCCCTTTTTGGCCAACCAGGCAAGCCGGAAAGGCAAATCAGCGCTACAAAGAAGTCTCGCTTGCCATCGGTCAAAAGGGCCATGCTGAAAAAAGTGTAAAAACCAGAAATGCAGGACAGGCCATGGAGACATGGGAGCCTTGCTACGCTGATGGGCGGGCTGTAAATTGCCAACAGCCACTCTGGAGAAGTGTACGGTGTGTCCTGAAACATGTAATAAGCACAGCTTAGAGACCATAGGGCACTTCCACTCATGGGCGTATAAATCGGGAAACCTAAAAATCAACAAGACACAGGCACCCCAAAGTTTAGGGCTGCTCTGTTTCCAAGAACCTCCACTTCGGTACACCTTCAATATCCCAGGAAAGCGAAAAATGGATAAAGAAGTTGTGGTACTTAGGCACAATGGAATATCACTCAGCCATGAAATCAATGTCATAAGGCTAGTAGCAGCAGGATGAGTGGATTTAGGTACGATGACTCTCAGTGAAATAAGTCACAGAGAAAAAGACACTTATCCTAAGATATCACTTATAGAGGGAATGTCAAAATCGCTACACTTGAACTGAATTACAAAACAGAACAGAGTCACACATTTAGAAAACACACTATGGCTGCTTAACGGGAAAGGTGAGGTGGGGTGATGCATAAAACAAGGGTTTGAAATTAGCTCAGATACCGTTCCACAAGCCAAATATGTAATAGACAAGACCTACTCCCTGCTCAGTGAACTGGACTCAACAGCCCCTATTCACCGCCCAAGAATATATCTGTCTAGTAAGAGTCTTAAAACCTATGTATTGATCTCTCTCTGGAAGTGCATCAAGAGGGTGTAAAGCGGCATAAACACAGCAGTGAAAAGCAGCTAAACCCCATTATAAAAATAGATTACTTAAAAAAAACCCCATAAAACAAAGACAGTGAAAGAGAGAGAAATTCTTACAAAATCCGTTCAGGGGCTCTGATGCAACCTGGATTGACCATATCTAGACCCACAGCTGGATGAGACATGAGGCTGGACACTCTTGGGGCTGAGAGGATTGGTGAGCTTGGGTGAGCAAACGCAGACCCTTTAAAGTCCTACTGCGTGGTACCCATGCCGTGGGTCCCAAGTCTCCAGGTTCAAGGGCATCTTCCTACATCGAAAACATGCGTGGGAAACCCAGAAGATGGTACACCGTGTGATCGGGAAAGGGTTCTCAAACGCACCTCATTTCTCCTCTCCTTGTGCTCGGGTTCGCCATTCCAGCCGCTCTACTAACAATCTCCCTACTTGGAGAATCTGCACCTTTAACCTCCTGTTTCGGACAGGTCGCAATTTGGCCTGAGGATGAACGGGAAGACGGGGAACCAATGAGAGACTAGCTCTAGGTGTTGGGACAGGCACAGGTCACTCTATTTTCCCATCAGGAAGAAGAATGAACCACAGGCTCAGCCTGCCCCCCGGAACCAGAATACGGCCTGAAGCAATCCTGCGCTTTGGCGGCCAGCTCCCAAAAAAGCGAGTTGACAAATGGAGCTCAAGGGCACTGCAATTCACAAACCTGCAGAGTTATAAATGATAACTCTCGTCCACAAATATATTGAGGGAAGGCAACGAAGAGGATTTGAAAGCAAGGCAGAATTGCAGGAAACAGGTTTCAGGAGGCAGACTCGACTCGCCTTGAAAGCACATGAAAAGCGGCAAAGCGTTGACAATGATGCCCTTGGCCAAAAAGGGCGTATGCGTTTTTTCCTGAATATATTCAGGAAAAAACGCATACGCCCTTTTTGGCCAACCAGGCAAGCCGGAAAGGCAAATCAGCGCTACAAAGAAGTCTCGCTTGCCATCGGTCAAAAGGGCCATGCTGAAAAAAGTGTAAAAACCAGAAATGCAGGACAGGCCATGGAGACATGGGAGCCTTGCTACGCTGATGGGCGGGCTGTAAATTGCCAACAGCCACTCTGGAGAAGTGTACGGTGTGTCCTGAAACATGTAATAAGCACAGCTTAGAGAGCATAGGGCACTTCCACTCATGGGCGTATAAATCGGGAAACCTAAAAATCAACAAGACACAGGCACCCCAAAGTTTAGGGCTGCTCTGTTTCCAAGAACCTCCACTTCGGTACACCTTCAATATCCCAGGAAAGCGAAAAATGGATAAAGAAGTTGTGGTACTTAGGCACAATGGAATATCACTCAGCCATGAAATCAATGTCATAAGGCTAGTAGCAGCAGGATGAGTGGATTTAGGTACGATGACTCTCAGTGAAATAAGTCACAGAGAAAAAGACACTTATCCTAAGATATCACTTATAGAGGGAATGTCAAAATCGCTACACTTGAACTGAATTACAAAACAGAACAGAGTCACACATTTAGAAAACACACTATGGCTGCTTAACGGGAAAGGTGAGGTGGGGTGATGCATAAAACAAGGGTTTGAAATTAGCTCAGATACCGTTCCACAAGCCAAATATGTAATAGACAAGACCTACTCCCTGCTCAGTGAACTGGACTCAACAGCCCCTATTCACCGCCCAAGAATATATCTGACTAGTAAGAGTCTTAAAACCTATGTATTGATCTCTCTCTGGAAGTGCATCAAGAGGGTGTAAAGCGGCATAAACACAGCAGTGAAAAGCAGCTAAACCCCATTATAAAAATAGATTACTTAAAAAAAACCCCATAAAACAAAGACAGTGAAAGAGAGAGAAATTCTTACAAAATCCGTTCAGGGGCTCTGATGCAACCTGGATTGACCATATCTAGACCCACAGCTGGATGAGACATGAGGCTGGACACTCTTGGGGCTGAGAGGATTGGTGAGCTTGGGTGAGCAAACGCAGACCCTTTAAAGTCCTACTGCGTGGTACCCATGCCGTGGGTCCCAAATCTCCAGGTTCAAGGGCATCTTCCTACATCGAAAACATGCGTGGGAAACCCAGAAGATGGTACACCGTGTGATCGGGAAAGTGTTCTCAAACGCACCTCATTTCTCCTCTCCTTGTGCTCGGGTTCGCCATTCCAGCCGCTCTACTAACAATCTCCCTACTTGGAGAATCTGCACCTTTAACCTCCTGTTTCGGACAGGTCGCAATTTGGCCTGAGGATGAACGGGAAGACGGGGAACCAATGAGAGACTAGCTCTAGGTGTTGGGACAGGCACAGGTCACTCTATTTTCCCATCAGGAAGAAGAATGAACCACAGGCTCAGCCTGCCCCCCGGAACCAGAATACGGCCTGAAGCAATCCTGCGCTTTGGCGGCCAGCTCCCAAAAAAGCGAGTTGACAAATGGAGCTCAAGGGCACTGCAATTCACAAACCTGCAGAGTTATAAATGATAACTCTCGTCCACAAATATATTGAGGGAAGGCAACGAAGAGGATTTGAAAGCAAGGCAGAATTGCAGGAAACAGGTTTCAGGAGGCAGACTCGACTCGCCTTGAAAGC
This sequence comes from Eubalaena glacialis, assembly GCF_028564815.1. Classification (NCBI taxonomy): domain Eukaryota; kingdom Metazoa; phylum Chordata; class Mammalia; order Artiodactyla; family Balaenidae; genus Eubalaena; species Eubalaena glacialis. The sequence goes on from NC_083722.1 coordinate 114,735,602, forward strand.
ACATGAAAAGCGGCAAAGCGTTGACAATGATGCCCTTGGCCAAAAAGGGCGTATGCGTTTTTTCCTGAATATATTCAGGAAAAAACGCATACGCCCTTTTTGGCCAACCAGGCAAGCCGGAAAGGCAAATCAGCGCTACAAAGAAGTCTCGCTTGCCATCGGTCAAAAGGGCCATGCTGAAAAAAGTGTAAAAACCAGAAATGCAGGACAGGCCATGGAGACATGGGAGCCTTGCTACGCTGATGGGCGGGCTGTAAATTGCCAGCAGCCACTCTGGAGAAGTGTACGGTGTGTCCTGAAACATGTAATAAGCACAGCTTAGAGAGCATAGGGCACTTCCACTCATGGGCGTATAAATCAGGAAACCTAAAAATCAACAAGACACAGGCACCCCAAAGTTTAGGGCTGCTCTGTTTCCAAGAACCTCCACTTCGGTACACCTTCAATATCCCAGGAAAGCGAAAAATGGATAAAGAAGTTGTGGTACTTAGGCACAATGGAATATCACTCAGCCATGAAATCAATGTCATAAGGCTAGTAGCAGCAGGATGAGTGGATTTAGGTACGATGACTCTCAGTGAAATAAGTCACAGAGAAAAAGACACTTATCCTAAGATATCACTTATAGAGGGAATGTCAAAATCGCTACACTTGAACTGAATTACAAAACAGAACAGAGTCACACATTTAGAAAACACACTATGGCTGCTTAACGGGAAAGGTGAGGTGGGGTGATGCATAAAACAAGGGTTTGAAATTAGCTCAGATACCGTTCCACAAGCCAAATATGTAATAGACAAGACCTACTCCCTGCTCAGTGAACTGGACTCAACAGCCCCTATTCACCGCCCAAGAATATATCTGACTAGTAAGAGTCTTAAAACCTATGTATTGATCTCTCTCTGGAAGTGCATCAAGAGGGTGTAAAGCGGCATAAACACAGCAGTGAAAAGCAGCTAAACCCCATTATAAAAATAGATTACTTAAAAAAAACCCCATAAAACAAAGACAGTGAAAGAGAGAGAAATTCTTACAAAATCCGTTCAGGGGCTCTGATGCAACCTGGATTGACCATATCTAGACCCACAGCTGGATGAGACATGAGGCTGGACACTCTTGGGGCTGAGAGGATTGGTGAGCTTGGGTGAGCAAACGCAGACCCTTTAAAGTCCTACTGCGTGGTACCCATGCCGTGGGTCCCAAATCTCCAGGTTCAAGGGCATCTTCCTACATCGAAAACATGCGTGGGAAACCCAGAAGATGGTACACCGTGTGATCGGGAAAGGGTTCTCAAACGCACCTCATTTCTCCTCTCCTTGTGCTCGGGTTCGCCATTCCAGCCGCTCTACTAACAATCTCCCTACTTGGAGAATCTGCACCTTTAACCTCCTGTTTTGGACAGGTCGCAATTTGGCCTGAGGATGAACGGGAAGACGGGGAACCAATGAGAGACTAGCTCTAGGTGTTGGGACAGGCACAGGTCACTCTATTTTCCCATCAGGAAGAAGAATGAACCACAGGCTCAGCCTGCCCCCCGGAACCAGAATACGGCCTGAAGCAATCCTGCGCTTTGGCGGCCAGCTCCCAAAAAAGCGAGTTGACAAATGGAGCTCAGGGGCACTGCAATTCACAAACCTGCAGAGTTATAAATGATAACTGTCGTCCACAAATATATTGAGGGAAGGCAACGAAGAGGATTTGAAAGCAAGGCAGAATTGCAGGAAACAGGTTTCAGGAGGCAGACTCGACTCGCCTTGAAAGCACATGAAAAGCGGCAAAGCGTTGACAATGATGCCCTTGGCCAAAAAGGGCGTATGCGTTTTTTCCTGAATATATTCAGGAAAAAACGCATACGCCCTTTTTGGCCAACCAGGCAAGCCCGAAAGGCAAATCAGCGCTACAAAGAAGTCTCGCTTGCCATCGGTCAAAAGGGCCATGCTGAAAAAAGTGTAAAAACCAGAAATGCAGGACAGGCCATGGAGACATGGGAGCCTTGCTACGCTGATGGGCGGGCTGTAAATTGCCAGCAGCCACTCTGGAGAAGTGTACGGTGTGTCCTGAAACATGTAATAAGCACAGCTTAGAGAGCATAGGGCACTTCCACTCATGGGCGTATAAATCGGGAAACCTAAAAATCAACAAGACACAGGCACCCCAAAGTTTAGGGCTGCTCTGTTTCCAAGAACCTCCACTTCGGTACACCTTCAATATCCCAGGAAAGCGAAAAATGGATAAAGAAGTTGTGGTACTTAGGCACAATGGAATATCACTCAGCCATGAAATCAATGTCATAAGGCTAGTAGCAGCAGGATGAGTGGATTTAGGTACGATGACTCTCAGTGAAATAAGTCACAGAGAAAAAGACACTTATCCTAAGATATCACTTATAGAGGGAATGTCAACGTCGCTACACTTGAACTGAATTACAAAACAGAACAGAGTCACACATTTAGAAAACACACTATGGCTGCTTAACGGGAAAGGTGAGGTGGGGTGATGCATAAAACAAGGGTTTGAAATTAGCTCAGATACCGTTCCACAAGCCAAATATGTAATAGACAAGACCTACTCCCTGCTCAGTGAACTGGACTCAACAGCCCCTATTCACCGCCCAAGAATATATCTGACTAGTAAGAGTCTTAAAACCTATGTATTGATCTCTCTCTGGAAGTGCATCAAGAGGGTGTAAAGCGGCATAAACACAGCAGTGAAAAGCAGCTAAACCCCATTATAAAAATAGATTACTTAAAAAAAACCCCATAAAACAAAGACAGTGAAAGAGAGAGAAATTCTTACAAAATCCGTTCAGGGGCTCTGATGCAACCTGGATTGACCATATCTAGACCCACAGCTGGATGAGACATGAGGCTGGACACTCTTGGGGCTGAGAGGATTGGTGAGCTTGGGTGAGCAAACGCAGACCCTTTAAAGTCCTACTGCGTGGTACCCATGCCGTGGGTCCCAAATCTCCAGGTTCAAGGGCATCTTCCTACATCGAAAACATGCGTGGGAAACCCAGAAGATGGTACACCGTGTGATCGGGAAAGGGTTCTCAAACGCACCTCATTTCTCCTCTCCTTGTGCTCGGGTTCGCCATTCCAGCCGCTCTACTAACAATCTCCCTACTTGGAGAATCTGCACCTTTAACCTCCTGTTTTGGACAGGTCGCAATTTGGCCTGAGGATGAACGGGAAGACGGGGAACCAATGAGAGACTAGCTCTAGGTGTTGGGACAGGCACAGGTCACTCTATTTTCCCATCAGGAAGAAGAATGAACCACAGGCTCAGCCTGCCCCCCGGAACCAGAATACGGCCTGAAGCAATCCTGCGCTTTGGCGGCCAGCTCCCAAAAAAGCGAGTTGACAAATGGAGCTCAGGGGCACTGCAATTCACAAACCTGCAGAGTTATAAATGATAACTGTCGTCCACAAATATATTGAGGGAAGGCAACGAAGAGGATTTGAAAGCAAGGCAGAATTGCAGGAAACAGGTTTCAGGAGGCAGACTCGACTCGCCTTGAAAGCACATGAAAAGCGGCAAAGCGTTGACAATGATGCCCTTGGCCAAAAAGGGCGTATGCGTTTTTTCCTGAATATATTCAGGAAAAAACGCATACGCCCTTTCTGGCCAACCAGGCAAGCCCGAAAGGCAAATCAGCGCTACAAAGAAGTCTCGCTTGCCATCGGTCAAAAGGGCCATGCTGAAAAAAGTGTAAAAACCAGAAATGCAGGACAGGCCATGGAGACATGGGAGCCTTGCTACGCTGATGGGCGGGCTGTAAATTGCCAGCAGCCACTCTGGAGAAGTGTACGGTGTGTCCTGAAACATGTAATAAGCACAGCTTAGAGAGCATAGGGCACTTCCACTCATGGGCGTATAAATCGGGAAACCTAAAAATCAACAAGACACAGGCACCCCAAAGTTTAGGGCTGCTCTGTTTCCAAGAACCTCCACTTCGGTACACCTTCAATATCCCAGGAAAGCGAAAAATGGATAAAGAAGTTGTGGTACTTAGGCACAATGGAATATCACTCAGCCATGAAATCAATGTCATAAGGCTAGTAGCAGCAGGATGAGTGGATTTAGGTACGATGACTCTCAGTGAAATAAGTCACAGAGAAAAAGACACTTATCCTAAGATATCACTTATAGAGGGAATGTCAAAATCGCTACACTTGAACTGAATTACAAAACAGAACAGAGTCACACATTTAGAAAACACACTATGGCTGCTTAACGGGAAAGGTGAGGTGGGGTGATGCATAAAACAAGGGTTTGAAATTAGCTCAGATACCGTTCCACAAGCCAAATATGTAATAGACAAGACCTACTCCCTGCTCAGTGAACTGGACTCAACAGCCCCTATTCACCGCCCAAGAATATATCTGACTAGTAAGAGTCTTAAAACCTATGTATTGATCTCTCTCTGGAAGTGCATCAAGAGGGTGTAAAGCGGCATAAACACAGCAGTGAAAAGCAGCTAAACCCCATTATAAAAATAGATTACTTAAAAAAAACCCCATAAAACAAAGACAGTGAAAGAGAGAGAAATTCTTACAAAATCCGTTCAGGGGCTCTGATGCAACCTGGATTGACCATATCTAGACCCACAGCTGGATGAGACATGAGGCTGGACACTCTTGGGGCTGAGAGGATTGGTGAGCTTGGGTGAGCAAACGCAGACCCTTTAAAGTCCTACTGCGTGGTACCCATGCCGTGGGTCCCAAATCTCCAGGTTCAAGGGCATCTTCCTACATCGAAAACATGCGTGGGAAACCCAGAAGATGGTACACCGTGTGATCGGGAAAGGGTTCTCAAACGCACCTCATTTCTCCTCTCCTTGTGCTCGGGTTCGCCATTCCAGCCGCTCTACTAACAATCTCCCTACTTGGAGAATCTGCACCTTTAACCTCCTGTTTTGGACAGGTCGCAATTTGGCCTGAGGATGAACGGGAAGACGGGGAACCAATGAGAGACTAGCTCTAGGTGTTGGGACAGGCACAGGTCACTCTATTTTCCCATCAGGAAGAAGAATGAACCACAGGCTCAGCCTGCCCCCCGGAACCAGAATACGGCCTGAAGCAATCCTGCGCTTTGGCGGCCAGCTCCCAAAAAAGCGAGTTGACAAATGGAGCTCAGGGGCACTGCAATTCACAAACCTGCAGAGTTATAAATGATAACTGTCGTCCACAAATATATTGAGGGAAGGCAACGAAGAGGATTTGAAAGCAAGGCAGAATTGCAGGAAACAGGTTTCAGGAGGCAGACTCGACTCGCCTTGAAAGCACATGAAAAGCGGCAAAGCGTTGACAATGATGCCCTTGGCCAAAAAGGGCGTATGCGTTTTTTCCTGAATATATTCAGGAAAAAACGCATACGCCCTTTTTGGCCAACCAGGCAAGCCCGAAAGGCAAATCAGCGCTACAAAGAAGTCTCGCTTGCCATCGGTCAAAAGGGCCATGCTGAAAAAAGTGTAAAAACCAGAAATGCAGGACAGGCCATGGAGACATGGGAGCCTTGCTACGCTGATGGGCGGGCTGTAAATTGCCAGCAGCCACTCTGGAGAAGTGTACGGTGTGTCCTGAAACATGTAATAAGCACAGCTTAGAGAGCATAGGGCACTTCCACTCATGGGCGTATAAATCGGGAAACCTAAAAATCAACAAGACACAGGCACCCCAAAGTTTAGGGCTGCTCTGTTTCCAAGAACCTCCACTTCGGTACACCTTCAATATCCCAGGAAAGCGAAAAATGGATAAAGAAGTTGTGGTACTTAGGCACAATGGAATATCACTCAGCCATGAAATCAATGTCATAAGGCTAGTAGCAGCAGGATGAGTGGATTTAGGTACGATGACTCTCAGTGAAATAAGTCACAGAGAAAAAGACACTTATCCTAAGATATCACTTATAGAGGGAATGTCAACGTCGCTACACTTGAACTGAATTACAAAACAGAACAGAGTCACACATTTAGAAAACACACTATGGCTGCTTAACGGGAAAGGTGAGGTGGGGTGATGCATAAAACAAGGGTTTGAAATTAGCTCAGATACCGTTCCACAAGCCAAATATGTAATAGACAAGACCTACTCCCTGCTCAGTGAACTGGACTCAACAGCCCCTATTCACCGCCCAAGAATATATCTGACTAGTAAGAGTCTTAAAACCTATGTATTGATCTCTCTCTGGAAGTGCATCAAGAGGGTGTAAAGCGGCATAAACACAGCAGTGAAAAGCAGCTAAACCCCATTATAAAAATAGATTACTTAAAAAAAACCCCATAAAACAAAGACAGTGAAAGAGAGAGAAATTCTTACAAAATCCGTTCAGGGGCTCTGATGCAACCTGGATTGACCATATCTAGACCCACAGCTGGATGAGACATGAGGCTGGACACTCTTGGGGCTGAGAGGATTGGTGAGCTTGGGTGAGCAAACGCAGACCCTTTAAAGTCCTACTGCGTGGTACCCATGCCGTGGGTCCCAAATCTCCAGGTTCAAGGGCATCTTCCTACATCGAAAACATGCGTGGGAAACCCAGAAGATGGTACACCGTGTGATCGGGAAAGGGTTCTCAAACGCACCTCATTTCTCCTCTCCTTGTGCTCGGGTTCGCCATTCCAGCCGCTCTACTAACAATCTCCCTACTTGGAGAATCTGCACCTTTAACCTCCTGTTTCGGACAGGTCGCAATTTGGCCTGAGGATGAACGGGAAGACGGGGAACCAATGAGAGACTAGCTCTAGGTGTTGGGACAGGCACAGGTCACTCTATTTTCCCATCAGGAAGAAGAATGAACCACAGGCTCAGCCTGCCCCCCGGAACCAGAATACGGCCTGAAGCAATCCTGCGCTTTGGCGGCCAGCTCCCAAAAAAGCGAGTTGACAAATGGAGCTCAAGGGCACTGCAATTCACAAACCTGCAGAGTTATAAATGATAACTCTCGTCCACAAATATATTGAGGGAAGGCAACGAAGAGGATTTGAAAGCAAGGCAGAATTGCAGGAAACAGGTTTCAGGAGGCAGAGTCGACTCGCCTTGAAAGCACATGAAAAGCGGCAAAGCGTTGACAATGATGCCCTTGGCCAAAAAGGGCGTATGCGTTTTTTCCTGAATATATTCAGGAAAAACGCATACGCCCTTTTTGGCCAACCAGGCAAGCCGGAAAGGCAAATCAGCGCTACAAAGAAGTCTCGCTTGCCATCGGTCAAAAGGGCCATGCTGAAAAAAAGTGTAAAAACCAGAAATGCAGGACAGGCCATGGAGACATGGGAGCCTTGCTACGCTGATGGGCGGGCTGTAAATTGCCAGCAGCCACTCTGGAGAAGTGTACGGTGTGTCCTGAAACATGTAATAAGCACAGCTTAGAGAGCATAGGGCACTTCCACTCATGGGCGTATAAATCGGGAAACCTAAAAATCAACAAGACACAGGCACCCCAAAGTTTAGGGCTGCTCTGTTTCCAAGAACCTCCACTTCGGTACACCTTCAATATCCCAGGAAAGCGAAAAATGGATAAAGAAGTTGTGGTACTTAGGCACAATGGAATATCACTCAGCCATGAAATCAATGTCATAAGGCTAGTAGCAGCAGGATGAGTGGATGTAGGTACGATGACTCTCAGTGAAATAAGTCACAGAGAAAAAGACACTTATCCTAAGATATCACTTATAGAGGGAATGTCAAAATCGCTACACTTGAACTGAATTACAAAACAGAACAGAGTCACACATTTAGAAAACACACTATGGCTGCTTAACGGGAAAGGTGAGGTGGGGTGATGCATAAAACAAGGGTTTGAAATTAGCTCAGATACCGTTCCACAAGCCAAATATGTAATAGACAAGACCTACTCCCTGCTCAGTGAACTGGACTCAACAGCCCCTATTCACCGCCCAAGAATATATCTGACTAGTAAGAGTCTTAAAACCTATGTATTGATCTCTCTCTGGAAGTGCATCAAGAGGGTGTAAAGCGGCATAAACACAGCAGTGAAAAGCAGCTAAACCCCATTATAAAAATAGATTACTTAAAAAAAACCCCATAAAACAAAGACAGTGAAAGAGAGAGAAATTCTTACAAAATCCGTTCAGGGGCTCTGATGCAACCTGGATTGACCATATCTAGACCCACAGCTGGATGAGACATGAGGCTGGACACTCTTGGGGCTGAGAGGATTGGTGAGCTTGGGTGAGCAAACGCAGACCCTTTAAAGTCCTACTGCGTGGTACCCATGCCGTGGGTCCCAAGTCTCCAGGTTCAAGGGCATCTTCCTACATCGAAAACATGCGTGGGAAACCCAGAAGATGGTACACCGTGTGATCGGGAAAGGGTTCTCAAACGCACCTCATTTCTCCTCTCCTTGTGCTCGGGTTCGCCATTCCAGCCGCTCTACTAACAATCTCCCTACTTGGAGAATCTGCACCTTTAACCTCCTGTTTCGGACAGGTCGCAATTTGGCCTGAGGATGAACAGGAAGACGGGGAACCAATGAGAGACTAGCTCTAGGTGTTGGGACAGGCACAGGTCACTCTATTTTCCCATCAGGAAGAAGAATGAACCACAGGCTCAGCCTGCCCCCCGGAACCAGAATACGGCCTGAAGCAATCCTGCGCTTTGGCGGCCAGCTCCCAAAAAAGCGAGTTGACAAATGGAGCTCAAGGGCACTGCAATTCACAAACCTGCAGAGTTATAAATGATAACTCTCGTCCACAAATATATTGAGGGAAGGCAACGAAGAGGATTTGAAAGCAAGGCAGAATTGCAGGAAACAGGTTTCAGGAGGCAGACTCGACTCGCCTTGAAAGCACATGAAAAGCGGCAAAGCGTTGACAATGATGCCCTTGGCCAAAAAGGGCGTATGCGTTTTTTCCTGAATATATTCAGGAAAAACGCATACGCCCTTTTTGGCCAACCAGGCAAGCCGGAAAGGCAAATCAGCGCTACAAAGAAGTCTCGCTTGCCATCGGTCAAAAGGGCCATGCTGAAAAAAAGTGTAAAAACCAGAAATGCAGGACAGGCCATGGAGACATGGGAGCCTTGCTACGCTGATGGGCGGGCTGTAAATTGCCAGCAGCCACTCTGGAGAAGTGTACGGTGTGTCCTGAAACATGTAATAAGCACAGCTTAGAGAGCATAGGGCACTTCCACTCATGGGCGTATAAATCGGGAAACCTAAAAATCAACAAGACACAGGCACCCCAAAGTTTAGGGCTGCTCTGTTTCCAAGAACCTCCACTTCGGTACACCTTCAATATCCCAGGAAAGCGAAAAATGGATAAAGAAGTTGTGGTACTTAGGCACAATGGAATATCACTCAGCCATGAAATCAATGTCATAAGGCTAGTAGCAGCAGGATGAGTGGATGTAGGTACGATGACTCTCAGTGAAATAAGTCACAGAGAAAAAGACACTTATCCTAAGATATCACTTATAGAGGGAATGTCAAAATCGCTACACTTGAACTGAATTACAAAACAGAACAGAGTCACACATTTAGAAAACACACTATGGCTGCTTAACGGGAAAGGTGAGGTGGGGTGATGCATAAAACAAGGGTTTGAAATTAGCTCAGATACCGTTCCACAAGCCAAATATGTAATAGACAAGACCTACTCCCTGCTCAGTGAACTGGACTCAACAGCCCCTATTCACCGCCCAAGAATATATCTGACTAGTAAGAGTCTTAAAACCTATGTATTGATCTCTCTCTGGAAGTGCATCAAGAGGGTGTAAAGCGGCATAAACACAGCAGTGAAAAGCAGCTAAACCCCATTATAAAAATAGATTACTTAAAAAAAACCCCATAAAACAAAGACAGTGAAAGAGAGAGAAATTCTTACAAAATCCGTTCAGGGGCTCTGATGCAACCTGGATTGACCATATCTAGACCCACAGCTGGATGAGACATGAGGCTGGACACTCTTGGGGCTGAGAGGATTGGTGAGCTTGGGTGAGCAAACGCAGACCCTTTAAAGTCCTACTGCGTGGTACCCATGCCGTGGGTCCCAAGTCTCCAGGTTCAAGGGCATCTTCCTACATCGAAAACATGCGTGGGAAACCCAGAAGATGGTACACCGTGTGATCGGGAAAGGGTTCTCAAACGCACCTCATTTCTCCTCTCCTTGTGCTCGGGTTCGCCATTCCAGCCGCTCTACTAACAATCTCCCTACTTGGAGAATCTGCACCTTTAACCTCCTGTTTCGGACAGGTCGCAATTTGGCCTGAGGATGAACAGGAAGACGGGGAACCAATGAGAGACTAGCTCTAGGTGTTGGGACAGGCACAGGTCACTCTATTTTCCCATCAGGAAGAAGAATGAACCACAGGCTCAGCCTGCCCCCCGGAACCAGAATACGGCCTGAAGCAATCCTGCGCTTTGGCGGCCAGCTCCCAAAAAAGCGAGTTGACAAATGGAGCTCAAGGGCACTGCAATTCACAAACCTGCAGAGTTATAAATGATAACTCTCGTCCACAAATATATTGAGGGAAGGCAACGAAGAGGATTTGAAAGCAAGGCAGAATTGCAGGAAACAGGTTTCAGGAGGCAGACTCGACTCGCCTTGAAAGCACATGAAAAGCGGCAAAGCGTTGACAATGATGCCCTTGGCCAAAAAGGGCGTATGCGTTTTTTCCTGAATATATTCAGGAAAAAACGCATACGCCCTTTTTGGCCAACCAGGCAAGCCGGAAAGGCAAATCAGCGCTACAAAGAAGTCTCGCTTGCCATCGGTCAAAAGGGCCATGCTGAAAAAAGTGTAAAAACCAGAAATGCAGGACAGGCCATGGAGACATGGGAGCCTTGCTACGCTGATGGGCGGGCTGTAAATTGCCAACAGCCACTCTGGAGAAGTGTACGGTGTGTCCTGAAACATGTAATAAGCACAGCTTAGAGAGCATAGGGCACTTCCACTCATGGGCGTATAAATCGGGAAACCTAAAAATCAACAAGACACAGGCACCCCAAAGTTTAGGGCTGCTCTGTTTCCAAGAACCTCCACTTCGGTACACCTTCAATATCCCAGGAAAGCGAAAAATGGATAAAGAAGTTGTGGTACTTAGGCACAATGGAATATCACTCAGCCATGAAATCAATGTCATAAGGCTAGTAGCAGCAGGATGAGTGGATTTAGGTACGATGACTCTCAGTGAAATAAGTCACAGAGAAAAAGACACTTATCCTAAGATATCACTTATAGAGGGAATGTCAAAATCGCTACACTTGAACTGAATTACAAAACAGAACAGAGTCACACATTTAGAAAACACACTATGGCTGCTTAACGGGAAAGGTGAGGTGGGGTGATGCATAAAACAAGGGTTTGAAATTAGCTCAGATACCGTTCCACAAGCCAAATATGTAATAGACAAGACCTACTCCCTGCTCAGTGAACTGGACTCAACAGCCCCTATTCACCGCCCAAGAATATATCTGACTAGTAAGAGTCTTAAAACCTATGTATTGATCTCTCTCTGGAAGTGCATCAAGAGGGTGTAAAGCGGCATAAACACAGCAGTGAAAAGCAGCTAAACCCCATTATAAAAATAGATTACTTAAAAAAACCCCATAAAACAAAGACAGTGAAAGAGAGAGAAATTCTTACAAAATCCGTTCAGGGGCTCTGATGCAACCTGGATTGACCATATCTAGACCCACAGCTGGATGAGACATGAGGCTGGACACTCTTGGGGCTGAGAGGATTGGTGAGCTTGGGTGAGCAAACGCAGACCCTTTAAAGTCCTACTGCGTGGTACCCATGCCGTGGGTCCCAAGTCTCCAGGTTCAAGGGCATCTTCCTACATCGAAAACATGCGTGGGAAACCCAGAAGATGGTACACCGTGTGATCGGGAAAGGGTTCTCAAACGCACCTCATTTCTCCTCTCCTTGTGCTCGGGTTCGCCATTCCAGCCGCTCTACTAACAATCTCCCTACTTGGAGAATCTGCACCTTTAACCTCCTGTTTCGGACAGGTCGCAATTTGGCCTGAGGATGAACAGGAAGACGGGGAACCAATGAGAGACTAGCTCTAGGTGTTGGGACAGGCACAGGTCACTCTATTTTCCCATCAGGAAGAAGAATGAACCACAGGCTCAGCCTGCCCCCCGGAACCAGAATACGGCCTGAAGCAATCCTGCGCTTTGGCGGCCAGCTCCCAAAAAAGCGAGTTGACAAATGGAGCTCAAGGGCACTGCAATTCACAAACCTGCAGAGTTATAAATGATAACTCTCGTCCACAAATATATTGAGGGAAGGCAACGAAGAGGATTTGAAAGCAAGGCAGAATTGCAGGAAACAGGTTTCAGGAGGCAGACTCGACTCGCCTTGAAAGCACATGAAAAGCGGCAAAGCGTTGACAATGATGCCCTTGGCCAAAAAGGGCGTATGCGTTTTTTCCTGAATATATTCAGGAAAAAACGCATACGCCCTTTTTGGCCAACCAGGCAAGCCGGAAAGGCAAATCAGCGCTACAAAGAAGTCTCGCTTGCCATCGGTCAAAAGGGCCATGCTGAAAAAAGTGTAAAAACCAGAAATGCAGGACAGGCCATGGAGACATGGGAGCCTTGCTACGCTGATGGGCGGGCTGTAAATTGCCAACAGCCACTCTGGAGAAGTGTACGGTGTGTCCTGAAACATGTAATAAGCACAGCTTAGAGAGCATAGGGCACTTCCACTCATGGGCGTATAAATCGGGAAACCTAAAAATCAACAAGACACAGGCACCCCAAAGTTTAGGGCTGCTCTGTTTCCAAGAACCTCCACTTCGGTACACCTTCAATATCCCAGGAAAGCGAAAAATGGATAAAGAAGTTGTGGTACTTAGGCACAATGGAATATCACTCAGCCATGAAATCAATGTCATAAGGCTAGTAGCAGCAGGATGAGTGGATTTAGGTACGATGACTCTCAGTGAAATAAGTCACAGAGAAAAAGACACTTATCCTAAGATATCACTTATAGAGGGAATGTCAAAATCGCTACACTTGAACTGAATTACAAAACAGAACAGAGTCACACATTTAGAAAACACACTATGGCTGCTTAACGGGAAAGGTGAGGTGGGGTGATGCATAAAACAAGGGTTTGAAATTAGCTCAGATACCGTTCCACAAGCCAAATATGTAATAGACAAGACCTACTCCCTGCTCAGTGAACTGGACTCAACAGCCCCTATTCACCGCCCAAGAATATATCTGACTAGTAAGAGTCTTAAAACCTATGTATTGATCTCTCTCTGGAAGTGCATCAAGAGGGTGTAAAGCGGCATAAACACAGCAGTGAAAAGCAGCTAAACCCCATTATAAAAATAGATTACTTAAAAAAACCCCATAAAACAAAGACAGTGAAAGAGAGAGAAATTCTTACAAAATCCGTTCAGGGGCTCTGATGCAACCTGGATTGACCATATCTAGACCCACAGCTGGATGAGACATGAGGCTGGACACTCTTGGGGCTGAGAGGATTGGTGAGCTTGGGTGAGCAAACGCAGACCCTTTAAAGTCCTACTGCGTGGTACCCATGCCGTGGGTCCCAAATCTCCAGGTTCAAGGGCATCTTCCTACATCGAAAACATGCGTGGGAAACCCAGAAGATGGTACACCGTGTGATCGGGAAAGTGTTCTCAAACGCACCTCATTTCTCCTCTCCTTGTGCTCGGGTTCGCCATTCCAGCCGCTCTACTAACAATCTCCCTACTTGGAGAATCTGCACCTTTAACCTCCTGTTTCGGACAGGTCGCAATTTGGCCTGAGGATGAACGGGAAGACGGGGAACCAATGAGAGACTAGCTCTAGGTGTTGGGACAGGCACAGGTCACTCTATTTTCCCATCAGGAAGAAGAATGAACCACAGGCTCAGCCTGCCCCCCGGAACCAGAATACGGCCTGAAGCAATCCTGCGCTTTGGCGGCCAGCTCCCAAAAAAGCGAGTTGACAAATGGAGCTCAAGGGCACTGCAATTCACAAACCTGCAGAGTTATAAATGATAACTCTCGTCCACAAATATATTGAGGGAAGGCAACGAAGAGGATTTGAAAGCAAGGCAGAATTGCAGGAAACAGGTTTCAGAAGGCAGACTCGACTCGCCTTGAAAGCACATGAAAAGCGGCAAAGCGTTGACAATGATGCCCTTGGCCAAAAAGGGCGTATGCGTTTTTTCCTGAATATATTCAGGAAAAAACGCATACGCCCTTTTTGGCCAACCAGGCAAGCCCGAAAGGCAAATCAGCGCTACAAAGAAGTCTCGCTTGCCATCGGTCAAAAGGGCCATGCTGAAAAAAGTGTAAAAACCAGAAATGCAGGACAGGCCATGGAGACATGGGAGCCTTGCTACGCTGATGGGCGGGCTGTAAATTGCCAGCAGCCACTCTGGAGAAGTGTACGGTGTGTCCTGAAACATGTAATAAGCACAGCTTAGAGACCATAGGGCACTTCCACTCATGGGCGTATAAATCGGGAAACCTAAAAATCAACAAGACACAGGCACCCCAAAGTTTAGGGCTGCTCTGTTTCCAAGAACCTCCACTTCGGTACACCTTCAATATCCCAGGAAAGCGAAAAATGGATAAAGAAGTTGTGGTACTTAGGCACAATGGAATATCACTCAGCCATGAAATCAATGTCATAAGGCTAGTAGCAGCAGGATGAGTGGATTTAGGTACGATGACTCTCAGTGAAATAAGTCACAGAGAAAAAGACACTTATCCTAAGATATCACTTATAGAGGGAATGTCAAAATCGCTACACTTGAACTGAATTACAAAACAGAACAGAGTCACACATTTAGAAAACACACTATGGCTGCTTAACGGGAAAGGTGAGGTGGGGTGATGCATAAAACAAGGGTTTGAAATTAGCTCAGATACCGTTCCACAAGCCAAATATGTAATAGACAAGACCTACTCCCTGCTCAGTGAACTGGACTCAACAGCCCCTATTCACCGCCCAAGAATATATCTGACTAGTAAGAGTCTTAAAACCTATGTATTGATCTCTCTCTGGAAGTGCATCAAGAGGGTGTAAAGCGGCATAAACACAGCAGTGAAAAGCAGCTAAACCCCATTATAAAAATAGATTACTTAAAAAAAACCCCATAAAACAAAGACAGTGAAAGAGAGAGAAATTCTTACAAAATCCGTTCAGGGGCTCTGATGCAACCTGGATTGACCATATCTAGACCCACAGCTGGATGAGACATGAGGCTGGACACTCTTGGGGCTGAGAGGATTGGTGAGCTTGGGTGAGCAAACGCAGACCCTTTAAAGTCCTACTGCGTGGTACCCATGCCGTGGGTCCCAAGTCTCCAGGTTCAAGGGCATCTTCCTACATCGAAAACATGCGTGGGAAACCCAGAAGATGGTACACCGTGTGATCGGGAAAGGGTTCTCAAACGCACCTCATTTCTCCTCTCCTTGTGCTCGGGTTCGCCATTCCAGCCGCTCTACTAACAATCTCCCTACTTGGAGAATCTGCACCTTTAACCTCCTGTTTCGGACAGGTCGCAATTTGGCCTGAGGATGAACGGGAAGACGGGGAACCAATGAGAGACTAGCTCTAGGTGTTGGGACAGGCACAGGTCACTCTATTTTCCCATCAGGAAGAAGAATGAACCACAGGCTCAGCCTGCCCCCCGGAACCAGAATACGGCCTGAAGCAATCCTGCGCTTTGGCGGCCAGCTCCCAAAAAAGCGAGTTGACAAATGGAGCTCAGGGGCACTGCAATTCACAAACCTGCAGAGTTATAAATGATAACTCTCGTCCACAAATATATTGAGGGAAGGCAACGAAGAGGATTTGAAAGCAAGGCAGAATTGCAGGAAACAGGTTTCAGGAGGCAGACTCGACTCGCCTTGAAAGCACATGAAAAGCGGCAAAGCGTTGACAATGATGCCCTTGGCCAAAAAGGGCGTATGCGTTTTTTCCTGAATATATTCAGGAAAAAACGCATACGCCCTTTTTGGCCAACCAGGCAAGCCCGAAAGGCAAATCAGCGCTACAAAGAAGTCTCGCTTGCCATCGGTCAAAAGGGCCATGCTGAAAAAAGTGTAAAAACCAGAAATGCAGAACAGGCCATGGAGACATGGGAGCCTTGCTACGCTGATGGGCGGGCTGTAAATTGCCAGCAGCCACTCTGGAGAAGTGTACGGTGTGTCCTGAAACATGTAATAAGCACAGCTTAGAGACCATAGGGCACTTCCACTCATGGGCGTATAAATCGGGAAACCTAAAAATCAACAAGACACAGGCACCCCAAAGTTTAGGGCTGCTCTGTTTCCAAGAACCTCCACTTCGGTACACCTTCAATATCCCAGGAAAGCGAAAAATGGATAAAGAAGTTGTGGTACTTAGGCACAATGGAATATCACTCAGCCATGAAATCAATGTCATAAGGCTAGTAGCAGCAGGATGAGTGGATTTAGGTACGATGACTCTCAGTGAAATAAGTCACAGAGAAAAAGACACTTATCCTAAGATATCACTTATAGAGGGAATGTCAACGTCGCTACACTTGAACTGAATTACAAAACAGAACAGAGTCACACATTTAGAAAACACACTATGGCTGCTTAACGGGAAAGGTGAGGTGGGGTGATGCATAAAACAAGGGTTTGAAATTAGCTCAGATACCGTTCCACAAGCCAAATATGTAATAGACAAGACC
Source organism: Eubalaena glacialis (assembly GCF_028564815.1). Taxonomy (NCBI): domain Eukaryota; kingdom Metazoa; phylum Chordata; class Mammalia; order Artiodactyla; family Balaenidae; genus Eubalaena; species Eubalaena glacialis. The sequence goes on from NC_083722.1 coordinate 114,752,262, forward strand.
TACTCCCTGCTCAGTGAACTGGACTCAACAGCCCCTATTCACCGCCCAAGAATATATCTGACTAGTAAGAGTCTTAAAACCTATGTATTGATCTCTCTCTGGAAGTGCATCAAGAGGGTGTAAAGCGGCATAAACACAGCAGTGAAAAGCAGCTAAACCCCATTATAAAAATAGATTACTTAAAAAAAACCCCATAAAACAAAGACAGTGAAAGAGAGAGAAATTCTTACAAAATCCGTTCAGGGGCTCTGATGCAACCTGGATTGACCATATCTAGACCCACAGCTGGATGAGACATGAGGCTGGACACTCTTGGGGCTGAGAGGATTGGTGAGCTTGGGTGAGCAAACGCAGACCCTTTAAAGTCCTACTGCGTGGTACCCATGCCGTGGGTCCCAAATCTCCAGGTTCAAGGGCATCTTCCTACATCGAAAACATGCGTGGGAAACCCAGAAGATGGTACACCGTGTGATCGGGAAAGGGTTCTCAAACGCACCTCATTTCTCCTCTCCTTGTGCTCGGGTTCGCCATTCCAGCCGCTCTACTAACAATCTCCCTACTTGGAGAATCTGCACCTTTAACCTCCTGTTTCGGACAGGTCGCAATTTGGCCTGAGGATGAACGGGAAGACGGGGAACCAATGAGAGACTAGCTCTAGGTGTTGGGACAGGCACAGGTCACTCTATTTTCCCATCAGGAAGAAGAATGAACCACAGGCTCAGCCTGCCCCCCGGAATCAGAATACGGCCTGAAGCAATCCTGCGCTTTGGCGGCCAGCTCCCAAAAAAGCGAGTTGACAAATGGAGCTCAAGGGCACTGCAATTCACAAACCTGCAGAGTTATAAATGATAACTCTCGTCCACAAATATATTGAGGGAAGGCAACGAAGAGGATTTGAAAGCAAGGCAGAATTGCAGGAAACAGGTTTCAGGAGGCAGACTCGACTCGCCTTGAAAGCACATGAAAAGCGGCAAAGCGTTGACAATGATGCCCTTGGCCAAAAAGGGCGTATGCGTTTTTTCCTGAATATATTCAGGAAAAAACGCATACGCCCTTTTTGGCCAACCAGGCAAGCCCGAAAGGCAAATCAGCGCTACAAAGAAGTCTCGCTTGCCATCGGTCAAAAGGGCCATGCTGAAAAAAGTGTAAAAACCAGAAATGCAGGACAGGCCATGGAGACATGGGAGCCTTGCTACGCTGATGGGCGGGCTGTAAATTGCCAGCAGCCACTCTGGAGAAGTGTACGGTGTGTCCTGAAACATGTAATAAGCACAGCTTAGAGAGCATAGGGCACTTCCACTCATGGGCGTATAAATCGGGAAACCTAAAAATCAACAAGACACAGGCACCCCAAAGTTTAGGGCTGCTCTGTTTCCAAGAACCTCCACTTCGCTACACCTTCAATATCCCAGGAAAGCGAAAAATGGATAAAGAAGTTGTGGTACTTAGGCACAATGGAATATCACTCAACCATGAAATCAATGTCATAAGGCTAGTAGCAGCAGGATGAGTGGATTTAGGTACGATGACTCTCAGTGAAATAAGTCACAGAGAAAAAGACACTTATCCTAAGATATCACTTATAGAGGGAATGTCAAAATCGCTACACTTGAACTGAATTACAAAACAGAACAGAGTCACACATTTAGAAAACACACTATGGCTGCTTAACGGGAAAGGTGAGGTGGGGTGATGCATAAAACAAGGGTTTGAAATTAGCTCAGATACCGTTCCACAAGCCAAATATGTAATAGACAAGACCTACTCCCTGCTCAGTGAACTGGACTCAACAGCCCCTATTCACCGCCCAAGAATATATCTGACTAGTAAGAGTCTTAAAACCTATGTATTGATCTCTCTCTGGAAGTGCATCAAGAGGGTGTAAAGCGGCATAAACACAGCAGTGAAAAGCAGCTAAACCCCATTATAAAAATAGATTACTTTAAAAAAACCACATAAAACAAAGACAGTGAAAGAGAGAGAAATTCTTACAAAATCGGTTCAGGGGCTCTGATGCAACCTGGATTGACCATATCTAGACCCACAGCTGGATGAGACATGAGGCTGGACACTCTTGGGGCTGAGAGGATTGGTGAGCTTGGGTGAGCAAACGCAGACCCTTTAAAGTCCTACTGCGTGGTACCCATGCCGTGGGTCCCAAGTCTCCAGGTTCAAGGGCATCTTCCTACATCGAAAACATGCGTGGGAAACCCAGAAGATGGTACACCGTGTGATCGGGAAAGGGTTCTCAAACGCACCTCATTTCTCCTCTCCTTGTGCTCGGGTTCGCCATTCCAGCCGCTCTACTAACAATCTCCCTACTTGGAGAATCTGCACCTTTAACCTCCTGTTTCGGACAGGTCGCAATTTGGCTTGAGGATGAACGGGAAGACGGGGAACCAATGAGAGACTAGCTCTAGGTGTTGGGACAGGCACAGGTCACTCTATTTTCCCATCAGGAAGAAGAATGAACCACAGGCTCAGCCTGCCCCCCGGAACCAGAATACGGCCTGAAGCAATCCTGCGCTTTGGCGGCCAGCTCCCAAAAAAGCGAGTTGACAAATGGAGCTCAGGGGCACTGCAATTCACAAACCTGCAGAGTTATAAATGATAACTCTCGTCCACAAATATATTGAGGGAAGGCAACGAAGAGGATTTGAAAGCAAGGCAGAATTGCAGGAAACAGGTTTCAGGAGGCAGAGTCGACTCGCCTTGAAAGCACATGAAAAGCGGCAAAGCGTTGACAATGATGCCCTTGGCCAAAAAGGGCGTATGCGTTTTTTCCTGAACATATTCAGGAAAAAACGCATACGCCCTTTTTGGCCAACCAGGCAAGCCCGAAAGGCAAATCAGCGCTACAAAGAAGTCTCGCTTGCCATCGGTCAAAAGGGCCAAGCTGAAAAAATTGTAAAAACCAGAAATGCAGGACAGGCCATGGAGACATGGGAGCCTTGCTACGCTGATGGGCGGGCTGTAAATTGCCAGCAGCCACTCTGGAGAAGTGTACGGTGTGTCCTGAAACATGTAATAAGCACAGCTTAGAGAGCATAGGGCACTTCCACTCATGGGCGTATAAATCGGGAAACCTAAAAATCAACAAGACACAGGCACCCCAAAGTTTAGGGCTGCTCTGTTTCCAAGAACCTCCACTTCGCTACACCTTCAATATCCCAGGAAAGCGAAAAATGGATAAAGAAGTTGTGGTACTTAGGCACAATGGAATATCACTCAGCCATGAAATCAATGTCATAAGGCTAGTAGCAGCAGGATGAGTGGATTTAGGTACGATGACTCTCAGTGAAATAAGTCACAGAGAAAAAGACACTTATCCTAAGATATCACTTATAGAGGGAATGTCAAAATCGCTACACTTGAACTGAATTACAAAACAGAACAGAGTCACACATTTAGAAAACACACTATGGCTGCTTAACGGGAAAGGTGAGGTGGGGTGATGCATAAAACAAGGGTTTGAAATTAGCTCAGATACCGTTCCACAAGCCAAATATGTAATAGACAAGACCTACTCCCTGCTCAGTGAACTGGACTCAACAGCCCCTATTCACCGCCCAAGAATATATCTGACTAGTAAGAGTCTTAAAACCTATGTATTGATCTCTCTCTGGAAGTGCATCAAGAGGGTGTAAAGCGGCATAAACACAGCAGTGAAAAGCAGCTAAACCCCATTATAAAAATAGATTACTTAAAAAAAAACCCATAAAACAAAGACAGTGAAAGAGAGAGAAATTCTTACAAAATCCGTTCAGGGGCTCTGATGCAACCTGGATTGACCATATCTAGACCCACAGCTGGATGAGACATGAGGCTGGACACTCTTGGGGCTGAGAGGATTGGTGAGCTTGGGTGAGCAAACGCAGACCCTTTAAAGTCCTACTGCGTGGTACCCATGCCGTGGGTCCCAAATCTCCAGGTTCAAGGGAATCTTCCTACATCGAAAACATGCGTGGGAAACCCAGAAGATGGTACACCGTGTGATCGGGAAAGGGTTCTCAAACGCACCTCATTTCTCCTCTCCTTGTGCTCGGGTTCGCCATTCCAGCCGCTCTACTAACAATCTCCCTACTTGGAGAATCTGCACCTTTAACCTCCTGTTTCGGACAGGTCGCAATTTGGCCTGAGGATGAACGGGAAGACGGGGAACCAATGAGAGACTAGCTCTAGGTGTTGGGACAGGCACAGGTCACTCTATTTTCCCATCAGGAAGAAGAATGAACCACAGGCTCAGCCTGCCCCCCGGAACCAGAATACGGCCTGAAGCAATCCTGCGCTTTGGCGGCCAGCTCCCAAAAAAGCGAGTTGACAAATGGAGCTCAGGGGCACTGCAATTCACAAACCTGCAGAGTTATAAATGATAACTCTCGTCCACAAATATATTGAGGGAAGGCAACGAAGAGGATTTGAAAGCAAGGCAGAATTGCAGGAAACAGGTTTCAGGAGGCAGAGTCGACTCGCCTTGAAAGCACATGAAAAGCGGCAAAGCGTTGACAATGATGCCCTTGGCCAAAAAGGGCGTATGCGTTTTTTCCTGAACATATTCAGGAAAAAACGCATACGCCCTTTTTGGCCAACCAGGCAAGCCCGAAAGGCAAATCAGCGCTACAAAGAAGTCTCGCTTGCCATCGGTCAAAAGGGCCATGCTGAAAAAAGTGTAAAAACCAGAAATGCAGGACAGGCCATGGAGACATGGGAGCCTTGCTACGCTGATGGGCGGGCTGTAAATTGCCAGCAGCCACTCTGGAGAAGTGTACGGTGTGTCCTGAAACATGTAATAAGCACAGCTTAGAGAGCATAGGGCACTTCCACTCATGGGCGTATAAATCGGGAAACCTAAAAATCAACAAGACACAGGCACCCCAAAGTTTAGGGCTGCTCTGTTTCCAAGAACCTCCACTTCGGTACACCTTCAATATCCCAGGAAAGCGAAAAATGGATAAAGAAGTTGTGGTACTTAGGCACAATGGAATATCACTCAACCATGAAATCAATGTCATAAGGCTAGTAGCAGCAGGATGAGTGGATTTAGGTACGATGACTCTCAGTGAAATAAGTCACAGAGAAAAAGACACTTATCCTAAGATATCACTTATAGAGGGAATGTCAAAATCGCTACACTTGAACTGAATTACAAAACAGAACAGAGTCACACATTTAGAAAACACACTATGGCTGCTTAACGGGAAAGGTGAGGTGGGGTGATGCATAAAACAAGGGTTTGAAATTAGCTCAGATACCGTTCCACAAGCCAAATATGTAATAGACAAGACCTACTCCCTGCTCAGTGAACTGGACTCAACAGCCCCTATTCACCGCCCAAGAATATATCTGACTAGTAAGAGTCTTAAAACCTATGTATTGATCTCTCTCTGGAAGTGCATCAAGAGGGTGTAAAGCGGCATAAACACAGCAGTGAAAAGCAGCTAAACCCCATTATAAAAATAGATTACTTAAAAAAAACCCCATAAAACAAAGACAGTGAAAGAGAGAGAAATTCTTACAAAATCCGTTCAGGGGCTCTGATGCAACCTGGATTGACCATATCTAGACCCACAGCTGGATGAGACATGAGGCTGGACACTCTTGGGGCTGAGAGGATTGGTGAGCTTGGGTGAGCAAACGCAGACCCTTTAAAGTCCTACTGCGTGGTACCCATGCCGTGGGTCCCAAATCTCCAGGTTCAAGGGCATCTTCCTACATCGAAAACATGCGTGGGAAACCCAGAAGATGGTACACCGTGTGATCGGGAAAGGGTTCTCAAACGCACCTCATTTCTCCTCTCCTTGTGCTCGGGTTCGCCATTCCAGCCGCTCTACTAACAATCTCCCTACTTGGAGAATCTGCACCTTTAACCTCCTGTTTCGGACAGGTCGCAATTTGGCCTGAGGATGAACGGGAAGACGGGGAACCAATGAGAGACTAGCTCTAGGTGTTGGGACAGGCACAGGTCACTCTATTTTCCCATCAGGAAGAAGAATGAACCACAGGCTCAGCCTGCCCCCCGGAACCAGAATACGGCCTGAAGCAATCCTGCGCTTTGGCGGCCAGCTCCCAAAAAAGCGAGTTGACAAATGGAGCTCAGGGGCACTGCAACTCACAAACCTGCAGAGTTATAAATGATAACTCTCGTCCACAAATATATTGAGGGAAGGCAACGAAGAGGATTTGAAAGCAAGGCAGAATTGCAGGAAACAGGTTTCAGGAGGCAGACTCGACTCGCCTTGAAAGCACATGAAAAGCGGCAAAGCGTTGACAATGATGCCCTTGGCCAAAAAGGGCGTATGCGTTTTTTCCTGAATATATTCAGGAAAAAACGCATACGCCCTTTTTGGCCAACCAGGCAAGCCCGAAAGGCAAATCAGCGCTACAAAGAAGTCTCGCTTGCCATCGGTCAAAAGGGCCATGCTGAAAAAAGTGTAAAAACCAGAAATGCAGGACAGGCCATGGAGACATGGGAGCCTTGCTACGCTGATGGGCGGGCTGTAAATTGCCAGCAGCCACTCTGGAGAAGTGTACGGTGTGTCCTGAAACATGTAATAAGCACAGCTTAGAGAGCATAGGGCACTTCCACTCATGGGCGTATAAATCGGGAAACCTAAAAATCAACAAGACACAGGCACCCCAAAGTTTAGGGCTGCTCTGTTTCCAAGAACCTCCACTTCGCTACACCTTCAATATCCCAGGAAAGCGAAAAATGGATAAAGAAGTTGTGGTACTTAGGCACAATGGAATATCACTCAGCCATGAAATCAATGTCATAAGGCTAGTAGCAGCAGGATGAGTGGATTTAGGTACGATGACTCTCAGTGAAATAAGTCACAGAGAAAAAGACACTTATCCTAAGATATCACTTATAGAGGGAATGTCAAAATCGCAACACTTGAACTGAATTACAAAACAGAACAGAGTCACACATTTAGAAAACACACTATGGCTGCTTAACGGGAAAGGTGAGGTGGGGTGATGCATAAAACAAGGGTTTGAAATTAGCTCAGATACCGTTCCACAAGCCAAATATGTAATAGACAAGACCTACTCCCTGCTCAGTGAACTGGACTCAACAGCCCCTATTCACCGCCCAAGAATATATCTGACTAGTAAGAGTCTTAAAACCTATGTATTGATCTCTCTCTGGAAGTGCATCAAGAGGGTGTAAAGCGGCATAAACACAGCAGTGAAAAGCAGCTAAACCCCATTATAAAAATAGATTACTTAAAAAAAACCCCATAAAACAAAGACAGTGAAAGAGAGAGAAATTCTTACAAAATCCGTTCAGGGGCTCTGATGCAACCTGGATTGACCATATCTAGACCCACAGCTGGATGAGACATGAGGCTGGACACTCTTGGGGCTGAGAGGATTGGTGAGCTTGGGTGAGCAAACGCAGACCCTTTAAAGTCCTACTGCGTGGTACCCATGCCGTGGGTCCCAAATCTCCAGGTTCAAGGGCATCTTCCTACATCGAAAACATGCGTGGGAAACCCAGAAGATGGTACACCGTGTGATCGGGAAAGGGTTCTCAAACGCACCTCATTTCTCCTCTCCTTGTGCTCGGGTTCGCCATTCCAGCCGCTCTACTAACAATCTCCCTACTTGGAGAATCTGCACCTTTAACCTCCTGTTTCGGACAGGTCGCAATTTGGCCTGAGGATGAACGGGAAGACGGGGAACCAATGAGAGACTAGCTCTAGGTGTTGGGACAGGCACAGGTCACTCTATTTTCCCATCAGGAAGAAGAATGAACCACAGGCTCAGCCTGCCCCCCGGAACCAGAATACGGCCTGAAGCAATCCTGCGCTTTGGCGGCCAGCTCCCAAAAAAGCGAGTTGACAAATGGAGCTCAAGGGCACTGCAATTCACAAACCTGCAGAGTTATAAATGATAACTCTCGTCCACAAATATATTGAGGGAAGGCAACGAAGAGGATTTGAAAGCAAGGCAGAATTGCAGGAAACAGGTTTCAGGAGGCAGACTCGACTCGCCTTGAAAGCACATGAAAAGCGGCAAAGCGTTGACAATGATGCCCTTGGCCAAAAAGGGCGTATGCGTTTTTTCCTGAATATATTCAGGAAAAAACGCATACGCCCTTTTTGGCCAACCAGGCAAGCCGGAAAGGCAAATCAGCGCTACAAAGAAGTCTCGCTTGCCATCGGTCAAAAGGGCCATGCTGAAAAAAGTGTAAAAACCAGAAATGCAGGACAGGCCATGGAGACATGGGAGCCTTGCTACGCTGATGGGCGGGCTGTAAATTGCCAACAGCCACTCTGGAGAAGTGTACGGTGTGTCCTGAAACATGTAATAAGCACAGCTTAGAGACCATAGGGCACTTCCACTCATGGGCGTATAAATCGGGAAACCTAAAAATCAACAAGACACAGGCACCCCAAAGTTTAGGGCTGCTCTGTTTCCAAGAACCTCCACTTCGGTACACCTTCAATATCCCAGGAAAGCGAAAAATGGATAAAGAAGTTGTGGTACTTAGGCACAATGGAATATCACTCAGCCATGAAATCAATGTCATAAGGCTAGTAGCAGCAGGATGAGTGGATTTAGGTACGATGACTCTCAGTGAAATAAGTCACAGAGAAAAAGACACTTATCCTAAGATATCACTTATAGAGGGAATGTCAAAATCGCTACACTTGAACTGAATTACAAAACAGAACAGAGTCACACATTTAGAAAACACACTATGGCTGCTTAACGGGAAAGGTGAGGTGGGGTGATGCATAAAACAAGGGTTTGAAATTAGCTCAGATACCGTTCCACAAGCCAAATATGTAATAGACAAGACCTACTCCCTGCTCAGTGAACTGGACTCAACAGCCCCTATTCACCGCCCAAGAATATATCTGACTAGTAAGAGTCTTAAAACCTATGTATTGATCTCTCTCTGGAAGTGCATCAAGAGGGTGTAAAGCGGCATAAACACAGCAGTGAAAAGCAGCTAAACCCCATTATAAAAATAGATTACTTAAAAAAAACCCCATAAAACAAAGACAGTGAAAGAGAGAGAAATTCTTACAAAATCCGTTCAGGGGCTCTGATGCAACCTGGATTGACCATATCTAGACCCACAGCTGGATGAGACATGAGGCTGGACACTCTTGGGGCTGAGAGGATTGGTGAGCTTGGGTGAGCAAACGCAGACCCTTTAAAGTCCTACTGCGTGGTACCCATGCCGTGGGTCCCAAATCTCCAGGTTCAAGGGCATCTTCCTACATCGAAAACATGCGTGGGAAACCCAGAAGATGGTACACCGTGTGATCGGGAAAGGGTTCTCAAACGCACCTCATTTCTCCTCTCCTTGTGCTCGGGTTCGCCATTCCAGCCGCTCTACTAACAATCTCCCTACTTGGAGAATCTGCACCTTTAACCTCCTGTTTCGGACAGGTCGCAATTTGGCCTGAGGATGAACGGGAAGACGGGGAACCAATGAGAGACTAGCTCTAGGTGTTGGGACAGGCACAGGTCACTCTATTTTCCCATCAGGAAGAAGAATGAACCACAGGCTCAGCCTGCCCCCCGGAACCAGAATACGGCCTGAAGCAATCCTGCGCTTTGGCGGCCAGCTCCCAAAAAAGCGAGTTGACAAATGGAGCTCAAGGGCACTGCAATTCACAAACCTGCAGAGTTATAAATGATAACTCTCGTCCACAAATATATTGAGGGAAGGCAACGAAGAGGATTTGAAAGCAAGGCAGAATTGCAGGAAACAGGTTTCAGGAGGCAGACTCGACTCGCCTTGAAAGCACATGAAAAGCGGCAAAGCGTTGACAATGATGCCCTTGGCCAAAAAGGGCGTATGCGTTTTTTCCTGAATATATTCAGGAAAAAACGCATACGCCCTTTTTGGCCAACCAGGCAAGCCCGAAAGGCAAATCAGCGCTACAAAGAAGTCTCGCTTGCCATCGGTCAAAAGGGCCATGCTGAAAAAAGTGTAAAAACCAGAAATGCAGGACAGGCCATGGAGACATGGGAGCCTTGCTACGCTGATGGGCGGGCTGTAAATTGCCAGCAGCCACTCTGGAGAAGTGTACGGTGTGTCCTGAAACATGTAATAAGCACAGCTTAGAGACCATAGGGCACTTCCACTCATGGGCGTATAAATCGGGAAACCTAAAAATCAACAAGACACAGGCACCCCAAAGTTTAGGGCTGCTCTGTTTCCAAGAACCTCCACTTCGGTACACCTTCAATATCCCAGGAAAGCGAAAAATGGATAAAGAAGTTGTGGTACTTAGGCACAATGGAATATCACTCAGCCATGAAATCAATGTCATAAGGCTAGTAGCAGCAGGATGAGTGGATTTAGGTACGATGACTCTCAGTGAAATAAGTCACAGAGAAAAAGACACTTATCCTAAGATATCACTTATAGAGGGAATGTCAAAATCGCTACACTTGAACTGAATTACAAAACAGAACAGAGTCACACATTTAGAAAACACACTATGGCTGCTTAACGGGAAAGGTGAGGTGGGGTGATGCATAAAACAAGGGTTTGAAATTAGCTCAGATACCGTTCCACAAGCCAAATATGTAATAGACAAGACCTACTCCCTGCTCAGTGAACTGGACTCAACAGCCCCTATTCACCGCCCAAGAATATATCTGACTAGTAAGAGTCTTAAAACCTATGTATTGATCTCTCTCTGGAAGTGCATCAAGAGGGTGTAAAGCGGCATAAACACAGCAGTGAAAAGCAGCTAAACCCCATTATAAAAATAGATTACTTAAAAAAAACCCCATAAAACAAAGACAGTGAAAGAGAGAGAAATTCTTACAAAATCCGTTCAGGGGCTCTGATGCAACCTGGATTGACCATATCTAGACCCACAGCTGGATGAGACATGAGGCTGGACACTCTTGGGGCTGAGAGGATTGGTGAGCTTGGGTGAGCAAACGCAGACCCTTTAAAGTCCTACTGCGTGGTACCCATGCCGTGGGTCCCAAGTCTCCAGGTTCAAGGGCATCTTCCTACATCGAAAACATGCGTGGGAAACCCAGAAGATGGTACACCGTGTGATCGGGAAAGGGTTCTCAAACGCACCTCATTTCTCCTCTCCTTGTGCTCGGGTTCGCCATTCCAGCCGCTCTACTAACAATCTCCCTACTTGGAGAATCTGCACCTTTAACCTCCTGTTTCGGACAGGTCGCAATTTGGCCTGAGGATGAACGGGAAGACGGGGAACCAATGAGAGACTAGCTCTAGGTGTTGGGACAGGCACAGGTCACTCTATTTTCCCATCAGGAAGAAGAATGAACCACAGGCTCAGCCTGCCCCCCGGAACCAGAATACGGCCTGAAGCAATCCTGCGCTTTGGCGGCCAGCTCCCAAAAAAGCGAGTTGACAAATGGAGCTCAGGGGCACTGCAATTCACAAACCTGCAGAGTTATAAATGATAACTCTCGTCCACAAATATATTGAGGGAAGGCAACGAAGAGGATTTGAAAGCAAGGCAGAATTGCAGGAAACAGGTTTCAGGAGGCAGACTCGACTCGCCTTGAAAGCACATGAAAAGCGGCAAAGCGTTGACAATGATGCCCTTGGCCAAAAAGGGCGTATGCGTTTTTTCCTGAATATATTCAGGAAAAAACGCATACGCCCTTTTTGGCCAACCAGGCAAGCCCGAAAGGCAAATCAGCGCTACAAAGAAGTCTCGCTTGCCATCGGTCAAAAGGGCCATGCTGAAAAAAGTGTAAAAACCAGAAATGCAGGACAGGCCATGGAGACATGGGAGCCTTGCTACGCTGATGGGCGGGCTGTAAATTGCCAGCAGCCACTCTGGAGAAGTGTACGGTGTGTCCTGAAACATGTAATAAGCACAGCTTAGAGACCATAGGGCACTTCCACTCATGGGCGTATAAATCGGGAAACCTAAAAATCAACAAGACACAGGCACCCCAAAGTTTAGGGCTGCTCTGTTTCCAAGAACCTCCACTTCGGTACACCTTCAATATCCCAGGAAAGCGAAAAATGGATAAAGAAGTTGTGGTACTTAGGCACAATGGAATATCACTCAGCCATGAAATCAATGTCATAAGGCTAGTAGCAGCAGGATGAGTGGATTTAGGTACGATGACTCTCAGTGAAATAAGTCACAGAGAAAAAGACACTTATCCTAAGATATCACTTATAGAGGGAATGTCAACGTCGCTACACTTGAACTGAATTACAAAACAGAACAGAGTCACACATTTAGAAAACACACTATGGCTGCTTAACGGGAAAGGTGAGGTGGGGTGATGCATAAAACAAGGGTTTGAAATTAGCTCAGATACCGTTCCACAAGCCAAATATGTAATAGACAAGACCTACTCCCTGCTCAGTGAACTGGACTCAACAGCCCCTATTCACCGCCCAAGAATATATCTGACTAGTAAGAGTCTTAAAACCTATGTATTGATCTCTCTCTGGAAGTGCATCAAGAGGGTGTAAAGCGGCATAAACACAGCAGTGAAAAGCAGCTAAACCCCATTATAAAAATAGATTACTTAAAAAAAACCCATAAAACAAAGACAGTGAAAGAGAGAGAAATTCTTACAAAATCCGTTCAGGGGCTCTGATGCAACCTGGATTGACCATATCTAGACCCACAGCTGGATGAGACATGAGGCTGGACACTCTTGGGGCTGAGAGGATTGGTGAGCTTGGGTGAGCAAACGCAGACCCTTTAAAGTCCTACTGCGTGGTACCCATGCCGTGGGTCCCAAATCTCCAGGTTCAAGGGCATCTTCCTACATCGAAAACATGCGTGGGAAACCCAGAAGATGGTACACCGTGTGATCGGGAAAGGGTTCTCAAACGCACCTCATTTCTCCTCTCCTTGTGCTCGGGTTCGCCATTCCAGCCGCTCTACTAACAATCTCCCTACTTGGAGAATCTGCACCTTTAACCTCCTGTTTCGGACAGGTCGCAATTTGGCCTGAGGATGAACGGGAAGACGGGGAACCAATGAGAGACTAGCTCTAGGTGTTGGGACAGGCACAGGTCACTCTATTTTCCCATCAGGAAGAAGAATGAACCACAGGCTCAGCCTGCCCCCCGGAACCAGAATACGGCCTGAAGCAATCCTGCGCTTTGGCGGCCAGCTCCCAAAAAAGGGAGTTGACAAATGGAGCTCAAGGGCACTGCAATTCACAAACCTGCAGAGTTATAAATGATAACTCTCGTCCACAAATATATTGAGGGAAGGCAACGAAGAGGATTTGAAAGCAAGGCAGAATTGCAGGAAACAGGTTTCAGGAGGCAGAGTCGACTCGCCTTGAAAGCACATGAAAAGCGGCAAAGCGTTGACAATGATGCCCTTGGCCAAAAAGGGCGTATGCGTTTTTTCCTGAATATATTCAGGAAAAAACGCATACGCCCTTTTTGGCCAACCAGGCAAGCCGGAAAGGCAAATCAGCGCTACAAAGAAGTCTCGCTTGCCATCGGTCAAAAGGGCCATGCTGAAAAAAAGTGTAAAAACCAGAAATGCAGGACAGGCCATGGAGACATGGGAGCCTTGCTACGCTGATGGGCGGGCTGTAAATTGCCAGCAGCCACTCTGGAGAAGTGTACGGTGTGTCCTGAAACATGTAATAAGCACAGCTTAGAGAGCATAGGGCACTTCCACTCATGGGCGTATAAATCGGGAAACCTAAAAATCAACAAGACACAGGCACCCCAAAGTTTAGGGCTGCTCTGTTTCCAAGAACCTCCACTTCGCTACACCTTCAATATCCCAGGAAAGCGAAAAATGGATAAAGAAGTTGTGGTACTTAGGCACAATGGAATATCACTCAGCCATGAAATCAATGTCATAAGGCTAGTAGCAGCAGGATGAGTGGATTTAGGTACGATGACTCTCAGTGAAATAAGTCACAGAGAAAAAGACACTTATCCTAAGATATCACTTATAGAGGGAATGTCAAAATCGCTACACTTGAACTGAATTACAAAACAGAACAGAGTCACACATTTAGAAAACACACTATGGCTGCTTAACGGGAAAGGTGAGGTGGGGTGATGCATAAAACAAGGGTTTGAAATTAGCTCAGATACCGTTCCACAAGCCAAATATGTAATAGACAAGACCTACTCCCTGCTCAGTGAACTGGACTCAACAGCCCCTTTCACCGCCCAAGAATATATCTGACTAGTAAGAGTCTTAAAACCTATGTATTGATCTCTCTCTGGAAGTGCATCAAGAGGGTGTAAAGCGGCATAAACACAGCAGTGAAAAGCAGCTAAACCCCATTATAAAAATAGATTACTTAAAAAAAACCCCATAAAACAAAGACAGTGAAAGAGAGAGAAATTCTTACAAAATCCGTTCAGGGGCTCTGATGCAACCTGGATTGACCATATCTAGACCCACAGCTGGATGAGACATGAGGCTGGACACTCTTGGGGCTGAGAGGATTGGTGAGCTTGGGTGAGCAAACGCAGACCCTTTAAAGTCCTACTGCGTGGTACCCATGCCGTGGGTCCCAAGTCTCCAGGTTCAAGGGCATCTTCCTACATCGAAAACATGCGTGGGAAACCCAGAAGATGGTACACCGTGTGATCGGGAAAGTGTTCTCAAACGCACCTCATTTCTCCTCTCCTTGTGCTCGGGTTCGCCATTCCAGCCGCTCTACTAACAATCTCCCTACTTGGAGAATCTGCACCTTTAACCTCCTGTTTCGGACAGGTCGCAATTTGGCCTGAGGATGAACGGGAAGACGGGGAACCAATGAGAGACTAGCTCTAGGTGTTGGGACAGGCACAGGTCACTCTATTTTCCCATCAGGAAGAAGAATGAACCACAGGCTCAGCCTGCCCCCCGGAATCAGAATACGGCCTGAAGCAATCCTGCGCTTTGGCGGCCAGCTCCCAAAAAAGCGAGTTGACAAATGGAGCTCAAGGGCACTGCAATTCACAAACCTGCAGAGTTATAAATGATAACTCTCGTCCACAAATATATTGAGGGAAGGCAACGAAGAGGATTTGAAAGCAAGGCAGAATTGCAGGAAACAGGTTTCAGGAGGCAGAGTCGACTCGCCTTGAAAGCACATGAAAAGCGGCAAAGCGTTGACAATGATGCCCTTGGCCAAAAAGGGCGTATGCGTTTTTTCCTGAATATATTCAGGAAAAAACGCATACGCCCTTTTTGGCCAACCAGGCAAGCCGGAAAGGCAAATCAGCGCTACAAAGAAGTCTCGCTTGCCATCGGTCAAAAGGGCCATGCTGAAAAAAGTGTAAAAACCAGAAATGCAGGACAGGCCATGGAGACATGGGAGCCTTGCTACGCTGATGGGCGGGCTGTAAATTGCCAGCAGCCACTCTGGAGAAGTGTACGGTGTGTCCTGAAACATGTAATAAGCACAGCTTAGAGAGCATAGGGCACTTCCACTCATGGGCGTATAAATCGGGAAACCTAAAAATCAACAAGACACAGGCACCCCAAAGTTTAGGGCTGCTCTGTTTCCAAGAACCTCCACTTCGGTACACCTTCAATATCCCAGGAAAGCGAAAAATGGATAAAGAAGTTGTGGCACTTAGGCACAATGGAATATCACTCAGCCATGAAATCAATGTCATAAGGCTAGTAGCAGCAGGATGAGTGGATTTAGGTACGATGACTCTCAGTGAAATAAGTCACAGAGAAAAAGACACTTATCCTAAGATATCACTTATAGAGGGAATGTCAAAATCGCTACACTTGAACTGAATTACAAAACAGAACAGAGTCACACATTTAGAAAACACACTATGGCTGCTTAACGGGAAAGGTGAGGTGGGGTGATGCATAAAACAAGGGTTTGAAATTAGCTCAGATACCGTTCCACAAGCCAAATATGTAATAGACAAGACCTACTCCCTGCTCAGTGAACTGGACTCAACAGCCCCTATTCACCGCCCAAGAATATATCTGACTAGTAAGAGTCTTAAAACCTATGTATTGATCTCTCTCTGGAAGTGCATCAAGAGGGTGTAAAGCGGCATAAACACAGCAGTGAAAAGCAGCTAAACCCCATTATAAAAATAGATTACTTAAAAAAAACCCCATAAAACAAAGACAGTGAAAGAGAGAGATATTCTTACAAAATCCGTTCAGGGGCTCTGATGCAACCTGGATTGACCATATCTAGACCCACAGCTGGATGAGACATGAGGCTGGACACTCTTGGGGCTGAGAGGATTGGTGAGCTTGGGTGAGCAAACGCAGACCCTTTAAAGTCCTACTGCGTGGTACCCATGCCGTGGGTCCCAAATCTCCAGGTTAAAGGGCATCTTCCTACATCGAAAACATGCGTGGGAAACCCAGAAGATGGTACACCGTGTGATCGGGAAAGTGTTCTCAAACGCACCTCATTTCTCCTCTCCTTGTGCTCGGGTTCGCCATTCCAGCCGCTCTACTAACAATCTCCCTACTTAGAGAATCTGCACCTTTAACCTCCTGTTTCGGACAGGTCGCAATTTGGCCTGAGGATGAACGGGAAGACGGGGAACCAATGAGAGACTAGCTCTAGGTGTTGGGACAGGCACAGGTCACTCTATTTTCCCATCAGGAAGAAGAATGAACCACAGGCTCAGCCTGCCCCCCGGAACCAGAATACGGCCTGAAGCAATCCTGCGCTTTGGCGGCCAGCTCCCAAAAAAGCGAGTTGACAAATGGAGCTCAGGGGCACTGCAATTCACAAACCTGCAGAGTTATAAATGATAACTCTCGTCCACAAATATATTGAGGGAAGGCAACGAAGAGGATTTGAAAGCAAGGCAGAATTGCAGGAAACAGGTTTCAGGAGGCAGACACGACTCGCCTTGAAAGCACATGAAAAGCGGCAAAGCGTTGACAATGATGCCCTTGGCCAAAAAGGGCGTATGCGTTTTTTCCTGAATATATTCAGGAAAAAACGCATACGCCCTTTTTGGCCAACCAGGCAAGCCGGAAAGGCAAATCAGCGCTACAAAGAAGTCTCGCTTGCCATCGGTCAAAAGGGCCATGCTGAAAAAAGTGTAAAAACCAGAAATGCAGGACAGGCCATGGAGACATGGGAGCCTTGCTACGCTGATGGGCGGGCTGTAAATTGCCAGCAGCCACTCTGGAGAAGTGTACGGTGTGTCCTGAAACATGTAATAAGCACAGCTTAGAGAGCATAGGGCACTTCCACTCATGGGCGTATAAATCGGGAAACCTAAAAATCAACAAGACACAGGCACCCCAAAGTTTAGGGCTGCTCTGTTTCCAAGAACCTCCACTTCGCTACACCTTCAATATCCCAGGAAAGCGAAAAATGGATAAAGAAGTTGTGGTACTTAGGCACAATGGAATATCACTCAGCCATGAAATCAATGTCATAAGGCTAGTAGCAGCAGGATGAGTGGATTTAGGTACGATGACTCTCAGTGAAATAAGTCACAGAGAAAAAGACACTTATCCTAAGATATCACTTATAGAGGGAATGTCAGAATCGCTACACTTGAACTGAATTACAAAACAGAACAGAGTCACACATTTAGAAAACACACTATGGCTGCTTAACGGGAAAGGTGAGGTGGGGTGATGCATAAAACAAGGGTTTGAAATTAGCTCAGATACCGTTCCACAAGCCAAATATGTAATAGACAAGACCTACTCCCTGCTCAGTGAACTGGACTCAACAGCCCCTATTCACCGCCCAAGAATATATCTGACTAGTAAGAGTCTTAAAACCTATGTATTGATCTCTCTCTGGAAGTGCATCAAGAGGGTGTAAAGCGGCATAAACACAGCAGTGAAAAGCAGCTAAACCCCATTATAAAAATAGATTACTTTAAAAAAACCACATAAAACAAAGACAGTGAAAGAGAGAGAAATTCTTACAAAATCCGTTCAGGGGCTCTGATGCAACCTGGATTGACCATATCTAGACCCACAGCTGGATGAGACATGAGGCTGGACACTCTTGGGGCTGAGAGGATTGGTGAGCTTGGGTGAGCAAACGCAGACCCTTTAAAGTCCTACTGCGTGGTACCCATGCCGTGGGTCCCAAGTCTCCAGGTTCAAGGGCATCTTCCTACATCGAAAACATGCGTGGGAAACCCAGAAGATGGTACACCGTGTGATCGGGAAAGGGTTCTCAAACGCACCTCATTTCTCCTCTCCTTGTGCTCGGGTTCGCCATTCCAGCCGCTCTACTAACAATCTCCCTACTTGGAGAATCTGCACCTTTAACCTCCTGTTTCGGACAGGTCGCAATTTGGCTTGAGGATGAACGGGAAGACGGGGAACCAATGAGAGACTAGCTCTAGGTGTTGGGACAGGCACAGGTCACTCTATTTTCCCATCAGGAAGAAGAATGAACCACAGGCTCAGCCTGCCCCCCGGAACCAGAATACGGCCTGAAGCAATCCTGCGCTTTGGCGGCCAGCTCCCAAAAAAGCGAGTTGACAAATGGAGCTCAGGGGCACTGCAATTCACAAACCTGCAGAGTTATAAATGATAACTCTCGTCCACAAATATATTGAGGGAAGGCAACGAAGAGGATTTGAAAGCAAGGCAGAATTGCAGGAAACAGGTTTCAGGAGGCAGAGTCGACTCGCCTTGAAAGCACATGAAAAGCGGCAAAGCGTTGACAATGATGCCCTTGGCCAAAAAGGGCGTATGCGTTTTTTCCTGAACATATTCAGGAAAAAACGCATACGCCCTTTTTGGCCAACCAGGCAAGCCCGAAAGGCAAATCAGCGCTACAAAGAAGTCTCGCTTGCCATCGGTCAAAAGGGCCAAGCTGAAAAAATTGTAAAAACCAGAAATGCAGGACAGGCCATGGAGACATGGGAGCCTTGCTACGCTGATGGGCGGGCTGTAAATTGCCAGCAGCCACTCTGGAGAAGTGTACGGTGTGTCCTGAAACATGTAATAAGCACAGCTTAGAGAGCATAGGGCACTTCCACTCATGGGCGTATAAATCGGGAAACCTAAAAATCAACAAGACACAGGCACCCCAAAGTTTAGGGCTGCTCTGTTTCCAAGAACCTCCACTTCGGTACACCTTCAATATCCCAGGAAAGCGAAAAATGGATAAAGAAGTTGTGGTACTTAGGCACAATGGAATATCACTCAGCCATGAAATCAATGTCATAAGGCTAGTAGCAGCAGGATGAGTGGATTTAGGTACGATGACTCTCAGTGAAATAAGTCACAGAGAAAAAGACACTTATCCTAAGATATCACTTATAGAGGGAATGTCAAAATCGCTACACTTGAACTGAATTACAAAACAGAACAGAGTCACACATTTAGAAAACACACTATGGCTGCTTAACGGGAAAGGTGAGGTGGGGTGATGCATAAAACAAGGGTTTGAAATTAGCTCAGATACCGTTCCACAAGCCAAATATGTAATAGACAAGACCTACTCCCTGCTCAGTGAACTGGACTCAACAGCCCCTATTCACCGCCCAAGAATATATCTGACTAGTAAGAGTCTTAAAACCTATGTATTGATCTCTCTCTGGAAGTGCATCAAGAGGGTGTAAAGCGGCATAAACACAGCAGTGAAAAGCAGCTAAACCCCATTATAAAAATAGATTACTTAAAAAAAAACCCATAAAACAAAGACAGTGAAAGAGAGAGAAATTCTTACAAAATCCGTTCAGGGGCTCTGATGCAACCTGGATTGACCATATCTAGACCCACAGCTGGATGAGACATGAGGCTGGACACTCTTGGGGCTGAGAGGATTGGTGAGCTTGGGTGAGCAAACGCAGACCCTTTAAAGTCCTACTGCGTGGTACCCATGCCGTGGGTCCCAAATCTCCAGGTTCAAGGGCATCTTCCTACATCGAAAACATGCGTGGGAAACCCAGAAGATGGTACACCGTGTGATCGGGAAAGGGTTCTCAAACGCACCTCATTTCTCCTCTCCTTGTGCTCGGGTTCGCCATTCCAGCCGCTCTACTAACAATCTCCCTACTTGGAGAATCTGCACCTTTAACCTCCTGTTTCGGACAGGTCGCAATTTGGCCTGAGGATGAACGGGAAGACGGGGAACCAATGAGAGACTAGCTCTAGGTGTTGGGACAGGCACAGGTCACTCTATTTTCCCATCAGGAAGAAGAATGAACCACAGGCTCAGCCTGCCCCCCGGAACCAGAATACGGCCTGAAGCAATCCTGCGCTTTGGCGGCCAGCTCCCAAAAAAGCGAGTTGACAAATGGAGCTCAGGGGCACTGCAATTCACAAACCTGCAGAGTTATAAATGATAACTCTCGTCCACAAATATATTGAGGGAAGGCAACGAAGAGGATTTGAAAGCAAGGCAGAATTGCAGGAAACAGGTTTCAGGAGGCAGAGTCGACTCGCCTTGAAAGCACATGAAAAGCGGCAAAGCGTTGACAATGATGCCCTTGGCCAAAAAGGGCGTATGCGTTTTTTCCTGAACATATTCAGGAAAAAACGCATACGCCCTTTTTGGCCAACCAGGCAAGCCCGAAAGGCAAATCAGCGCTACAAAGAAGTCTCGCTTGCCATCGGTCAAAAGGGCCATGCTGAAAAAAGTGTAAAAACCAGAAATGCAGGACAGGCCATGGAGACATGGGAGCCTTGCTACGCTGATGGGCGGGCTGTAAATTGCCAGCAGCCACTCTGGAGAAGTGTACGGTGTGTCCTGAAACATGTAATAAGCACAGCTTAGAGAGCATAGGGCACTTCCACTCATGGGCGTATAAATCGGGAAACCTAAAAATCAACAAGACACAGGCACCCCAAAGTTTAGGGCTGCTCTGTTTCCAAGAACCTCCACTTCGGTACACCTTCAATATCCCAGGAAAGCGAAAAATGGATAAAGAAGTTGTGGTACTTAGGCACAATGGAATATCACTCAACCATGAAATCAATGTCATAAGGCTAGTAGCAGCAGGATGAGTGGATTTAGGTACGATGACTCTCAGTGAAATAAGTCACAGAGAAAAAGACACTTATCCTAAGATATCACTTATAGAGGGAATGTCAAAATCGCTACACTTGAACTGAATTACAAAACAGAACAGAGTCACACATTTAGAAAACACACTATGGCTGCTTAACGGGAAAGGTGAGGTGGGGTGATGCATAAAACAAGGGTTTGAAATTAGCTCAGATACCGTTCCACAAGCCAAATATGTAATAGACAAGACCTACTCCCTGCTCAGTGAACTGGACTCAACAGCCCCTATTCACCGCCCAAGAATATATCTGACTAGTAAGAGTCTTAAAACCTATGTATTGATCTCTCTCTGGAAGTGCATCAAGAGGGTGTAAAGCGGCATAAACACAGCAGTGAAAAGCAGCTAAACCCCATTATAAAAATAGATTACTTAAAAAAAACCCCATAAAACAAAGACAGTGAAAGAGAGAGAAATTCTTACAAAATCCGTGCAGGGGCTCTGATGCAACCTGGATTGACCATATCTAGACCCACAGCTGGATGAGACATGAGGCTGGACACTCTTGGGGCTGAGAGGATTGGTGAGCTTGGG
Organism: Eubalaena glacialis; assembly: GCF_028564815.1. Lineage (NCBI taxonomy): Eukaryota > Metazoa > Chordata > Mammalia > Artiodactyla > Balaenidae > Eubalaena > Eubalaena glacialis. The sequence continues at coordinate 114,773,746 of NC_083722.1, forward strand.
TGAGCAAACGCAGACCCTTTAAAGTCCTACTGCGTGGTACCCATGCCGTGGGTCCCAAATCTCCAGGTTCAAGGGCATCTTCCTACATCGAAAACATGCGTGGGAAACCCAGAAGATGGTACACCGTGTGATCGGGAAAGGGTTCTCAAACGCACCTCATTTCTCCTCTCCTTGTGCTCGGGTTCGCCATTCCAGCCGCTCTACTAACAATCTCCCTACTTGGAGAATCTGCACCTTTAACCTCCTGTTTCGGACAGGTCGCAATTTGGCCTGAGGATGAACGGGAAGACGGGGAACCAATGAGAGACTAGCTCTAGGTGTTGGGACAGGCACAGGTCACTCTATTTTCCCATCAGGAAGAAGAATGAACCACAGGCTCAGCCTGCCCCCCGGAACCAGAATACGGCCTGAAGCAATCCTGCGCTTTGGCGGCCAGCTCCCAAAAAAGCGAGTTGACAAATGGAGCTCAGGTGCACTGCAACTCACAAACCTGCAGAGTTATAAATGATAACTCTCGTCCACAAATATATTGAGGGAAGGCAACGAAGAGGATTTGAAAGCAAGGCAGAATTGCAGGAAACAGGTTTCAGGAGGCAGACTCGACTCGCCTTGAAAGCACATGAAAAGCGGCAAAGCGTTGACAATGATGCCCTTGGCCAAAAAGGGCGTATGCGTTTTTTCCTGAATATATTCAGGAAAAAACGCATACGCCCTTTTTGGCCAACCAGGCAAGCCCGAAAGGCAAATCAGCGCTACAAAGAAGTCTCGCTTGCCATCGGTCAAAAGGGCCATGCTGAAAAAAGTGTAAAAACCAGAAATGCAGGACAGGCCATGGAGACATGGGAGCCTTGCTACGCTGATGGGCGGGCTGTAAATTGCCAGCAGCCACTCTGGAGAAGTGTACGGTGTGTCCTGAAACATGTAATAAGCACAGCTTAGAGAGCATAGGGCACTTCCACTCATGGGCGTATAAATCGGGAAACCTAAAAATCAACAAGACACAGGCACCCCAAAGTTTAGGGCTGCTCTGTTTCCAAGAACCTCCACTTCGCTACACCTTCAATATCCCAGGAAAGCGAAAAATGGATAAAGAAGTTGTGGTACTTAGGCACAATGGAATATCACTCAGCCATGAAATCAATGTCATAAGGCTAGTAGCAGCAGGATGAGTGGATTTAGGTACGATGACTCTCAGTGAAATAAGTCACAGAGAAAAAGACACTTATCCTAAGATATCACTTATAGAGGGAATGTCAAAATCGCTACACTTGAACTGAATTACAAAACAGAACAGAGTCACACATTTAGAAAACACACTATGGCTGCTTAACGGGAAAGGTGAGGTGGGGTGATGCATAAAACAAGGGTTTGAAATTAGCTCAGATACCGTTCCACAAGCCAAATATGTAATAGACAAGACCTACTCCCTGCTCAGTGAACTGGACTCAACAGCCCCTATTCACCGCCCAAGAATATATCTGACTAGTAAGAGTCTTAAAACCTATGTATTGATCTCTCTCTGGAAGTGCATCAAGAGGGTGTAAAGCGGCATAAACACAGCAGTGAAAAGCAGCTAAACCCCATTATAAAAATAGATTACTTAAAAAAAACCCCATAAAACAAAGACAGTGAAAGAGAGAGAAATTCTTACAAAATCCGTTCAGGGGCTCTGATGCAACCTGGATTGACCATATCTAGACCCACAGCTGGATGAGACATGAGGCTGGACACTCTTGGGGCTGAGAGGATTGGTGAGCTTGGGTGAGCAAACGCAGACCCTTTAAAGTCCTACTGCGTGGTACCCATGCCGTGGGTCCCAAATCTCCAGGTTCAAGGGCATCTTCCTACATCGAAAACATGCGTGGGAAACCCAGAAGATGGTACACCGTGTGATCGGGAAAGGGTTCTCAAACGCACCTCATTTCTCCTCTCCTTGTGCTCGGGTTCGCCATTCCAGCCGCTCTACTAACAATCTCCCTACTTGGAGAATCTGCACCTTTAACCTCCTGTTTCGGACAGGTCGCAATTTGGCCTGAGGATGAACGGGAAGACGGGGAACCAATGAGAGACTAGCTCTAGGTGTTGGGACAGGCACAGGTCACTCTATTTTCCCATCAGGAAGAAGAATGAACCACAGGCTCAGCCTGCCCCCCGGAACCAGAATACGGCCTGAAGCAATCCTGCGCTTTGGCGGCCAGCTCCCAAAAAAGCGAGTTGACAAATGGAGCTCAAGGGCACTGCAATTCACAAACCTGCAGAGTTATAAATGATAACTCTCGTCCACAAATATATTGAGGGAAGGCAACGAAGAGGATTTGAAAGCAAGGCAGAATTGCAGGAAACAGGTTTCAGGAGGCAGACTCGACTCGCCTTGAAAGCACATGAAAAGCGGCAAAGCGTTGACAATGATGCCCTTGGCCAAAAAGGGCGTATGCGTTTTTTCCTGAATATATTCAGGAAAAAACGCATACGCCCTTTTTGGCCAACCAGGCAAGCCGGAAAGGCAAATCAGCGCTACAAAGAAGTCTCGCTTGCCATCGGTCAAAAGGGCCATGCTGAAAAAAGTGTAAAAACCAGAAATGCAGGACAGGCCATGGAGACATGGGAGCCTTGCTACGCTGATGGGCGGGCTGTAAATTGCCAGCAGCCACTCTGGAGAAGTGTACGGTGTGTCCTGAAACATGTAATAAGCACAGCTTAGAGACCATAGGGCACTTCCACTCATGGGCGTATAAATCGGGAAACCTAAAAATCAACAAGACACAGGCACCCCAAAGTTTAGGGCTGCTCTGTTTCCAAGAACCTCCACTTCGGTACACCTTCAATATCCCAGGAAAGCGAAAAATGGATAAAGAAGTTGTGGTACTTAGGCACAATGGAATATCACTCAGCCATGAAATCAATGTCATAAGGCTAGTAGCAGCAGGATGAGTGGATTTAGGTACGATGACTCTCAGTGAAATAAGTCACAGAGAAAAAGACACTTATCCTAAGATATCACTTATAGAGGGAATGTCAAAATCGCTACACTTGAACTGAATTACAAAACAGAACAGAGTCACACATTTAGAAAACACACTATGGCTGCTTAACGGGAAAGGTGAGGTGGGGTGATGCATAAAACAAGGGTTTGAAATTAGCTCAGATACCGTTCCACAAGCCAAATATGTAATAGACAAGACCTACTCCCTGCTCAGTGAACTGGACTCAACAGCCCCTATTCACCGCCCAAGAATATATCTGACTAGTAAGAGTCTTAAAACCTATGTATTGATCTCTCTCTGGAAGTGCATCAAGAGGGTGTAAAGCGGCATAAACACAGCAGTGAAAAGCAGCTAAACCCCATTATAAAAATAGATTACTTAAAAAAAACCCCATAAAACAAAGACAGTGAAAGAGAGAGAAATTCTTACAAAATCCGTTCAGGGGCTCTGATGCAACCTGGATTGACCATATCTAGACCCACAGCTGGATGAGACATGAGGCTGGACACTCTTGGGGCTGAGAGGATTGGTGAGCTTGGGTGAGCAAACGCAGACCCTTTAAAGTCCTACTGCGTGGTACCCATGCCGTGGGTCCCAAATCTCCAGGTTCAAGGGCATCTTCCTACATCGAAAACATGCGTGGGAAACCCAGAAGATGGTACACCGTGTGATCGGGAAAGGGTTCTCAAACGCACCTCATTTCTCCTCTCCTTGTGCTCGGGTTCGCCATTCCAGCCGCTCTACTAACAATCTCCCTACTTGGAGAATCTGCACCTTTAACCTCCTGTTTCGGACAGGTCGCAATTTGGCCTGAGGATGAACGGGAAGACGGGGAACCAATGAGAGACTAGCTCTAGGTGTTGGGACAGGCACAGGTCACTCTATTTTCCCATCAGGAAGAAGAATGAACCACAGGCTCAGCCTGCCCCCCGGAACCAGAATACGGCCTGAAGCAATCCTGCGCTTTGGCGGCCAGCTCCCAAAAAAGGGAGTTGACAAATGGAGCTCAAGGGCACTGCAATTCACAAACCTGCAGAGTTATAAATGATAACTCTCGTCCACAAATATATTGAGGGAAGGCAACGAAGAGGATTTGAAAGCAAGGCAGAATTGCAGGAAACAGGTTTCAGGAGGCAGAGTCGACTCGCCTTGAAAGCACATGAAAAGCGGCAAAGCGTTGACAATGATGCCCTTGGCCAAAAAGGGCGTATGCGTTTTTTACTGAATATATTCAGGAAAAAACGCATACGCCCTTTTTGGCCAACCAGGCAAGCCGGAAAGGCAAATCAGCGCTACAAAGAAGTCTCGCTTGCCATCGGTCAAAAGGGCCATGCTGAAAAAAAGTGTAAAAACCAGAAATGCAGGACAGGCCATGGAGACATGGGAGCCTTGCTACGCTGATGGGCGGGCTGTAAATTGCCAGCAGCCACTCTGGAGAAGTGTACGGTGTGTCCTGAAACATGTAATAAGCACAGCTTAGAGAGCATAGGGCACTTCCACTCATGGGCGTATAAATCGGGAAACCTAAAAATCAACAAGACACAGGCACCCCAAAGTTTAGGGCTGCTCTGTTTCCAAGAACCTCCACTTCGCTACACCTTCAATATCCCAGGAAAGCGAAAAATGGATAAAGAAGTTGTGGTACTTAGGCACAATGGAATATCACTCAGCCATGAAATCAATGTCATAAGGCTAGTAGCAGCAGGATGAGTGGATGTAGGTACGATGACTCTCAGTGAAATAAGTCACAGAGAAAAAGACACTTATCCTAAGATATCACTTATAGAGGGAATGTCAAAATCGCTACACTTGAACTGAATTACAAAACAGAACAGAGTCACACATTTAGAAAACACACTATGGCTGCTTAACGGGAAAGGTGAGGTGGGGTGATGCATAAAACAAGGGTTTGAAATTAGCTCAGATACCGTTCCACAAGCCAAATATGTAATAGACAAGACCTACTCCCTGCTCAGTGAACTGGACTCAACAGCCCCTTTCACCGCCCAAGAATATATCTGACTAGTAAGAGTCTTAAAACCTATGTATTGATCTCTCTCTGGAAGTGCATCAAGAGGGTGTAAAGCGGCATAAACACAGCAGTGAAAAGCAGCTAAACCCCATTATAAAAATAGATTACTTAAAAAAAACCCCATAAAACAAAGACAGTGAAAGAGAGAGAAATTCTTACAAAATCCGTTCAGGGGCTCTGATGCAACCTGGATTGACCATATCTAGACCCACAGCTGGATGAGACATGAGGCTGGACACTCTTGGGGCTGAGAGGATTGGTGAGCTTGGGTGAGCAAACGCAGACCCTTTAAAGTCCTACTGCGTGGTACCCATGCCGTGGGTCCCAAGTCTCCAGGTTCAAGGGCATCTTCCTACATCGAAAACATGCGTGGGAAACCCAGAAGATGGTACACCGTGTGATCGGGAAAGTGTTCTCAAACGCACCTCATTTCTCCTCTCCTTGTGCTCGGGTTCGCCATTCCAGACGCTCTACTAACAATCTCCCTACTTGGAGAATCTGCACCTTTAACCTCCTGTTTCGGACAGGTCGCAATTTGGCCTGAGGATGAACGGGAAGACGGGGAACCAATGAGAGACTAGCTCTAGGTGTTGGGACAGGCACAGGTCACTCTATTTTCCCATCAGGAAGAAGAATGAACCACAGGCTCAGCCTGCCCCCCGGAATCAGAATACGGCCTGAAGCAATCCTGCGCTTTGGTGGCCAGCTCCCAAAAAAGCGAGTTGACAAATGGAGCTCAAGGGCACTGCAATTCACAAACCTGCAGAGTTATAAATGATAACTCTCGTCCACAAATATATTGAGGGAAGGCAACGAAGAGGATTTGAAAGCAAGGCAGAATTGCAGGAAACAGGTTTCAGGAGGCAGAGTCGACTCGCCTTGAAAGCACATGAAAAGCGGCAAAGCGTTGACAATGATGCCCTTGGCCAAAAAGGGCGTATGCGTTTTTTCCTGAATATATTCAGGAAAAAACGCATACGCCCTTTTTGGCCAACCAGGCAAGCCGGAAAGGCAAATCAGCGCTACAAAGAAGTCTCGCTTGCCATCGGTCAAAAGGGCCATGCTGAAAAAAGTGTAAAAACCAGAAATGCAGGACAGGCCATGGAGACATGGGAGCCTTGCTACGCTGATGGGCGGGCTGTAAATTGCCAGCAGCCACTCTGGAGAAGTGTACGGTGTGTCCTGAAACATGTAATAAGCACAGCTTAGAGAGCATAGGGCACTTCCACTCATGGGCGTATAAATCGGGAAACCTAAAAATCAACAAGACACAGGCACCCCAAAGTTTAGGGCTGCTCTGTTTCCAAGAACCTCCACTTCGGTACACCTTCAATATCCCAGGAAAGCGAAAAATGGATAAAGAAGTTGTGGCACTTAGGCACAATGGAATATCACTCAGCCATGAAATCAATGTCATAAGGCTAGTAGCAGCAGGATGAGTGGATTTAGGTACGATGACTCTCAGTGAAATAAGTCACAGAGAAAAAGACACTTATCCTAAGATATCACTTATAGAGGGAATGTCAAAATCGCTACACTTGAACTGAATTACAAAACAGAACAGAGTCACACATTTAGAAAACACACTATGGCTGCTTAACGGGAAAGGTGAGGTGGGGTGATGCATAAAACAAGGGTTTGAAATTAGCTCAGATACCGTTCCACAAGCCAAATATGTAATAGACAAGACCTACTCCCTGCTCAGTGAACTGGACTCAACAGCCCCTATTCACCGCCCAAGAATATATCTGACTAGTAAGAGTCTTAAAACCTATGTATTGATCTCTCTCTGGAAGTGCATCAAGAGGGTGTAAAGCGGCATAAACACAGCAGTGAAAAGCAGCTAAACCCCATTATAAAAATAGATTACTTAAAAAAAACCCCATAAAACAAAGACAGTGAAAGAGAGAGAAATTCTTACAAAATCCGTTCAGGGGCTCTGATGCAACCTGGATTGACCATATCTAGACCCACAGCTGGATGAGACATGAGGCTGGACACTCTTGGGGCTGAGAGGATTGGTGAGCTTGGGTGAGCAAACGCAGACCCTTTAAAGTCCTACTGCGTGGTACCCATGCCGTGGGTCCCAAATCTCCAGGTTCAAGGGCATCTTCCTACATCGAAAACATGCGTGGGAAACCCAGAAGATGGTACACCGTGTGATCGGGAAAGGGTCCTCAAACGCACCTCATTTCTCCTCTCCTTGTGCTCGGGTTCGCCATTCCAGCCGCTCTACTAACAATCTCCCTACTTGGAGAATCTGCACCTTTAACCTCCTGTTTCGGACAGGTCGCAATTTGGCCTGAGGATGAACGGGAAGACGGGGAACCAATGAGAGACTAGCTCTAGGTGTTGGGACAGGCACAGGTCACTCTATTTTCCCATCAGGAAGAAGAATGAACCACAGGCTCAGCCTGCCCCCCGGAACCAGAATACGGCCTGAAGCAATCCTGCGCTTTGGCGGCCAGCTCCCAAAAAAGCGAGTTGACAAATGGAGCTCAGGGGCACTGCAATTCACAAACCTGCAGAGTTATAAATGATAACTCTCGTCCACAAATATATTGAGGGAAGGCAACGAAGAGGATTTGAAAGCAAGGCAGAATTGCAGGAAACAGGTTTCAGGAGGCAGAGTCGACTCGCCTTGAAAGCACATGAAAAGCGGCAAAGCGTTGACAATGATGCCCTTGGCCAAAAAGGGCGTATGCGTTTTTTCCTGAACATATTCAGGAAAAAACGCATACGCCCTTTTTGGCCAACCAGGCAAGCCGGAAAGGCAAATCAGCGCTACAAAGAAGTCTCGCTTGCCATCGGTCAAAAGGGCCATGCTGAAAAAAGTGTAAAAACCAGAAATGCAGGACAGGCCATGGAGACATGGGAGCCTTGCTACGCTGATGGGCGGGCTGTAAATTGCCAGCAGCCACTCTGGAGAAGTGTACGGTGTGTCCTGAAACATGTAATAAGCACAGCTTAGAGAGCATAGGGCACTTCCACTCATGGGCGTATAAATCGGGAAACCTAAAAATCAACAAGACACAGGCACCCCAAAGTTTAGGGCTGCTCTGTTTCCAAGAACCTCCACTTCGGTACACCTTCAATATCCCAGGAAAGCGAAAAATGGATAAAGAAGTTGTGGTACTTAGGCACAATGGAATATCACTCAGCCATGAAATCAATGTCATAAGGCTAGTAGCAGCAGGATGAGTGGATTTAGGTACGATGACTCTCAGTGAAATAAGTCACAGAGAAAAAGACACTTATCCTAAGATATCACTTATAGAGGGAATGTCAAAATCGCTACACTTGAACTGAATTACAAAACAGAACAGAGTCACACATTTAGAAAACACACTATGGCTGCTTAACGGGAAAGGTGAGGTGGGGTGATGCATAAAACAAGGGTTTGAAATTAGCTCAGATACCGTTCCACAAGCCAAATATGTAATAGACAAGACCTACTCCCTGCTCAGTGAACTGGACTCAACAGCCCCTATTCACCGCCCAAGAATATATCTGACTAGTAAGAGTCTTAAAACCTATGTATTGATCTCTCTCTGGAAGTGCATCAAGAGGGTGTAAAGCGGCATAAACACAGCAGTGAAAAGCAGCTAAACCCCATTATAAAAATAGATTACTTAAAAAAAACCCCATAAAACAAAGACAGTGAAAGAGAGAGAAATTCTTACAAAATCCGTTCAGGGGCTCTGATGCAACCTGGATTGACCATATCTAGACCCACAGCTGGATGAGACATGAGGCTGGACACTCTTGGGGCTGAGAGGATTGGTGAGCTTGGGTGAGCAAACGCAGACCCTTTAAAGTCCTACTGCGTGGTACCCATGCCGTGGGTCCCAAATCTCCAGGTTCAAGGGCATCTTCCTACATCGAAAACATGCGTGGGAAACCCAGAAGATGGTACACCGTGTGATCGGGAAAGGGTTCTCAAACGCACCTCATTTCTCCTCTCCTTGTGCTCGGGTTCGCCATTCCAGCCGCTCTACTAACAATCTCCCTACTTGGAGAATCTGCACCTTTAACCTCCTGTTTCGGACAGGTCGCAATTTGGCCTGAGGATGAACGGGAAGACGGGGAACCAATGAGAGACTAGCTCTAGGTGTTGGGACAGGCACAGGTCACTCTATTTTCCCATCAGGAAGAAGAATGAACCACAGGCTCAGCCTGCCCCCCGGAACCAGAATACGGCCTGAAGCAATCCTGCGCTTTGGCGGCCAGCTCCCAAAAAAGCGAGTTGACAAATGGAGCTCAGGGGCACTGCAATTCACAAACCTGCAGAGTTATAAATGATAACTCTCGTCCACAAATATATTGAGGGAAGGCAACGAAGAGGATTTGAAAGCAAGGCAGAATTGCAGGAAACAGGTTTCAGGAGGCAGAGTCGACTCGCCTTGAAAGCACATGAAAAGCGGCAAAGCGTTGACAATGATGCCCTTGGCCAAAAAGGGCGTATGCGTTTTTTCCTGAACATATTCAGGAAAAAACGCATACGCCCTTTTTGGCCAACCAGGCAAGCCCGAAAGGCAAATCAGCGCTACAAAGAAGTCTCGCTTGCCATCGGTCAAAAGGGCCAAGCTGAAAAAATTGTAAAAACCAGAAATGCAGGACAGGCCATGGAGACATGGGAGCCTTGCTACGCTGATGGGCGGGCTGTAAATTGCCAGCAGCCACTCTGGAGAAGTGTACGGTGTGTCCTGAAACATGTAATAAGCACAGCTTAGAGAGCATAGGGCACTTCCACTCATGGGCGTATAAATCGGGAAACCTAAAAATCAACAAGACACAGGCACCCCAAAGTTTAGGGCTGCTCTGTTTCCAAGAACCTCCACTTCGCTACACCTTCAATATCCCAGGAAAGCGAAAAATGGATAAAGAAGTTGTGGTACTTAGGCACAATGGAATATCACTCAGCCATGAAATCAATGTCATAAGGCTAGTAGCAGCAGGATGAGTGGATTTAGGTACGATGACTCTCAGTGAAATAAGTCACAGAGAAAAAGACACTTATCCTAAGATATCACTTATAGAGGGAATGTCAAAATCGCTACACTTGAACTGAATTACAAAACAGAACAGAGTCACACATTTAGAAAACACACTATGGCTGCTTAACGGGAAAGGTGAGGTGGGGTGATGCATAAAACAAGGGTTTGAAATTAGCTCAGATACCGTTCCACAAGCCAAATATGTAATAGACAAGACCTACTCCCTGCTCAGTGAACTGGACTCAACAGCCCCTATTCACCGCCCAAGAATATATCTGACTAGTAAGAGTCTTAAAACCTATGTATTGATCTCTCTCTGGAAGTGCATCAAGAGGGTGTAAAGCGGCATAAACACAGCAGTGAAAAGCAGCTAAACCCCATTATAAAAATAGATTACTTAAAAAAAACCCCATAAAACAAAGACAGTGAAAGAGAGAGAAATTCTTACAAAATCCGTTCAGGGGCTCTGATGCAACCTGGATTGACCATATCTAGACCCACAGCTGGATGAGACATGAGGCTGGACACTCTTGGGGCTGAGAGGATTGGTGAGCTTGGGTGAGCAAACGCAGACCCTTTAAAGTCCTACTGCGTGGTACCCATGCCGTGGGTCCCAAATCTCCAGGTTCAAGGGCATCTTCCTACATCGAAAACATGCGTGGGAAACCCAGAAGATGGTACACCGTGTGATCGGGAAAGGGTTCTCAAACGCACCTCATTTCTCCTCTCCTTGTGCTCGGGTTCGCCATTCCAGCCGCTCTACTAACAATCTCCCTACTTGGAGAATCTGCACCTTTAACCTCCTGTTTCGGACAGGTCGCAATTTGGCCTGAGGATGAACGGGAAGACGGGGAACCAATGAGAGACTAGCTCTAGGTGTTGGGACAGGCACAGGTCACTCTATTTTCCCATCAGGAAGAAGAATGAACCACAGGCTCAGCCTGCCCCCCGGAACCAGAATACGGCCTGAAGCAATCCTGCGCTTTGGCGGCCAGCTCCCAAAAAAGCGAGTTGACAAATGGAGCTCAGGGGCACTGCAATTCACAAACCTGCAGAGTTATAAATGATAACTCTCGTCCACAAATATATTGAGGGAAGGCAACGAAGAGGATTTGAAAGCAAGGCAGAATTGCAGGAAACAGGTTTCAGGAGGCAGAGTCGACTCGCCTTGAAAGCACATGAAAAGCGGCAAAGCGTTGACAATGATGCCCTTGGCCAAAAAGGGCGTATGCGTTTTTTCCTGAACATATTCAGGAAAAAACGCATACGCCCTTTTTGGCCAACCAGGCAAGCCCGAAAGGCAAATCAGCGCTACAAAGAAGTCTCGCTTGCCATCGGTCAAAAGGGCCATGCTGAAAAAAGTGTAAAAACCAGAAATGCAGGACAGGCCATGGAGACATGGGAGCCTTGCTACGCTGATGGGCGGGCTGTAAATTGCCAGCAGCCACTCTGGAGAAGTGTACGGTGTGTCCTGAAACATGTAATAAGCACAGCTTAGAGAGCATAGGGCACTTCCACTCATGGGCGTATAAATCGGGAAACCTAAAAATCAACAAGACACAGGCACCCCAAAGTTTAGGGCTGCTCTGTTTCCAAGAACCTCCACTTCGGTACACCTTCAATATCCCAGGAAAGCGTAAAATGGATAAAGAAGTTGTGGTACTTAGGCACAATGGAATATCACTCAACCATGAAATCAATGTCATAAGGCTAGTAGCAGCAGGATGAGTGGATTTAGGTACGATGACTCTCAGTGAAATAAGTCACAGAGAAAAAGACACTTATCCTAAGATATCACTTATAGAGGGAATGTCAAAATCGCTACACTTGAAATGAATTACAAAACAGAACAGAGTCACACATTTAGAAAACACACTATGGCTGCTTAACGGGAAAGGTGAGGTGGGGTGATGCATAAAACAAGGGTTTGAAATTAGCTCAGATACCGTTCCACAAGCCAAATATGTAATAGACAAGACCTACTCCCTGCTCAGTGAACTGGACTCAACAGCCCCTATTCACCGCCCAAGAATATATCTGACTAGTAAGAGTCTTAAAACCTATGTATTGATCTCTCTCTGGAAGTGCATCAAGAGGGTGTAAAGCGGCATAAACACAGCAGTGAAAAGCAGCTAAACCCCATTATAAAAATAGATTACTTAAAAAAAACCCCATAAAACAAAGACAGTGAAAGAGAGAGAAATTCTTACAAAATCCGTTCAGGGGCTCTGATGCAACCTGGATTGACCATATCTAGACCCACAGCTGGATGAGACATGAGGCTGGACACTCTTGGGGCTGAGAGGATTGGTGAGCTTGGGTGAGCAAACGCAGACCCTTTAAAGTCCTACTGCGTGGTACCCATGCCGTGGGTCCCAAATCTCCAGGTTCAAGGGCATCTTCCTACATCGAAAACATGCGTGGGAAACCCAGAAGATGGTACACCGTGTGATCGGGAAAGGGTTCTCAAACGCACCTCATTTCTCCTCTCCTTGTGCTCGGGTTCGCCATTCCAGCCGCTCTACTAACAATCTCCCTACTTGGAGAATCTGCACCTTTAACCTCCTGTTTCGGACAGGTCGCAATTTGGCCTGAGGATGAACGGGAAGACGGGGAACCAATGAGAGACTAGCTCTAGGTGTTGGGACAGGCACAGGTCACTCTATTTTCCCATCAGGAAGAAGAATGAACCACAGGCTCAGCCTGCCCCCCGGAACCAGAATACGGCCTGAAGCAATCCTGCGCTTTGGCGGCCAGCTCCCAAAAAAGCGAGTTGACAAATGGAGCTCAAGGGCACTGCAACTCACAAACCTGCAGAGTTATAAATGATAACTCTCGTCCACAAATATATTGAGGGAAGGCAACGAAGAGGATTTGAAAGCAAGGCAGAATTGCAGGAAACAGGTTTCAGGAGGCAGAGTCGACTCGCCTTGAAAGCACATGAAAAGCGGCAAAGCGTTGACAATGATGCCCTTGGCCAAAAAGGGCGTATGCGTTTTTTCCTGAATATATTCAGGAAAAAACGCATACGCCCTTTTTGGCCAACCAGGCAAGCCGGAAAGGCAAATCAGCGCTACAAAGAAGTCTCGCTTGCCATCGGTCAAAAGGGCCATGCTGAAAAAAGTGTAAAAACCAGAAATGCAGGACAGGCCATGGAGACATGGGAGCCTTGCTACGCTGATGGGCGGGCTGTAAATTGCCAGCAGCCACTCTGGAGAAGTGTACGGTGTGTCCTGAAACATGTAATAAGCACAGCTTAGAGAGCATAGGGCACTTCCACTCATGGGCGTATAAATCGGGAAACCTAAAAATCAACAAGACACAGGCACCCCAAAGTTTAGGGCTGCTCTGTTTCCAAGAACCTCCACTTCGGTACACCTTCAATATCCCAGGAAAGCGAAAAATGGACAAAGAAGTTGTGGTACTTAGGCACAATGGAATATCACTCAGCCATGAAATCAATGTCATAAGGCTAGTAGCAGCAGGATGAGTGGATTTAGGTACGATGACTCTCAGTGAAATAAGTCACAGAGAAAAAGACACTTATCCTAAGATATCACTTATAGAGGGAATGTCAAAATCGCAACACTTGAACTGAATTACAAAACAGAACAGAGTCACACATTTAGAAAACACACTATGGCTGCTTAACGGGAAAGGTGAGGTGGGGTGATGCATAAAACAAGGGTTTGAAATTAGCTCAGATACCGTTCCACAAGCCAAATATGTAATAGACAAGACCTACTCCCTGCTCAGTGAACTGGACTCAACAGCCCCTATTCACCGCCCAAGAATATATCTGACTAGTAAGAGTCTTAAAACCTATGTATTGATCTCTCTCTGGAAGTGCATCAAGAGGGTGTAAAGCGGCATAAACACAGCAGTGAAAAGCAGCTAAACCCCATTATAAAAATAGATTACTTAAAAAAAACCCCATAAAACAAAGACAGTGAAAGAGAGAGAAATTCTTACAAAATCCGTTCAGGGGCTCTGATGCAACCTGGATTGACCATATCTAGACCCACAGCTGGATGAGACATGAGGCTGGACACTCTTGGGGCTGAGAGGATTGGTGAGCTTGGGTGAGCAAACGCAGACCCTTTAAAGTCCTACTGCGTGGTACCCATGCCGTGGGTCCCAAATCTCCAGGTTCAAGGGCATCTTCCTACATCGAAAACATGCGTGGGAAACCCAGAAGATGGTACACCGTGTGATCGGGAAAGGGTTCTCAAACGCACCTCATTTCTCCTCTCCTTGTGCTCGGGTTCGCCATTCCAGCCGCTCTACTAACTATCTCCCTACTTGGAGAATCTGCACCTTTAACCTCCTGTTTCGGACAGGTCGCAATTTGGCCTGAGGATGAACGGGAAGACGGGGAACCAATGAGAGACTAGCTCTAGGTGTTGGGACAGGCACAGGTCACTCTATTTTCCCATCAGGAAGAAGAATGAACCACAGGCTCAGCCTGCCCCCCGGAACCAGAATACGGCCTGAAGCAATCCTGCGCTTTGGCGGCCAGCTCCCAAAAAAGCGAGTTGACAAATGGAGCTCAGGGGCACTGCAATTCACAAACCTGCAGAGTTATAAATGATAACTCTCGTCCACAAATATATTGAGGGAAGGCAACGAAGAGGATGTGAAAGCAAGGCAGAATTGCAGGAAACAGGTTTCAGGAGGCAGAGTCGACTCGCCTTGAAAGCACATGAAAAGCGGCAAAGCGTTGACAATGATGCCCTTGGCCAAAAAGGGCGTATGCGTTTTTTCCTGAACATATTCAGGAAAAAACGCATACGCCCTTTTTGGCCAACCAGGCAAGCCGGAAAGGCAAATCAGCGCTACAAAGAAGTCTCGCTTGCCATCGGTCAAAAGGGCCATGCTGAAAAAAGTGTAAAAACCAGAAATGCAGGACAGGCCATGGAGACATGGGAGCCTTGCTACGCTGATGGGCGGGCTGTAAATTGCCAGCAGCCACTCTGGAGAAGTGTACGGTGTGTCCTGAAACATGTAATAAGCACAGCTTAGAGAGCATAGGGCACTTCCACTCATGGGCGTATAAATCGGGAAACCTAAAAATCAACAAGACACAGGCACCCCAAAGTTTAGGGCTGCTCTGTTTCCAAGAACCTCCACTTCGCTACACCTTCAATATCCCAGGAAAGCGAAAAATGGATAAAGAAGTTGTGGTACTTAGGCACAATGGAATATCACTCAGCCATGAAATCAATGTCATAAGGCTAGTAGCAGCAGGATGAGTGGATTTAGGTACGATGACTCTCAGTGAAATAAGTCACAGAGAAAAAGACACTTATCCTAAGATATCACTTATAGAGGGAATGTCAAAATCGCTACACTTGAACTGAATTACAAAACAGAACAGAGTCACACATTTAGAAAACACACTATGGCTGCTTAACGGGAAAGGTGAGGTGGGGTGATGCATAAAACAAGGGTTTGAAATTAGCTCAGATACCGTTCCACAAGCCAAATATGTAATAGACAAGACCTACTCCCTGCTCAGTGAACTGGACTCAACAGCCCCTATTCACCGCCCAAGAATATATCTGACTAGTAAGAGTCTTAAAACCTATGTATTGATCTCTCTCTGGAAGTGCATCAAGAGGGTGTAAAGCGGCATAAACACAGCAGTGAAAAGCAGCTAAACCCCATTATAAAAATAGATTACTTAAAAAAAACCCCATAAAACAAAGACAGTGAAAGAGAGAGAAATTCTTACAAAATCCGTTCAGGGGCTCTGATGCAACCTGGATTGACCATATCTAGACCCACAGCTGGATGAGACATGAGGCTGGACACTCTTGGGGCTGAGAGGATTGGTGAGCTTGGGTGAGCAAACGCAGACCCTTTAAAGTCCTACTGCGTGGTACCCATGCCGTGGGTCCCAAATCTCCAGGTTCAAGGGCATCTTCCTACATCGAAAACATGCGTGGGAAACCCAGAAGATGGTACACCGTGTGATCGGGAAAGGGTTCTCAAACGCACCTCATTTCTCCTCTCCTTGTGCTCGGGTTCGCCATTCCAGCCGCTCTACTAACAATCTCCCTACTTGGAGAATCTGCACCTTTAACCTCCTGTTTCGGACAGGTCGCAATTTGGCCTGAGGATGAACGGGAAGACGGGGAACCAATGAGAGACTAGCTCTAGGTGTTGGGACAGGCACAGGTCACTCTATTTTCCCATCAGGAAGAAGAATGAACCACAGGCTCAGCCTGCCCCCCGGAACCAGAATACGGCCTGAAGCAATCCTGCGCTTTGGCGGCCAGCTCCCAAAAAAGCGAGTTGACAAATGGAGCTCAGGGGCACTGCAATTCACAAACCTGCAGAGTTATAAATGATAACTCTCGTCCACAAATATATTGAGGGAAGGCAACGAAGAGGATTTGAAAGCAAGGCAGAATTGCAGGAAACAGGTTTCAGGAGGCAGAGTCGACTCGCCTTGAAAGCACATGAAAAGCGGCAAAGCGTTGACAATGATGCCCTTGGCCAAAAAGGGCGTATGCGTTTTTTCCTGAACATATTCAGGAAAAAACGCATACGCCCTTTTTGGCCAACCAGGCAAGCCCGAAAGGCAAATCAGCGCTACAAAGAAGTCTCGCTTGCCATCGGTCAAAAGGGCCAAGCTGAAAAAATTGTAAAAACCAGAAATGCAGGACAGGCCATGGAGACATGGGAGCCTTGCTACGCTGATGGGCGGGCTGTAAATTGCCAGCAGCCACTCTGGAGAAGTGTACGGTGTGTCCTGAAACATGTAATAAGCACAGCTTAGAGAGCATAGGGCACTTCCACTCATGGGCGTATAAATCGGGAAACCTAAAAATCAACAAGACACAGGCACCCCAAAGTTTAGGGCTGCTCTGTTTCCAAGAACCTCCACTTCGCTACACCTTCAATATCCCAGGAAAGCGAAAAATGGATAAAGAAGTTGTGGTACTTAGGCACAATGGAATATCACTCAGCCATGAAATCAATGTCATAAGGCTAGTAGCAGCAGGATGAGTGGATTTAGGTACGATGACTCTCAGTGAAATAAGTCACAGAGAAAAAGACACTTATCCTAAGATATCACTTATAGAGGGAATGTCAAAATCGCTACACTTGAACTGAATTACAAAACAGAACAGAGTCACACATTTAGAAAACACACTATGGCTGCTTAACGGGAAAGGTGAGGTGGGGTGATGCATAAAACAAGGGTTTGAAATTAGCTCAGATACCGTTCCACAAGCCAAATATGTAATAGACAAGACCTACTCCCTGCTCAGTGAACTGGACTCAACAGCCCCTATTCACCGCCCAAGAATATATCTGACTAGTAAGAGTCTTAAAACCTATGTATTGATCTCTCTCTGGAAGTGCATCAAGAGGGTGTAAAGCGGCATAAACACAGCAGTGAAAAGCAGCTAAACCCCATTATAAAAATAGATTACTTAAAAAAAACCCCATAAAACAAAGACAGTGAAAGAGAGAGAAATTCTTACAAAATCCGTTCAGGGGCTCTGATGCAACCTGGATTGACCATATCTAGACCCACAGCTGGATGAGACATGAGGCTGGACACTCTTGGGGCTGAGAGGATTGGTGAGCTTGGGTGAGCAAACGCAGACCCTTTAAAGTCCTACTGCGTGGTACCCATGCCGTGGGTCCCAAATCTCCAGGTTCAAGGGCATCTTCCTACATCGAAAACATGCGTGGGAAACCCAGAAGATGGTACACCGTGTGATCGGGAAAGGGTTCTCAAACGCACCTCATTTCTCCTCTCCTTGTGCTCGGGTTCGCCATTCCAGCCGCTCTACTAACAATCTCCCTACTTGGAGAATCTGCACCTTTAACCTCCTGTTTCGGACAGGTCGCAATTTGGCCTGAGGATGAACGGGAAGACGGGGAACCAATGAGAGACTAGCTCTAGGTGTTGGGACAGGCACAGGTCACTCTATTTTCCCATCAGGAAGAAGAATGAACCACAGGCTCAGCCTGCCCCCCGGAACCAGAATACGGCCTGAAGCAATCCTGCGCTTTGGCGGCCAGCTCCCAAAAAAGCGAGTTGACAAATGGAGCTCAGGGGCACTGCAATTCACAAACCTGCAGAGTTATAAATGATAACTCTCGTCCACAAATATATTGAGGGAAGGCAACGAAGAGGATTTGAAAGCAAGGCAGAATTGCAGGAAACAGGTTTCAGGAGGCAGAGTCGACTCGCCTTGAAAGCACATGAAAAGCGGCAAAGCGTTGACAATGATGCCCTTGGCCAAAAAGGGCGTATGCGTTTTTTCCTGAACATATTCAGGAAAAAACGCATACGCCCTTTTTGGCCAACCAGGCAAGCCCGAAAGGCAAATCAGCGCTACAAAGAAGTCTCGCTTGCCATCGGTCAAAAGGGCCATGCTGAAAAAAGTGTAAAAACCAGAAATGCAGGACAGGCCATGGAGACATGGGAGCCTTGCTACGCTGATGGGCGGGCTGTAAATTGCCAGCAGCCACTCTGGAGAAGTGTACGGTGTGTCCTGAAACATGTAATAAGCACAGCTTAGAGAGCATAGGGCACTTCCACTCATGGGCGTATAAATCGGGAAACCTAAAAATCAACAAGACACAGGCACCCCAAAGTTTAGGGCTGCTCTGTTTCCAAGAACCTCCACTTCGGTACACCTTCAATATCCCAGGAAAGCGAAAAATGGATAAAGAAGTTGTGGTACTTAGGCACAATGGAATATCACTCAACCATGAAATCAATGTCATAAGGCTAGTAGCAGCAGGATGAGTGGATTTAGGTACGATGACTCTCAGTGAAATAAGTCACAGAGAAAAAGACACTTATCCTAAGATATCACTTATAGAGGGAATGTCAAAATCGCTACACTTGAAATGAATTACAAAACAGAACAGAGTCACACATTTAGAAAACACACTATGGCTGCTTAACGGGAAAGGTGAGGTGGGGTGATGCATAAAACAAGGGTTTGAAATTAGCTCAGATACCGTTCCACAAGCCAAATATGTAATAGACAAGACCTACTCCCTGCTCAGTGAACTGGACTCAACAGCCCCTATTCACCGCCCAAGAATATATCTGACTAGTAAGAGTCTTAAAACCTATGTATTGATCTCTCTCTGGAAGTGCATCAAGAGGGTGTAAAGCGGCATAAACACAGCAGTGAAAAGCAGCTAAACCCCATTATAAAAATAGATTACTTAAAAAAAACCCCATAAAACAAAGACAGTGAAAGAGAGAGAAATTCTTACAAAATCCGTTCAGGGGCTCTGATGCAACCTGGATTGACCATATCTAGACCCACAGCTGGATGAGACATGAGGCTGGACACTCTTGGGGCTGAGAGGATTGGTGAGCTTGGGTGAGCAAACGCAGACCCTTTAAAGTCCTACTGCGTGGTACCCATGCCGTGGGTCCCAAATCTCCAGGTTCAAGGGCATCTTCCTACATCGAAAACATGCGTGGGAAACCCAGAAGATGGTACACCGTGTGATCGGGAAAGGGTTCTCAAACGCACCTCATTTCTCCTCTCCTTGTGCTCGGGTTCGCCATTCCAGCCGCTCTACTAACAATCTCCCTACTTGGAGAATCTGCACCTTTAACCTCCTGTTTCGGACAGGTCGCAATTTGGCCTGAGGATGAACGGGAAGACGGGGAACCAATGAGAGACTAGCTCTAGGTGTTGGGACAGGCACAGGTCACTCTATTTTCCCATCAGGAAGAAGAATGAACCACAGGCTCAGCCTGCCCCCCGGAACCAGAATACGGCCTGAAGCAATCCTGCGCTTTGGCGGCCAGCTCCCAAAAAAGCGAGTTGACAAATGGAGCTCAAGGGCACTGCAATTCACAAACCTGCAGAGTTATAAATGATAACTCTCGTCCACAAATATATTGAGGGAAGGCAACGAAGAGGATTTGAAAGCAAGGCAGAATTGCAGGAAACAGGTTTCAGGAGGCAGAGTCGACTCGCCTTGAAAGCACATGAAAAGCGGCAAAGCGTTGACAATGATGCCCTTGGCCAAAAAGGGCGTATGCGTTTTTTCCTGAATATATTCAGGAAAAAACGCATACGCCCTTTTTGGCCAACCAGGCAAGCCGGAAACGAAAATCAGCGCTACAAAGAAGTCTCGCTTGCCATCGGTCAAAAGGGCCATGCTGAAAAAAGTGTAAAAACCAGAAATGCAGGACAGGCCATGGAGACATGGGAGCCTTGCTACGCTGATGGGCGGGCTGTAAATTGCCAGCAGCCACTCTGGAGAAGTGTACGGTGTGTCCTGAAACATGTAATAAGCACAGCTTAGAGAGCATAGGGCACTTCCACTCATGGGCGTATAAATCGGGAAACCTAAAAATCAACAAGACACAGGCACCCCAAAGTTTAGGGCTGCTCTGTTTCCAAGAACCTCCACTTCGCTACACCTTCAATATCCCAGGAAAGCGAAAAATGGATAAAGAAGTTGTGGTACTTAGGCACAATGGAATATCACTGAACCATGAAATCAATGTCATAAGGCTAGTAGCAGCAGGATGAGTGGATTTAGGTACGATGACTCTCAGTGAAATAAGTCACAGAGAAAAAGACACTTATCCTAAGATATCACTTATAGAGGGAATGTCAAAATCGCAACACTTGAACTGAATTACAAAACAGAACAGAGTCACACATTTAGAAAACACACTATGGCTGCTTAACGGGAAAGGTGAGGTGGGGTGATGCATAAAACAAGGGTTTGAAATTAGCTCAGATACCGTTCCACAAGCCAAATATGTAATAGACAAGACCTACTCCCTGCTCAGTGAACTGGACTCAACAGCCCCTATTCACCGCCCAAGAATATATCTGACTAGTAAGAGTCTTAAAACCTATGTATTGATCTCTCTCTGGAAGTGCATCAAGAGGGTGTAAAGCGGCATAAACACAGCAGTGAAAAGCAGCTAAACCCCATTATAAAAATAGATTACTTAAAAAAAACCCCATAAAACAAAGACAGTGAAAGAGAGAGAAATTCTTACAAAATCCGTTCAGGGGCTCTGATGCAACCTGGATTGACCATATCTAGACCCACAGCTGGATGAGACATGAGGCTGGACACTCTTGGGGCTGAGAGGATTGGTGAGCTTGGGTGAGCAAACGCAGACCCTTTAAAGTCCTACTGCGTGGTACCCATGCCGTGGGTCCCAAATCTCCAGGTTCAAGGGCATCTTCCTACATCGAAAACATGCGTGGGAAACCCAGAAGATGGTACACCGTGTGATCGGGAAAGGGTTCTCAAACGCACCTCATTTCTCCTCTCCTTGTGCTCGGGTTCGCCATTCCAGCCGCTCTACTAACAATCTCCCTACTTGGAGAATCTGCACCTTTAACCTCCTGTTTCGGACAGGTCGCAATTTGGCCTGAGGATGAACGGGAAGACGGGGAACCAATGAGAGACTAGCTCTAGGTTTTGGGACAGGCACAGGTCACTCTATTTTCCCATCAGGAAGAAGAATGAACCACAGGCTCAGCCTGCCCCCCGGAACCAGAATACGGCCTGAAGCAATCCTGCGCTTTGGCGGCCAGCTCCCAAAAAAGCGAGTTGACAAATGGAGCTCAAGGGCACTGCAATTCACAAACCTGCAGAGTTATAAATGATAACTCTCGTCCACAAATATATTGAGGGAAGGCAACGAAGAGGATTTGAAAGCAAGGCAGAATTGCAGGAAACAGGTTTCAGGAGGCAGAGTCGACTCGCCTTGAAAGCACATGAAAAGCGGCAAAGCGTTGACAATGATGCCCTTGGCCAAAAAGGGCGTATGCGTTTTTTCCTGAACATATTCAGGAAAAAACGCATACGCCCTTTTTGGCCAACCAGGCAAGCCCGAAAGGCAAATCAGCGCTACAAAGAAGTCTCGCTTGCCATCGGTCAAAAGGGCCAAGCTGAAAAAATTGTAAAAACCAGAAATGCAGGACAGGCCATGGAGACATGGGAGCCTTGCTACGCTGATGGGCGGGCTGTAAATTGCCAGCAGCCACTCTGGAGAAGTGTACGGTGTGTCCTGAAACATGTAATAAGCACAGCTTAGAGAGCATAGGGCACTTCCACTCATGGGCGTATAAATCGGGAAACCTAAAAATCAACAAGACACAGGCACCCCAAAGTTTAGGGCTGCTCTGTTTCCAAGAACCTCCACTTCGCTACACCTTCAATATCCCAGGAAAGCGAAAAATGGATAAAGAAGTTGTGGTACTTAGGCACAATGGAATATCACTCAGCCATGAAATCAATGTCATAAGGCTAGTAGCAGCAGGATGAGTGGATTTAGGTACGATGACTCTCAGTGAAATAAGTCACAGAGAAAAAGACACTTATCCTAAGATATCACTTATAGAGGGAATGTCAAAATCGCTACACTTGAACTGAATTACAAAACAGAACAGAGTCACACATTTAGAAAACACACTATGGCTGCTTAACGGGAAAGGTGAGGTGGGGTGATGCATAAAACAAGGGTTTGAAATTAGCTCAGATACCGTTCCACAAGCCAAATATGTAATAGACAAGACCTACTCCCTGCTCAGTGAACTGGACTCAACAGCCCCTATTCACCGCCCAAGAATATATCTGACTAGTAAGAGTCTTAAAACCTATGTATTGATCTCTCTCTGGAAGTGCATCAAGAGGGTGTAAAGCGGCATAAACACAGCAGTGAAAAGCAGCTAAACCCCATTATAAAAATAGATTACTTAAAAAAAACCCCATAAAACAAAGACAGTGAAAGAGAGAGAAATTCTTACAAAATCCGTTCAGGGGCTCTGATGCAACCTGGATTGACCATATCTAGACCCACAGCTGGATGAGACATGAGGCTGGACACTCTTGGGGCTGAGAGGATTGGTGAGCTTGGGTGAGCAAACGCAGACCCTTTAAAGTCCTACTGCGTGGTACCCATGCCGTGGGTCCCAAATCTCCAGGTTCAAGGGCATCTTCCTACATCGAAAACATGCGTGGGAAACCCAGAAGATGGTACACCGTGTGATCGGGAAAGGGTTCTCAAACGCACCTCATTTCTCCTCTCCTTGTGCTCGGGTTCGCCATTCCAGCCGCTCTACTAACAATCTCCCTACTTGGAGAATCTGCACCTTTAACCTCCTGTTTCGGACAGGTCGCAATTTGGCCTGAGGATGAACGGGAAGACGGGGAACCAATGAGAGACTAGCTCTAGGTGTTGGGACAGGCACAGGTCACTCTATTTTCCCATCAGGAAGAAGAATGAACCACAGGCTCAGCCTGCCCCCCGGAACCAGAATACGGCCTGAAGCAATCCTGCGCTTTGGCGGCCAGCTCCCAAAAAAGCGAGTTGACAAATGGAGCTCAGGGGCACTGCAATTCACAAACCTGCAGAGTTATAAATGATAACTCTCGTCCACAAATATATTGAGGGAAGGCAACGAAGAGGATTTGAAAGCAAGGCAGAATTGCAGGAAACAGGTTTCAGGAGGCAGAGTCGACTCGCCTTGAAAGCACATGAAAAGCGGCAAAGCGTTGACAATGATGCCCTTGGCCAAAAAGGGCGTATGCGTTTTTTCCTGAACATATTCAGGAAAAAACGCATACGCCCTTTTTGGCCAACCAGGCAAGCCCGAAAGGCAAATCAGCGCTACAAAGAAGTCTCGCTTGCCATCGGTCAAAAGGGCCATGCTGAAAAAAGTGTAAAAACCAGAAATGCAGGACAGGCCATGGAGACATGGGAGCCTTGCTACGCTGATGGGCGGGCTGTAAATTGCCAGCAGCCACTCTGGAGAAGTGTACGGTGTGTCCTGAAACATGTAATAAGCACAGCTTAGAGAGCAT
The DNA here is from genome assembly GCF_028564815.1 of Eubalaena glacialis. NCBI lineage: Eukaryota > Metazoa > Chordata > Mammalia > Artiodactyla > Balaenidae > Eubalaena > Eubalaena glacialis. The sequence continues at coordinate 114,797,598 of NC_083722.1, forward strand.
AGGGCACTTCCACTCATGGGCGTATAAATCGGGAAACCTAAAAATCAACAAGACACAGGCACCCCAAAGTTTAGGGCTGCTCTGTTTCCAAGAACCTCCACTTCGGTACACCTTCAATATCCCAGGAAAGCGAAAAATGGATAAAGAAGTTGTGGTACTTAGGCACAATGGAATATCACTCAACCATGAAATCAATGTCATAAGGCTAGTAGCAGCAGGATGAGTGGATTTAGGTACGATGACTCTCAGTGAAATAAGTCACAGAGAAAAAGACACTTATCCTAAGATATCACTTATAGAGGGAATGTCAAAATCGCTACACTTGAAATGAATTACAAAACAGAACAGAGTCACACATTTAGAAAACACACTATGGCTGCTTAACGGGAAAGGTGAGGTGGGGTGATGCATAAAACAAGGGTTTGAAATTAGCTCAGATACCGTTCCACAAGCCAAATATGTAATAGACAAGACCTACTCCCTGCTCAGTGAACTGGACTCAACAGCCCCTATTCACCGCCCAAGAATATATCTGACTAGTAAGAGTCTTAAAACCTATGTATTGATCTCTCTCTGGAAGTGCATCAAGAGGGTGTAAAGCGGCATAAACACAGCAGTGAAAAGCAGCTAAACCCCATTATAAAAATAGATTACTTAAAAAAAACCCCATAAAACAAAGACAGTGAAAGAGAGAGAAATTCTTACAAAATCCGTTCAGGGGCTCTGATGCAACCTGGATTGACCATATCTAGACCCACAGCTGGATGAGACATGAGGCTGGACACTCTTGGGGCTGAGAGGATTGGTGAGCTTGGGTGAGCAAACGCAGACCCTTTAAAGTCCTACTGCGTGGTACCCATGCCGTGGGTCCCAAATCTCCAGGTTCAAGGGCATCTTCCTACATCGAAAACATGCGTGGGAAACCCAGAAGATGGTACACCGTGTGATCGGGAAAGGGTTCTCAAACGCACCTCATTTCTCCTCTCCTTGTGCTCGGGTTCGCCATTCCAGCCGCTCTACTAACAATCTCCCTACTTGGAGAATCTGCACCTTTAACCTCCTGTTTCGGACAGGTCGCAATTTGGCCTGAGGATGAACGGGAAGACGGGGAACCAATGAGAGACTAGCTCTAGGTGTTGGGACAGGCACAGGTCACTCTATTTTCCCATCAGGAAGAAGAATGAACCACAGGCTCAGCCTGCCCCCCGGAACCAGAATACGGCCTGAAGCAATCCTGCGCTTTGGCGGCCAGCTCCCAAAAAAGCGAGTTGACAAATGGAGCTCAAGGGCACTGCAATTCACAAACCTGCAGAGTTATAAATGATAACTCTCGTCCACAAATATATTGAGGGAAGGCAACGAAGAGGATTTGAAAGCAAGGCAGAATTGCAGGAAACAGGTTTCAGGAGGCAGAGTCGACTCGCCTTGAAAGCACATGAAAAGCGGCAAAGCGTTGACAATGATGCCCTTGGCCAAAAAGGGCGTATGCGTTTTTTCCTGAATATATTCAGGAAAAAACGCATACGCCCTTTTTGGCCAACCAGGCAAGCCGGAAACGAAAATCAGCGCTACAAAGAAGTCTCGCTTGCCATCGGTCAAAAGGGCCATGCTGAAAAAAGTGTAAAAACCAGAAATGCAGGACAGGCCATGGAGACATGGGAGCCTTGCTACGCTGATGGGCGGGCTGTAAATTGCCAGCAGCCACTCTGGAGAAGTGTACGGTGTGTCCTGAAACATGTAATAAGCACAGCTTAGAGAGCATAGGGCACTTCCACTCATGGGCGTATAAATCGGGAAACCTAAAAATCAACAAGACACAGGCACCCCAAAGTTTAGGGCTGCTCTGTTTCCAAGAACCTCCACTTCGCTACACCTTCAATATCCCAGGAAAGCGAAAAATGGATAAAGAAGTTGTGGTACTTAGGCACAATGGAATATCACTGAACCATGAAATCAATGTCATAAGGCTAGTAGCAGCAGGATGAGTGGATTTAGGTACGATGACTCTCAGTGAAATAAGTCACAGAGAAAAAGACACTTATCCTAAGATATCACTTATAGAGGGAATGTCAAAATCGCAACACTTGAACTGAATTACAAAACAGAACAGAGTCACACATTTAGAAAACACACTATGGCTGCTTAACGGGAAAGGTGAGGTGGGGTGATGCATAAAACAAGGGTTTGAAATTAGCTCAGATACCGTTCCACAAGCCAAATATGTAATAGACAAGACCTACTCCCTGCTCAGTGAACTGGACTCAACAGCCCCTATTCACCGCCCAAGAATATATCTGACTAGTAAGAGTCTTAAAACCTATGTATTGATCTCTCTCTGGAAGTGCATCAAGAGGGTGTAAAGCGGCATAAACACAGCAGTGAAAAGCAGCTAAACCCCATTATAAAAATAGATTACTTAAAAAAAACCCCATAAAACAAAGACAGTGAAAGAGAGAGAAATTCTTACAAAATCCGTTCAGGGGCTCTGATGCAACCTGGATTGACCATATCTAGACCCACAGCTGGATGAGACATGAGGCTGGACACTCTTGGGGCTGAGAGGATTGGTGAGCTTGGGTGAGCAAACGCAGACCCTTTAAAGTCCTACTGCGTGGTACCCATGCCGTGGGTCCCAAATCTCCAGGTTCAAGGGCATCTTCCTACATCGAAAACATGCGTGGGAAACCCAGAAGATGGTACACCGTGTGATCGGGAAAGGGTTCTCAAACGCACCTCATTTCTCCTCTCCTTGTGCTCGGGTTCGCCATTCCAGCCGCTCTACTAACAATCTCCCTACTTGGAGAATCTGCACCTTTAACCTCCTGTTTCGGACAGGTCGCAATTTGGCCTGAGGATGAACGGGAAGACGGGGAACCAATGAGAGACTAGCTCTAGGTTTTGGGACAGGCACAGGTCACTCTATTTTCCCATCAGGAAGAAGAATGAACCACAGGCTCAGCCTGCCCCCCGGAACCAGAATACGGCCTGAAGCAATCCTGCGCTTTGGCGGCCAGCTCCCAAAAAAGCGAGTTGACAAATGGAGCTCAAGGGCACTGCAATTCACAAACCTGCAGAGTTATAAATGATAACTCTCGTCCACAAATATATTGAGGGAAGGCAACGAAGAGGATTTGAAAGCAAGGCAGAATTGCAGGAAACAGGTTTCAGGAGGCAGAGTCGACTCGCCTTGAAAGCACATGAAAAGCGGCAAAGCGTTGACAATGATGCCCTTGGCCAAAAAGGGCGTATGCGTTTTTTCCTGAATATATTCAGGAAAAAACGCATACGCCCTTTTTGGCCAACCAGGCAAGCCGGAAACGAAAATCAGCGCTACAAAGAAGTCTCGCTTGCCATCGGTCAAAAGGGCCATGCTGAAAAAAGTGTAAAAACCAGAAATGCAGGACAGGCCATGGAGACATGGGAGCCTTGCTACGCTGATGGGCGGGCTGTAAATTGCCAGCAGCCACTCTGGAGAAGTGTACGGTGTGTCCTGAAACATGTAATAAGCACAGCTTAGAGAGCATAGGGCACTTCCACTCATGGGCGTATAAATCGGGAAACCTAAAAATCAACAAGACACAGGCACCCCAAAGTTTAGGGCTGCTCTGTTTCCAAGAACCTCCACTTCGCTACACCTTCAATATCCCAGGAAAGCGAAAAATGGATAAAGAAGTTGTGGTACTTAGGCACAATGGAATATCACTGAACCATGAAATCAATGTCATAAGGCTAGTAGCAGCAGGATGAGTGGATTTAGGTACGATGACTCTCAGTGAAATAAGTCACAGAGAAAAAGACACTTATCCTAAGATATCACTTATAGAGGGAATGTCAAAATCGCTACACTTGAACTGAATTACAAAACAGAACAGAGTCACACATTTAGAAAACACACTATGGCTGCTTAACGGGAAAGGTGAGGTGGGGTGATGCATAAAACAAGGGTTTGAAATTAGCTCAGATACCGTTCCACAAGCCAAATATGTAATAGACAAGACCTACTCCCTGCTCAGTGAACTGGACTCAACAGCCCCTATTCACCGCCCAAGAATATATCTGACTAGTAAGAGTCTTAAAACCTATGTATTGATCTCTCTCTGGAAGTGCATCAAGAGGGTGTAAAGCGGCATAAACACAGCAGTGAAAAGCAGCTAAACCCCATTATAAAAATAGATTACTTAAAAAAAACCCCATAAAACAAAGACAGTGAAAGAGAGAGAAATTCTTACAAAATCCGTTCAGGGGCTCTGATGCAACCTGGATTGACCATATCTAGACCCACAGCTGGATGAGACATGAGGCTGGACACTCTTGGGGCTGAGAGGATTGGTGAGCTTGGGTGAGCAAACGCAGACCCTTTAAAGTCCTACTGCGTGGTACCCATGCCGTGGGTCCCAAATCTCCAGGTTCAAGGGCATCTTCCTACATCGAAAACATGCGTGGGAAACCCAGAAGATGGTACACCGTGTGATCGGGAAAGGGTTCTCAAACGCACCTCATTTCTCCTCTCCTTGTGCTCGGGTTCGCCATTCCAGCCGCTCTACTAACAATCTCCCTACTTGGAGAATCTGCACCTTTAACCTCCTGTTTCGGACAGGTCGCAATTTGGCCTGAGGATGAACGGGAAGACGGGGAACCAATGAGAGACTAGCTCTAGGTGTTGGGACAGGCACAGGTCACTCTATTTTCCCATCAGGAAGAAGAATGAACCACAGGCTCAGCCTGCCCCCCGGAACCAGAATACGGCCTGAAGCAATCCTGCGCTTTGGCGGCCAGCTCCCAAAAAAGCGAGTTGACAAATGGAGCTCAAGGGCACTGCAATTCACAAACCTGCAGAGTTATAAATGATAACTCTCGTCCACAAATATATTGAGGGAAGGCAACGAAGAGGATTTGAAAGCAAGGCAGAATTGCAGGAAACAGGTTTCAGGAGGCAGAGTCGACTCGCCTTGAAAGCACATGAAAAGCGGCAAAGCGTTGACAATGATGCCCTTGGCCAAAAAGGGCGTATGCGTTTTTTCCTGAATATATTCAGGAAAAAACGCATACGCCCTTTTTGGCCAACCAGGCAAGCCGGAAACGAAAATCAGCGCTACAAAGAAGTCTCGCTTGCCATCGGTCAAAAGGGCCATGCTGAAAAAAGTGTAAAAACCAGAAATGCAGGACAGGCCATGGAGACATGGGAGCCTTGCTACGCTGATGGGCGGGCTGTAAATTGCCAGCAGCCACTCTGGAGAAGTGTACGGTGTGTCCTGAAACATGTAATAAGCACAGCTTAGAGAGCATAGGGCACTTCCACTCATGGGCGTATAAATCGGGAAACCTAAAAATCAACAAGACACAGGCACCCCAAAGTTTAGGGCTGCTCTGTTTCCAAGAACCTCCACTTCGCTACACCTTCAATATCCCAGGAAAGCGAAAAATGGATAAAGAAGTTGTGGTACTTAGGCACAATGGAATATCACTCAACCATGAAATCAATGTCATAAGGCTAGTAGCAGCAGGATGAGTGGATTTAGGTACGATGACTCTCAGTGAAATAAGTCACAGAGAAAAAGACACTTATCCTAAGATATCACTTATAGAGGGAATGTCAAAATCGCTACACTTGAACTGAATTACAAAACAGAACAGAGTCACACATTTAGAAAACACACTATGGCTGCTTAACGGGAAAGGTGAGGTGGGGTGATGCATAAAACAAGGGTTTGAAATTAGCTCAGATACCGTTCCACAAGCCAAATATGTAATAGACAAGACCTACTCCCTGCTCAGTGAACTGGACTCAACAGCCCCTATTCACCGCCCAAGAATATATCTGACTAGTAAGAGTCTTAAAACCTATGTATTGATCTCTCTCTGGAAGTGCATCAAGAGGGTGTAAAGCGGCATAAACACAGCAGTGAAAAGCAGCTAAACCCCATTATAAAAATAGATTACTTAAAAAAAACCCCATAAAACAAAGACAGTGAAAGAGAGAGAAATTCTTACAAAATCCGTTCAGGGGCTCTGATGCAACCTGGATTGACCATATCTAGACCCACAGCTGGATGAGACATGAGGCTGGACACTCTTGGGGCTGAGAGGATTGGTGAGCTTGGGTGAGCAAACGCAGACCCTTTAAAGTCCTACTGCGTGGTACCCATGCCGTGGGTCCCAAATCTCCAGGTTCAAGGGCATCTTCCTACATCGAAAACATGCGTGGGAAACCCAGAAGATGGTACACCGTGTGATCGGGAAAGGGTTCTCAAACGCACCTCATTTCTCCTCTCCTTGTGCTCGGGTTCGCCATTCCAGCCGCTCTACTAACAATCTCCCTACTTGGAGAATCTGCACCTTTAACCTCCTGTTTCGGACAGGTCGCAATTTGGCCTGAGGATGAACGGGAAGACGGGGAACCAATGAGAGACTAGCTCTAGGTGTTGGGACAGGCACAGGTCACTCTATTTTCCCATCAGGAAGAAGAATGAACCACAGGCTCAGCCTGCCCCCCGGAACCAGAATACGGCCTGAAGCAATCCTGCGCTTTGGCGGCCAGCTCCCAAAAAAGCGAGTTGACAAATGGAGCTCAAGGGCACTGCAACTCACAAACCTGCAGAGTTATAAATGATAACTCTCGTCCACAAATATATTGAGGGAAGGCAACGAAGAGGATTTGAAAGCAAGGCAGAATTGCAGGAAACAGGTTTCAGGAGGCAGAGTCGACTCGCCTTGAAAGCACATGAAAAGCGGCAAAGCGTTGACAATGATGCCCTTGGCCAAAAAGGGCGTATGCGTTTTTTCCTGAATATATTCAGGAAAAAACGCATACGCCCTTTTTGGCCAACCAGGCAAGCCGGAAAGGCAAATCAGCGTTACAAAGAAGTCTCGCTTGCCATCGGTCAAAAGGGCCATGCTGAAAAAAGTGTAAAAACCAGAAATGCAGGACAGGCCATGGAGACATGGGAGCCTTGCTACGCTGATGGGCGGGCTGTAAATTGCCAGCAGCCACTCTGGAGAAGTGTACGGTGTGTCCTGAAACATGTAATAAGCACAGCTTAGAGAGCATAGGGCACTTCCACTCATGGGCGTATAAATCGGGAAACCTAAAAATCAACAAGACACAGGCACCCCAAAGTTTAGGGCTGCTCTGTTTCCAAGAACCTCCACTTCGGTACACCTTCAATATCCCAGGAAAGCGAAAAATGGACAAAGAAGTTGTGGTACTTAGGCACAATGGAATATCACTCAGCCATGAAATCAATGTCATAAGGCTAGTAGCAGCAGGATGAGTGGATTTAGGTACGATGACTCTCAGTGAAATAAGTCACAGAGAAAAAGACACTTATCCTAAGATATCACTTATAGAGGGAATGTCAAAATCGCAACACTTGAACTGAATTACAAAACAGAACAGAGTCACACATTTAGAAAACACACTATGGCTGCTTAACGGGAAAGGTGAGGTGGGGTGATGCATAAAACAAGGGTTTGAAATTAGCTCAGATACCGTTCCACAAGCCAAATATGTAATAGACAAGACCTACTCCCTGCTCAGTGAACTGGACTCAACAGCCCCTATTCACCGCCCAAGAATATATCTGACTAGTAAGAGTCTTAAAACCTATGTATTGATCTCTCTCTGGAAGTGCATCAAGAGGGTGTAAAGCGGCATAAACACAGCAGTGAAAAGCAGCTAAACCCCATTATAAAAATAGATTACTTAAAAAAAACCCCATAAAACAAAGACAGTGAAAGAGAGAGAAATTCTTACAAAATCCGTTCAGGGGCTCTGATGCAACCTGGATTGACCATATCTAGACCCACAGCTGGATGAGACATGAGGCTGGACACTCTTGGGGCTGAGAGGATTGGTGAGCTTGGGTGAGCAAACGCAGACCCTTTAAAGTCCTACTGCGTGGTACCCATGCCGTGGGTCCCAAATCTCCAGGTTCAAGGGCATCTTCCTACATCGAAAACATGCGTGGGAAACCCAGAAGATGGTACACCGTGTGATCGGGAAAGGGTTCTCAAACGCACCTCATTTCTCCTCTCCTTGTGCTCGGGTTCGCCATTCCAGCCGCTCTACTAACAATCTCCCTACTTGGAGAATCTGCACCTTTAACCTCCTGTTTCGGACAGGTCGCAATTTGGCCTGAGGATGAACGGGAAGACGGGGAACCAATGAGAGACTAGCTCTAGGTTTTGGGACAGGCACAGGTCACTCTATTTTCCCATCAGGAAGAAGAATGAACCACAGGCTCAGCCTGCCCCCCGGAACCAGAATACGGCCTGAAGCAATCCTGCGCTTTGGCGGCCAGCTCCCAAAAAAGCGAGTTGACAAATGGAGCTCAAGGGCACTGCAATTCACAAACCTGCAGAGTTATAAATGATAACTCTCGTCCACAAATATATTGAGGGAAGGCAACGAAGAGGATTTGAAAGCAAGGCAGAATTGCAGGAAACAGGTTTCAGGAGGCAGAGTCGACTCGCCTTGAAAGCACATGAAAAGCGGCAAAGCGTTGACAATGATGCCCTTGGCCAAAAAGGGCGTATGCGTTTTTTCCTGAATATATTCAGGAAAAAACGCATACGCCCTTTTTGGCCAACCAGGCAAGCCGGAAACGAAAATCAGCGCTACAAAGAAGTCTCGCTTGCCATCGGTCAAAAGGGCCATGCTGAAAAAAGTGTAAAAACCAGAAATGCAGGACAGGCCATGGAGACATGGGAGCCTTGCTACGCTGATGGGCGGGCTGTAAATTGCCAGCAGCCACTCTGGAGAAGTGTACGGTGTGTCCTGAAACATGTAATAAGCACAGCTTAGAGAGCATAGGGCACTTCCACTCATGGGCGTATAAATCGGGAAACCTAAAAATCAACAAGACACAGGCACCCCAAAGTTTAGGGCTGCTCTGTTTCCAAGAACCTCCACTTCGCTACACCTTCAATATCCCAGGAAAGCGAAAAATGGATAAAGAAGTTGTGGTACTTAGGCACAATGGAATATCACTCAACCATGAAATCAATGTCATAAGGCTAGTAGCAGCAGGATGAGTGGATTTAGGTACGATGACTCTCAGTGAAATAAGTCACAGAGAAAAAGACACTTATCCTAAGATATCACTTATAGAGGGAATGTCAAAATCGCTACACTTGAACTGAATTACAAAACAGAACAGAGTCACACATTTAGAAAACACACTATGGCTGCTTAACGGGAAAGGTGAGGTGGGGTGATGCATAAAACAAGGGTTTGAAATTAGCTCAGATACCGTTCCACAAGCCAAATATGTAATAGACAAGACCTACTCCCTGCTCAGTGAACTGGACTCAACAGCCCCTATTCACCGCCCAAGAATATATCTGACTAGTAAGAGTCTTAAAACCTATGTATTGATCTCTCTCTGGAAGTGCATCAAGAGGGTGTAAAGCGGCATAAACACAGCAGTGAAAAGCAGCTAAACCCCATTATAAAAATAGATTACTTAAAAAAAAACCCATAAAACAAAGACAGTGAAAGAGAGAGAAATTCTTACAAAATCCGTTCAGGGGCTCTGATGCAACCTGGATTGACCATATCTAGACCCACAGCTGGATGAGACATGAGGCTGGACACTCTTGGGGCTGAGAGGATTGGTGAGCTTGGGTGAGCAAACGCAGACCCTTTAAAGTCCTACTGCGTGGTACCCATGCCGTGTGTCCCAAATCTCCAGGTTCAAGGGCATCTTCCTACATCGAAAACATGCGTGGGAAACCCAGAAGATGGTACACCGTGTGATCGGGAAAGGGTTCTCAAACGCACCTCATTTCTCCTCTCCTTGTGCTCGGGTTCGCCATTCCAGCCGCTCTACTAACAATCTCCCTACTTGGAGAATCTGCACCTTTAACCTCCTGTTTCGGACAGGTCGCAATTTGGCCTGAGGATGAACGGGAAGACGGGGAACCAATGAGAGACTAGCTCTAGGTGTTGGGACAGGCACAGGTCACTCTATTTTCCCATCAGGAAGAAGAATGAACCACAGGCTCAGCCTGCCCCCCGGAACCAGAATACGGCCTGAAGCAATCCTGCGCTTTGGCGGCCAGCTCCCAAAAAAGCGAGTTGACAAATGGAGCTCAAGGGCACTGCAACTCACAAACCTGCAGAGTTATAAATGATAACTCTCGTCCACAAATATATTGAGGGAAGGCAACGAAGAGGATTTGAAAGCAAGGCAGAATTGCAGGAAACAGGTTTCAGGAGGCAGAGTCGACTCGCCTTGAAAGCACATGAAAAGCGGCAAAGCGTTGACAATGATGCCCTTGGCCAAAAAGGGCGTATGCGTTTTTTCCTGAATATATTCAGGAAAAAACGCATACGCCCATTTTGGCCAACCAGGCAAGCCGGAAAGGCAAATCAGCGCTACAAAGAAGTCTCGCTTGCCATCGGTCAAAAGGGCCATGCTGAAAAAAGTGTAAAAACCAGAAATGCAGGACAGGCCATGGAGACATGGGAGCCTTGCTACGCTGATGGGCGGGCTGTAAATTGCCAGCAGCCACTCTGGAGAAGTGTACGGTGTGTCCTGAAACATGTAATAAGCACAGCTTAGAGAGCATAGGGCACTTCCACTCATGGGCGTATAAATCGGGAAACCTAAAAATCAACAAGACACAGGCACCCCAAAGTTTAGGGCTGCTCTGTTTCCAAGAACCTCCACTTCGGTACACCTTCAATATCCCAGGAAAGCGAAAAATGGATAAAGAAGTTGTGGTACTTAGGCACAATGGAATATCACTCAGCCATGAAATCAATGTCATAAGGCTAGTAGCAGCAGGATGAGTGGATTTAGGTACGATGACTCTCAGTGAAATAAGTCACAGAGAAAAAGACACTTATCCTAAGATATCACTTATAGAGGGAATGTCAAAATCGCTACACTTGAACTGAATTACAAAACAGAACAGAGTCACACATTTAGAAAACACACTATGGCTGCTTAACGGGAAAGGTGAGGTGGGGTGATGCATAAAACAAGGGTTTGAAATTAGCTCAGATACCGTTCCACAAGCCAAATATGTAATAGACAAGACCTACTCCCTGCTCAGTGAACTGGACTCAACAGCCCCTATTCACCGCCCAAGAATATATCTGACTAGTAAGAGTCTTAAAACCTATGTATTGATCTCTCTCTGGAAGTGCATCAAGAGGGTGTAAAGCGGCATAAACACAGCAGTGAAAAGCAGCTAAACCCCATTATAAAAATAGATTACTTAAAAAAAAACCCATAAAACAAAGACAGTGAAAGAGAGAGAAATTCTTACAAAATCCGTTCAGGGGCTCTGATGCAACCTGGATTGACCATATCTAGACCCACAGCTGGATGAGACATGAGGCTGGACACTCTTGGGGCTGAGAGGATTGGTGAGCTTGGGTGAGCAAATGCAGACCCTTTAAAGTCCTACTGCGTGGTACCCATGCCGTGGGTCCCAAATCTCCAGGTTCAAGGGCATCTTCCTACATCGAAAACATGCGTGGGAAACCCAGAAGATGGTACACCGTGTGATCGGGAAAGGGTTCTCAAACGCACCTCATTTCTCCTCTCCTTGTGCTCGGGTTCGCCATTCCAGCCGCTCTACTAACAATCTCCCTACTTGGAGAATCTGCACCTTTAACCTCCTGTTTCGGACAGGTCGCAATTTGGCCTGAGGATGAACGGGAAGACGGGGAACCAATGAGAGACTAGCTCTAGGTGTTGGGACAGGCACAGGTCACTCTATTTTCCCATCAGGAAGAAGAATGAACCACAGGCTCAGCCTGCCCTCCGGAACCAGAATACGGCCTGAAGCAATCCTGCGCTTTGGCGGCCAGCTCCCAAAAAAGCGAGTTGACAAATGGAGCTCAAGGGCACTGCAACTCACAAACCTGCAGAGTTATAAATGATAACTCTCGTCCACAAATATATTGAGGGAAGGCAACGAAGAGGATTTGAAAGCAAGGCAGAATTGCAGGAAACAGGTTTCAGGAGGCAGAGTCGACTCGCCTTGAAAGCACATGAAAAGCGGCAAAGCGTTGACAATGATGCCCTTGGCCAAAAAGGGCGTATGCGTTTTTTCCTGAATATATTCAGGAAAAAACGCATACGCCCTTTTTGGCCAACCAGGCAAGCCGGAAAGGCAAATCAGCGCTACAAAGAAGTCTCGCTTGCCATCGGTCAAAAGGGCCATGCTGAAAAAAGTGTAAAAACCAGAAATGCAGGACAGGCCATGGAGACATGGGAGCCTTGCTACGCTGATGGGCGGGCTGTAAATTGCCAGCAGCCACTCTGGAGAAGTGTACGGTGTGTCCTGAAACATGTAATAAGCACAGCTTAGAGAGCATAGGGCACTTCCACTCATGGGCGTATAAATCGGGAAACCTAAAAATCAACAAGACACAGGCACCCCAAAGTTTAGGGCTGCTCTGTTTCCAAGAACCTCCACTTCGGTACACCTTCAATATCCCAGGAAAGCGAAAAATGGATAAAGAAGTTGTGGTACTTAGGCACAATGGAATATCACTCAGCCATGAAATCAATGTCATAAGGCTAGTAGCAGCAGGATGAGTGGATTTAGGTACGATGACTCTCAGTGAAATAAGTCACAGAGAAAAAGACACTTATCCTAAGATATCACTTATAGAGGGAATGTCAAAATCGCAACACTTGAACTGAATTACAAAACAGAACAGAGTCACACATTTAGAAAACACACTATGGCTGCTTAACGGGAAAGGTGAGGTGGGGTGATGCATAAAACAAGGGTTTGAAATTAGCTCAGATACCGTTCCACAAGCCAAATATGTAATAGACAAGACCTACTCCCTGCTCAGTGAACTGGACTCAACAGCCCCTATTCACCGCCCAAGAATATATCTGACTAGTAAGAGTCTTAAAACCTATGTATTGATCTCTCTCTGGAAGTGCATCAAGAGGGTGTAAAGCGGCATAAACACAGCAGTGAAAAGCAGCTAAACCCCATTATAAAAATAGATTACTTAAAAAAAACCCCATAAAACAAAGACAGTGAAAGAGAGAGAAATTCTTACAAAATCCGTTCAGGGGCTCTGATGCAACCTGGATTGACCATATCTAGACCCACAGCTGGATGAGACATGAGGCTGGACACTCTTGGGGCTGAGAGGATTGGTGAGCTTGGGTGAGCAAACGCAGACCCTTTAAAGTCCTACTGCGTGGTACCCATGCCGTGGGTCCCAAATCTCCAGGTTCAAGGGCATCTTCCTACATCGAAAACATGCGTGGGAAACCCAGAAGATGGTACACCGTGTGATCGGGAAAGGGTTCTCAAACGCACCTCATTTCTCCTCTCCTTGTGCTCGGGTTCGCCATTCCAGCCGCTCTACTAACAATCTCCCTACTTGGAGAATCTGCACCTTTAACCTCCTGTTTCGGACAGGTCGCAATTTGGCCTGAGGATGAACGGGAAGAGGGGGAACCAATGAGAGACTAGCTCTAGGTGTTGGGACAGGCACAGGTCACTCTATTTTCCCATCAGGAAGAAGAATGAACCACAGGCTCAGCCTGCCCCCCGGAACCAGAATACGGCCTGAAGCAATCCTGCGCTTTGGCGGCCAGCTCCCAAAAAAGCGAGTTGACAAATGGAGCTCAAGGGCACTGCAATTCACAAACCTGCAGAGTTATAAATGATAACTCTCGTCCACAAATATATTGAGGGAAGGCAACGAAGAGGATTTGAAAGCAAGGCAGAATTGCAGGAAACAGGTTTCAGGAGGCAGAGTCGACTCGCCTTGAAAGCACATGAAAAGCGGCAAAGCGTTGACAATGATGCCCTTGGCCAAAAAGGGCGTATGCGTTTTTTCCTGAATATATTCAGGAAAAAACGCATACGCCCATTTTGGCCAACCAGGCAAGCCGGAAAGGCAAATCAGCGCTACAAAGAAGTCTCGCTTGCCATCGGTCAAAAGGGCCATGCTGAAAAAAGTGTAAAAACCAGAAATGCAGGACAGGCCATGGAGACATGGGAGCCTTGCTACGCTGATGGGCGGGCTGTAAATTGCCAGCAGCCACTCTGGAGAAGTGTACGGTGTGTCCTGAAACATGTAATAAGCACAGCTTAGAGAGCATAGGGCACTTCCACTCATGGGCGTATAAATCGGGAAACCTAAAAATCAACAAGACACAGGCACCCCAAAGTTTAGGGCTGCTCTGTTTCCAAGAACCTCCACTTCGGTACACCTTCAATATCCCAGGAAAGCGAAAAATGGATAAAGAAGTTGTGGTACTTAGGCACAATGGAATATCACTCAGCCATGAAATCAATGTCATAAGGCTAGTAGCAGCAGGATGAGTGGATTTAGGTACGATGACTCTCAGTGAAATAAGTCACAGAGAAAAAGACACTTATCCTAAGATATCACTTATAGAGGGAATGTCAAAATCGCTACACTTGAACTGAATTACAAAACAGAACAGAGTCACACATTTAGAAAACACACTATGGCTGCTTAACGGGAAAGGTGAGGTGGGGTGATGCATAAAACAAGGGTTTGAAATTAGCTCAGATACCGTTCCACAAGCCAAATATGTAATAGACAAGACCTACTCCCTGCTCAGTGAACTGGACTCAACAGCCCCTATTCACCGCCCAAGAATATATCTGACTAGTAAGAGTCTTAAAACCTATGTATTGATCTCTCTCTGGAAGTGCATCAAGAGGGTGTAAAGCGGCATAAACACAGCAGTGAAAAGCAGCTAAACCCCATTATAAAAATAGATTACTTAAAAAAAAACCCATAAAACAAAGACAGTGAAAGAGAGAGAAATTCTTACAAAATCCGTTCAGGGGCTCTGATGCAACCTGGATTGACCATATCTAGACCCACAGCTGGATGAGACATGAGGCTGGACACTCTTGGGGCTGAGAGGATTGGTGAGCTTGGGTGAGCAAATGCAGACCCTTTAAAGTCCTACTGCGTGGTACCCATGCCGTGGGTCCCAAATCTCCAGGTTCAAGGGCATCTTCCTACATCGAAAACATGCGTGGGAAACCCAGAAGATGGTACACCGTGTGATCGGGAAAGGGTTCTCAAACGCACCTCATTTCTCCTCTCCTTGTGCTCGGGTTCGCCATTCCAGCCGCTCTACTAACAATCTCCCTACTTGGAGAATCTGCACCTTTAACCTCCTGTTTCGGACAGGTCGCAATTTGGCCTGAGGATGAACGGGAAGACGGGGAACCAATGAGAGACTAGCTCTAGGTGTTGGGACAGGCACAGGTCACTCTATTTTCCCATCAGGAAGAAGAATGAACCACAGGCTCAGCCTGCCCCCCGGAACCAGAATACGGCCTGAAGCAATCCTGCGCTTTGGCGGCCAGCTCCCAAAAAAGCGAGTTGACAAATGGAGCTCAAGGGCACTGCAACTCACAAACCTGCAGAGTTATAAATGATAACTCTCGTCCACAAATATATTGAGGGAAGGCAAAGAAGAGGATTTGAAAGCAAGGCAGAATTGCAGGAAACAGGTTTCAGGAGGCAGAGTCGACTCGCCTTGAAAGCACATGAAAAGCGGCAAAGCGTTGACAATGATGCCCTTGGCCAAAA
Organism: Eubalaena glacialis; assembly: GCF_028564815.1. Lineage (NCBI taxonomy): Eukaryota > Metazoa > Chordata > Mammalia > Artiodactyla > Balaenidae > Eubalaena > Eubalaena glacialis. The sequence continues at coordinate 114,813,172 of NC_083722.1, forward strand.
AGGGCGTATGCGTTTTTTCCTGAATATATTCAGGAAAAAACGCATACGCCCTTTTTGGCCAACCAGGCAAGCCGGAAAGGCAAATCAGCGCTACAAAGAAGTCTCGCTTGCCATCGGTCAAAAGGGCCATGCTGAAAAAAGTGTAAAAACCAGAAATGCAGGACAGGCCATGGAGACATGGGAGCCTTGCTACGCTGATGGGCGGGCTGTAAATTGCCAGCAGCCACTCTGGAGAAGTGTACGGTGTGTCCTGAAACATGTAATAAGCACAGCTTAGAGAGCATAGGGCACTTCCACTCATGGGCGTATAAATCGGGAAACCTAAAAATCAACAAGACACAGGCACCCCAAAGTTTAGGGCTGCTCTGTTTCCAAGAACCTCCACTTCGGTACACCTTCAATATCCCAGGAAAGCGAAAAATGGATAAAGAAGTTGTGGTACTTAGGCACAATGGAATATCACTCAGCCATGAAATCAATGTCATAAGGCTAGTAGCAGCAGGATGAGTGGATTTAGGTACGATGACTCTCAGTGAAATAAGTCACAGAGAAAAAGACACTTATCCTAAGATATCACTTATAGAGGGAATGTCAAAATCGCAACACTTGAACTGAATTACAAAACAGAACAGAGTCACACATTTAGAAAACACACTATGGCTGCTTAACGGGAAAGGTGAGGTGGGGTGATGCATAAAACAAGGGTTTGAAATTAGCTCAGATACCGTTCCACAAGCCAAATATGTAATAGACAAGACCTACTCCCTGCTCAGTGAACTGGACTCAACAGCCCCTATTCACCGCCCAAGAATATATCTGACTAGTAAGAGTCTTAAAACCTATGTATTGATCTCTCTCTGGAAGTGCATCAAGAGGGTGTAAAGCGGCATAAACACAGCAGTGAAAAGCAGCTAAACCCCATTATAAAAATAGATTACTTAAAAAAAACCCCATAAAACAAAGACAGTGAAAGAGAGAGAAATTCTTACAAAATCCGTTCAGGGGCTCTGATGCAACCTGGATTGACCATATCTAGACCCACAGCTGGATGAGACATGAGGCTGGACACTCTTGGGGCTGAGAGGATTGGTGAGCTTGGGTGAGCAAACGCAGACCCTTTAAAGTCCTACTGCGTGGTACCCATGCCGTGGGTCCCAAATCTCCAGGTTCAAGGGCATCTTCCTACATCGAAAACATGCGTGGGAAACCCAGAAGATGGTACACCGTGTGATCGGGAAAGGGTTCTCAAACGCACCTCATTTCTCCTCTCCTTGTGCTCGGGTTCGCCATTCCAGCCGCTCTACTAACAATCTCCCTACTTGGAGAATCTGCACCTTTAACCTCCTGTTTCGGACAGGTCGCAATTTGGCCTGAGGATGAACGGGAAGACGGGGAACCAATGAGAGACTAGCTCTAGGTGTTGGGACAGGCACAGGTCACTCTATTTTCCCATCAGGAAGAAGAATGAACCACAGGCTCAGCCTGCCCCCCGGAACCAGAATACGGCCTGAAGCAATCCTGCGCTTTGGCGGCCAGCTCCCAAAAAAGCGAGTTGACAAATGGAGCTCAAGGGCACTGCAATTCACAAACCTGCAGAGTTATAAATGATAACTCTCGTCCACAAATATATTGAGGGAAGGCAACGAAGAGGATTTGAAAGCAAGGCAGAATTGCAGGAAACAGGTTTCAGGAGGCAGAGTCGACTCGCCTTGAAAGCACATGAAAAGCGGCAAAGCGTTGACAATGATGCCCTTGGCCAAAAAGGGCGTATGCGTTTTTTCCTGAATATATTCAGGAAAAAACGCATACGCCCATTTTGGCCAACCAGGCAAGCCGGAAAGGCAAATCAGCGCTACAAAGAAGTCTCGCTTGCCATCGGTCAAAAGGGCCATGCTGAAAAAAGTGTAAAAACCAGAAATGCAGGACAGGCCATGGAGACATGGGAGCCTTGCTACGCTGATGGGCGGGCTGTAAATTGCCAGCAGCCACTCTGGAGAAGTGTACGGTGTGTCCTGAAACATGTAATAAGCACAGCTTAGAGAGCATAGGGCACTTCCACTCATGGGCGTATAAATCGGGAAACCTAAAAATCAACAAGACACAGGCACCCCAAAGTTTAGGGCTGCTCTGTTTCCAAGAACCTCCACTTCGGTACACCTTCAATATCCCAGGAAAGCGAAAAATGGATAAAGAAGTTGTGGTACTTAGGCACAATGGAATATCACTCAGCCATGAAATCAATGTCATAAGGCTAGTAGCAGCAGGATGAGTGGATTTAGGTACGATGACTCTCAGTGAAATAAGTCACAGAGAAAAAGACACTTATCCTAAGATATCACTTATAGAGGGAATGTCAAAATCGCTACACTTGAACTGAATTACAAAACAGAACAGAGTCACACATTTAGAAAACACACTATGGCTGCTTAACGGGAAAGGTGAGGTGGGGTGATGCATAAAACAAGGGTTTGAAATTAGCTCAGATACCGTTCCACAAGCCAAATATGTAATAGACAAGACCTACTCCCTGCTCAGTGAACTGGACTCAACAGCCCCTATTCACCGCCCAAGAATATATCTGACTAGTAAGAGTCTTAAAACCTATGTATTGATCTCTCTCTGGAAGTGCATCAAGAGGGTGTAAAGCGGCATAAACACAGCAGTGAAAAGCAGCTAAACCCCATTATAAAAATAGATTACTTAAAAAAAAACCCATAAAACAAAGACAGTGAAAGAGAGAGAAATTCTTACAAAATCCGTTCAGGGGCTCTGATGCAACCTGGATTGACCATATCTAGACCCACAGCTGGATGAGACATGAGGCTGGACACTCTTGGGGCTGAGAGGATTGGTGAGCTTGGGTGAGCAAACGCAGACCCTTTAAAGACCTACTGCGTGGTACCCATGCTGTGGGTCCCAAATCTCCAGGTTCAAGGGCATCTTCCTACATCGAAAACATGCGTGGGAAACCCAGAAGATGGTACACCGTGTGATCGGGAAAGGGTTCTCAAACGCACCTCATTTCTCCTCTCCTTGTGCTCGGGTTCGCCATTCCAGCCGCTCTACTAACAATCTCCCTACTTGGAGAATCAGCACCTTTAACCTCCTGTTTCGGACAGGTCGCAATTTGGCCTGAGGATGAACGGGAAGAGGGGGAACCAATGAGAGACTAGCTCTAGGTGTTGGGACAGGCACAGGTCGCTCTATTTTCCCATCAGGAAGAAGAATGAACCACAGGCTCAGCCTGCCCCCGGAACCAGAATACGGCCTGAAGCAATCCTGCGCTTTGGCGGCCAGCTCCCAAAAAAGCGAGTTGACAAATGGAGCTCAGGGGCACTGCAACTCACAAACCTGCAGAGTTATAAATGATAACTCTCGTCCACAAATATATTGAGGGAAGGCAACGAAGAGGATTTGAAAGCAAGGCAGAATTGCAGGAAACAGGTTTCAGGAGGCAGAGTCGACTCGCCTTGAAAGCACATGAAAAGCGGCAAAGCGTTGACAATGATGCCCTTGGCCAAAAAGGGCGTATGCGTTTTTTCCTGAATATATTCAGGAAAAAACGCATACGCCCTTTTTGGCCAACCAGGCAAGCCGGAAAGGCAAATCAGCGCTACAAAGAAGTCTCGCTTGCCATCGGTCAAAAGGGCCATGCTGAAAAAAGTGTAAAAACCAGAAATGCAGGACAGGCCATGGAGACATGGGAGCCTTGCTACGCTGATGGGCGGGCTGTAAATTGCCAGCAGCCACTCTGGAGAAGTGTACGGTGTGTCCTGAAACATGTAATAAGCACAGCTTAGAGAGCATAGGGCACTTCCACTCATGGGCGTATAAATCGGGAAACCTAAAAATCAACAAGACACAGGCACCCCAAAGTTTAGGGCTGCTCTGTTTCCAAGAACCTCCACTTCGGTACACCTTCAATATCCCAGGAAAGCGAAAAATGGATAAAGAAGTTGTGGTACTTAGGCACAATGGAATATCACTCAGCCATGAAATCAATGTCATAAGGCTAGTAGCAGCAGGATGAGTGGATTTAGGTACGATGACTCTCAGTGAAATAAGTCACAGAGAAAAAGACACTTATCCTAAGATATCACTTATAGAGGGAATGTCAAAATCGCAACACTTGAACTGAATTACAAAACAGAACAGAGTCACACATTTAGAAAACACACTATGGCTGCTTAACGGGAAAGGTGAGGTGGGGTGATGCATAAAACAAGGGTTTGAAATTAGCTCAGATACCGTTCCACAAGCCAAATATGTAATAGACAAGACCTACTCCCTGCTCAGTGAACTGGACTCAACAGCCCCTATTCACCGCCCAAGAATATATCTGACTAGTAAGAGTCTTAAAACCTATGTATTGATCTCTCTCTGGAAGTGCATCAAGAGGGTGTAAAGCGGCATAAACACAGCAGTGAAAAGCAGCTAAACCCCATTATAAAAATAGATTACTTAAAAAAAAACCCATAAAACAAAGACAGTGAAAGAGAGAGAAATTCTTACAAAATCCGTTCAGGGGCTCTGATGCAACCTGGATTGACCATATCTAGACCCACAGCTGGATGAGACATGAGGCTGGACACTCTTGGGGCTGAGAGGATTGGTGAGCTTGGGTGAGCAAACGCAGACCCTTTAAAGTCCTACTGCGTGGTACCCATGCCGTGGGTCCCAAATCTCCAGGTTCAAGGGCATCTTCCTACATCGAAAACATGCGTGGGAAACCCAGAAGATGGTACACCGTGTGATCGGGAAAGGGTTCTCAAACGCACCTCATTTCTCCTCTCCTTGTGCTCGGGTTCGCCATTCCAGCCGCTCTACTAACAATCTCCCTACTTGGAGAATCTGCACCTTTAACCTCCTGTTTCAGACAGGTCGCAATTTGGCCTGAGGATGAACGGGAAGACGGGGAACCAATGAGAGACTAGCTCTAGGTGTTGGGACAGGCACAGGTCACTCTATTTTCCCATCAGGAAGAAGAATGAACCACAGGCTCAGCCTGCCCCCCGGAACCAGAATACGGCCTGAAGCAATCCTGCGCTTTGGCGGCCAGCTCCAAAAAAAGCGAGTTGACAAATGGAGCTCAAGGGCACTGCAATTCACAAACCTGCAGAGTTATAAATGATAACTCTCGTCCACAAATATATTGAGGGAAGGCAACGAAGAGGATTTGAAAGCAAGGCAGAATTGCAGGAAACAGGTTTCAGGAGGCAGAGTCGACTCGCCTTGAAAGCACATGAAAAGCGGCAAAGCGTTGACAATGATGCCCTTGGCCAAAAAGGGCGTATGCGTTTTTTCCTGAATATATTCAGGAAAAAACGCATACGCCCTTTTTGGCCAACCAGGCAAGCCGGAAAGGCAAATCAGCGCTACAAAGAAGTCTCGCTTGCCATCGGTCAAAAGGGCCATGCTGAAAAAAGTGTAAAAACCAGAAATGCAGGACAGGCCATGGAGACATGGGAGCCTTGCTACGCTGATGGGCGGGCTGTAAATTGCCAGCAGCCACTCTGGAGAAGTGTACGGTGTGTCCTGAAACATGTAATAAGCACAGCTTAGAGAGCATAGGGCACTTCCACTCATGGGCGTATAAATCGGGAAACCTAAAAATCAACAAGACACAGGCACCCCAAAGTTTAGGGCTGCTCTGTTTCCAAGAACCTCCACTTCGGTACACCTTCAATATCCCAGGAAAGCGAAAAATGGATAAAGAAGTTGTGGTACTTAGGCACAATGGAATATCACTCAGCCATGAAATCAATGTCATAAGGCTAGTAGCAGCAGGATGAGTGGATTTAGGTACGATGACTCTCAGTGAAATAAGTCACAGAGAAAAAGACACTTATCCTAAGATATCACTTATAGAGGGAATGTCAAAATCGCAACACTTGAACTGAATTACAAAACAGAACAGAGTCACACATTTAGAAAACACACTATGGCTGCTTAACGGGAAAGGTGAGGTGGGGTGATGCATAAAACAAGGGTTTGAAATTAGCTCAGATACCGTTCCACAAGCCAAATATGTAATAGACAAGACCTACTCCCTGCTCAGTGAACTGGACTCAACAGCCCCTATTCACCGCCCAAGAATATATCTGACTAGTAAGAGTCTTAAAACCTATGTATTGATCTCTCTCTGGAAGTGCATCAAGAGGGTGTAAAGCGGCATAAACACAGCAGTGAAAAGCAGCTAAACCCCATTATAAAAATAGATTACTTAAAAAAAACCCCATAAAACAAAGACAGTGAAAGAGAGAGAAATTCTTACAAAATCCGTTCAGGGGCTCTGATGCAACCTGGATTGACCATATCTAGACCCACAGCTGGATGAGACATGAGGCTGGACACTCTTGGGGCTGAGAGGATTGGTGAGCTTGGGTGAGCAAACGCAGACCCTTTAAAGTCCTACTGCGTGGTACCCATGCCGTGGGTCCCAAATCTCCAGGTTCAAGGGCATCTTCCTACATCGAAAACATGCGTGGGAAACCCAGAAGATGGTACACCGTGTGATCGGGAAAGGGTTCTCAAACGCACCTCATTTCTCCTCTCCTTGTGCTCGGGTTCGCCATTCCAGCCGCTCTACTAACAATCTCCCTACTTGGAGAATCTGCACCTTTAACCTCCTGTTTCGGACAGGTCGCAATTTGGCCTGAGGATGAACGGGAAGACGGGGAACCAATGAGAGACTAGCTCTAGGTGTTGGGACAGGCACAGGTCACTCTATTTTCCCATCAGGAAGAAGAATGAACCACAGGCTCAGCCTGCCCCCCGGAACCAGAATACGGCCTGAAGCAATCCTGCGCTTTGGCGGCCAGCTCCCAAAAAAGCGAGTTGACAAATGGAGCTCAAGGGCACTGCAATTCACAAACCTGCAGAGTTATAAATGATAACTCTCGTCCACAAATATATTGAGGGAAGGCAACGAAGAGGATTTGAAAGCAAGGCAGAATTGCAGGAAACAGGTTTCAGGAGGCAGAGTCGACTCGCCTTGAAAGCACATGAAAAGCGGCAAAGCGTTGACAATGATGCCCTTGGCCAAAAAGGGCGTATGCGTTTTTTCCTGAATATATTCAGGAAAAAACGCATACGCCCATTTTGGCCAACCAGGCAAGCCGGAAAGGCAAATCAGCGCTACAAAGAAGTCTCGCTTGCCATCGGTCAAAAGGGCCATGCTGAAAAAAGTGTAAAAACCAGAAATGCAGGACAGGCCATGGAGACATGGGAGCCTTGCTACGCTGATGGGCGGGCTGTAAATTGCCAGCAGCCACTCTGGAGAAGTGTACGGTGTGTCCTGAAACATGTAATAAGCACAGCTTAGAGAGCATAGGGCACTTCCACTCATGGGCGTATAAATCGGGAAACCTAAAAATCAACAAGACACAGGCACCCCAAAGTTTAGGGCTGCTCTGTTTCCAAGAACCTCCACTTCGGTACACCTTCAATATCCCAGGAAAGCGAAAAATGGATAAAGAAGTTGTGGTACTTAGGCACAATGGAATATCACTCAGCCATGAAATCAATGTCATAAGGCTAGTAGCAGCAGGATGAGTGGATTTAGGTACGATGACTCTCAGTGAAATAAGTCACAGAGAAAAAGACACTTATCCTAAGATATCACTTATAGAGGGAATGTCAAAATCGCTACACTTGAACTGAATTACAAAACAGAACAGAGTCACACATTTAGAAAACACACTATGGCTGCTTAACGGGAAAGGTGAGGTGGGGTGATGCATAAAACAAGGGTTTGAAATTAGCTCAGATACCGTTCCACAAGCCAAATATGTAATAGACAAGACCTACTCCCTGCTCAGTGAACTGGACTCAACAGCCCCTATTCACCGCCCAAGAATATATCTGACTAGTAAGAGTCTTAAAACCTATGTATTGATCTCTCTCTGGAAGTGCATCAAGAGGGTGTAAAGCGGCATAAACACAGCAGTGAAAAGCAGCTAAACCCCATTATAAAAATAGATTACTTAAAAAAAAACCCATAAAACAAAGACAGTGAAAGAGAGAGAAATTCTTACAAAATCCGTTCAGGGGCTCTGATGCAACCTGGATTGACCATATCTAGACCCACAGCTGGATGAGACATGAGGCTGGACACTCTTGGGGCTGAGAGGATTGGTGAGCTTGGGTGAGCAAACGCAGACCCTTTAAAGTCCTACTGCGTGGTACCCATGCCGTGGGTCCCAAATCTCCAGGTTCAAGGGCATCTTCCTACATCGAAAACATGCGTGGGAAACCCAGAAGATGGTACACCGTGTGATCGGGAAAGGGTTCTCAAACGCACCTCATTTCTCCTCTCCTTGTGCTCGGGTTCGCCATTCCAGCCGCTCTACTAACAATCTCCCTACTTGGAGAATCTGCACCTTTAACCTCCTGTTTCGGACAGGTCGCAATTTGGCCTGAGGATGAACGGGAAGACGGGGAACCAATGAGAGACTAGCTCTAGGTGTTGGGACAGGCACAGGTCACTCTATTTTCCCATCAGGAAGAAGAATGAACCACAGGCTCAGCCTGCCCCCCGGAACCAGAATACGGCCTGAAGCAATCCTGCGCTTTGGCGGCCAGCTCCCAAAAAAGCGAGTTGACAAATGGAGCTCAGGGGCACTGCAACTCACAAACCTGCAGAGTTATAAATGATAACTCTCGTCCACAAATATATTGAGGGAAGGCAACGAAGAGGATTTGAAAGCAAGGCAGAATTGCAGGAAACAGGTTTCAGGAGGCAGACTCGACTCGCCTTGAAAGCACATGAAAAGCGGCAAAGCGTTGACAATGATGCCCTTGGCCAAAAAGGGCGTATGCGTTTTTTCCTGAATATATTCAGGAAAAAACGCATACGCCCTTTTTGGCCAACCAGGCAAGCCCGAAAGGTAAATCAGCGCTACAAAGAAGTCTCGCTTGCCATCGGTCAAAAGGGCCATGCTGAAAAAAGTGTAAAAACCAGAAATGCAGGACAGGCCATGGAGACATGGGAGCCTTGCTACGCTGATGGGCGGGCTGTAAATTGCCAGCAGCCACTCTGGAGAAGTGTACGGTGTGTCCTGAAACATGTAATAAGCACAGCTTAGAGAGCATAGGGCACTTCCACTCATGGGCGTATAAATCGGGAAACCTAAAAATCAACAAGACACAGGCACCCCAAAGTTTAGGGCTGCTCTGTTTCCAAGAACCTCCACTTCGGTACACCTTCAATATCCCAGGAAAGCGAAAAATGGATAAAGAAGTTGTGGTACTTAGGCACAATGGAATATCACTCAGCCATGAAATCAATGTCATAAGGCTAGTAGCAGCAGGATGAGTGGATTTAGGTACGATGACTCTCAGTGAAATAAGTCACAGAGAAAAAGACACTTATCCTAAGATATCACTTATAGAGGGAATGTCAAAATCGCTACACTTGAACTGAATTACAAAACAGAACAGAGTCACACATTTAGAAAACACACTATGGCTGCTTAACGGGAAAGGTGAGGTGGGGTGATGCATAAAACAAGGGTTTGAAATTAGCTCAGATACCGTTCCACAAGCCAAATATGTAATAGACAAGACCTACTCCCTGCTCAGTGAACTGGACTCAACAGCCCCTATTCACCGCCCAAGAATATATCTGACTAGTAAGAGTCTTAAAACCTATGTATTGATCTCTCTCTGGAAGTGCATCAAGAGGGTGTAAAGCGGCATAAACACAGCAGTGAAAAGCAGCTAAACCCCATTATAAAAATAGATTACTTAAAAAAAACCCCATAAAACAAAGACAGTGAAAGAGAGAGAAATTCTTACAAAATCCGTTCAGGGGCTCTGATGCAACCTGGATTGACCATATCTAGACCCACAGCTGGATGAGACATGAGGCTGGACACTCTTGGGGCTGAGAGGATTGGTGAGCTTGGGTGAGCAAACGCAGACCCTTTAAAGTCCTACTGCGTGGTACCCATGCCGTGGGTCCCAAATCTCCAGGTTCAAGGGCATCTTCCTACATCGAAAACATGCGTGGGAAACCCAGAAGATGGTACACCGTGTGATCGGGAAAGGGTTCTCAAACGCACCTCATTTCTCCTCTCCTTGTGCTCGGGTTCGCCATTCCAGCCGCTCTACTAACAATCTCCCTACTTGGAGAATCTGCACCTTTAACCTCCTGTTTCGGACAGGTCGCAATTTGGCCTGAGGATGAACGGGAAGACGGGGAACCAATGAGAGACTAGCTCTAGGTGTTGGGACAGGCACAGGTCACTCTATTTTCCCATCAGGAAGAAGAATGAACCACAGGCTCAGCCTGCCCCCCGGAACCAGAATACGGCCTGAAGCAATCCTGCGCTTTGGCGGCCAGCTCCCAAAAAAGCGAGTTGACAAATGGAGCTCAAGGGCACTGCAATTCACAAACCTGCAGAGTTATAAATGATAACTCTCGTCCACAAATATATTGAGGGAAGGCAACGAAGAGGATTTGAAAGCAAGGCAGAATTGCAGGAAACAGGTTTCAGGAGGCAGAGTCGACTCGCCTTGAAAGCACATGAAAAGCGGCAAAGCGTTGACAATGATGCCCTTGGCCAAAAAGGGCGTATGCGTTTTTTCCTGAATATATTCAGGAAAAAACGCATACGCCCTTTTTGGCCAACCAGGCAAGCCGGAAAGGCAAATCAGCGCTACAAAGAAGTCTCGCTTGCCATCGGTCAAAAGGGCCATGCTGAAAAAAGTGTAAAAACCAGAAATGCAGGACAGGCCATGGAGACATGGGAGCCTTGCTACGCTGATGGGCGGGCTGTAAATTGCCAGCAGCCACTCTGGAGAAGTGTACGGTGTGTCCTGAAACATGTAATAAGCACAGCTTAGAGAGCATAGGGCACTTCCACTCATGGGCGTATAAATCGGGAAACCTAAAAATCAACAAGACACAGGCACCCCAAAGTTTAGGGCTGCTCTGTTTCCAAGAACCTCCACTTCGGTACACCTTCAATATCCCAGGAAAGCGAAAAATGGATAAAGAAGTTGTGGTACTTAGGCACAATGGAATATCACTCAGCCATGAAATCAATGTCATAAGGCTAGTAGCAGCAGGATGAGTGGATTTAGGTACGATGACTCTCAGTGAAATAAGTCACAGAGAAAAAGACACTTATCCTAAGATATCACTTATAGAGGGAATGTCAAAATCGCTACACTTGAACTGAATTACAAAACAGAACAGAGTCACACATTTAGAAAACACACTATGGCTGCTTAACGGGAAAGGTGAGGTGGGGTGATGCATAAAACAAGGGTTTGAAATTAGCTCAGATACCGTTCCACAAGCCAAATATGTAATAGACAAGACCTACTCCCTGCTCAGTGAACTGGACTCAACAGCCCCTATTCACCGCCCAAGAATATATCTGACTAGTAAGAGTCTTAAAACCTATGTATTGATCTCTCTCTGGAAGTGCATCAAGAGGGTGTAAAGCGGCATAAACACAGCAGTGAAAAGCAGCTAAACCCCATTATAAAAATAGATTACTTAAAAAAAACCCCATAAAACAAAGACAGTGAAAGAGAGAGAAATTCTTACAAAATCCGTTCAGGGGCTCTGATGCAACCTGGATTGACCATATCTAGACCCACAGCTGGATGAGACATGAGGCTGGACACTCTTGGGGCTGAGAGGATTGGTGAGCTTGGGTGAGCAAACGCAGACCCTTTAAAGTCCTACTGCGTGGTACCCATGCCGTGGGTCCCAAATCTCCAGGTTCAAGGGCATCTTCCTACATCGAAAACATGCGTGGGAAACCCAGAAGATGGTACACCGTGTGATCGGGAAAGGGTTCTCAAACGCACCTCATTTCTCCTCTCCTTGTGCTCGGGTTCGCCATTCCAGCCGCTCTACTAACAATCTCCCTACTTGGAGAATCTGCACCTTTAACCTCCTGTTTCGGACAGGTCGCAATTTGGCCTGAGGATGAACGGGAAGACGGGGAACCAATGAGAGACTAGCTCTAGGTGTTGGGACAGGCACAGGTCACTCTATTTTCCCATCAGGAAGAAGAATGAACCACAGGCTCAGCCTGCCCCCCGGAACCAGAATACGGCCTGAAGCAATCCTGCGCTTTGGCGGCCAGCTCCCAAAAAAGCGAGTTGACAAATGGAGCTCAGGGGCACTGCAACTCACAAACCTGCAGAGTTATAAATGATAACTCTCGTCCACAAATATATTGAGGGAAGGCAACGAAGAGGATTTGAAAGCAAGGCAGAATTGCAGGAAACAGGTTTCAGGAGGCAGACTCGACTCGCCTTGAAAGCACATGAAAAGCGGCAAAGCGTTGACAATGATGCCCTTGGCCAAAAAGGGCGTATGCGTTTTTTCCTGAATATATTCAGGAAAAAACGCATACGCCCTTTTTGGCCAACCAGGCAAGCCCGAAAGGTAAATCAGCGCTACAAAGAAGTCTCGCTTGCCATCGGTCAAAAGGGCCATGCTGAAAAAAGTGTAAAAACCAGAAATGCAGGACAGGCCATGGAGACATGGGAGCCTTGCTACGCTGATGGGCGGGCTGTAAATTGCCAGCAGCCACTCTGGAGAAGTGTACGGTGTGTCCTGAAACATGTAATAAGCACAGCTTAGAGAGCATAGGGCACTTCCACTCATGGGCGTATAAATCGGGAAACCTAAAAATCAACAAGACACAGGCACCCCAAAGTTTAGGGCTGCTCTGTTTCCAAGAACCTCCACTTCGGTACACCTTCAATATCCCAGGAAAGCGAAAAATGGATAAAGAAGTTGTGGTACTTAGGCACAATGGAATATCACTCAGCCATGAAATCAATGTCATAAGGCTAGTAGCAGCAGGATGAGTGGATTTAGGTACGATGACTCTCAGTGAAATAAGTCACAGAGAAAAAGACACTTATCCTAAGATATCACTTATAGAGGGAATGTCAAAATCGCTACACTTGAACTGAATTACAAAACAGAACAGAGTCACACATTTAGAAAACACACTATGGCTGCTTAACGGGAAAGGTGAGGTGGGGTGATGCATAAAACAAGGGTTTGAAATTAGCTCAGATACCGTTCCACAAGCCAAATATGTAATAGACAAGACCTACTCCCTGCTCAGTGAACTGGACTCAACAGCCCCTATTCACCGCCCAAGAATATATCTGACTAGTAAGAGTCTTAAAACCTATGTATTGATCTCTCTCTGGAAGTGCATCAAGAGGGTGTAAAGCGGCATAAACACAGCAGTGAAAAGCAGCTAAACCCCATTATAAAAATAGATTACTTAAAAAAAAACCCATAAAACAAAGACAGTGAAAGAGAGAGAAATTCTTACAAAATCCGTTCAGGGGCTCTGATGCAACCTGGATTGACCATATCTAGACCCACAGCTGGATGAGACATGAGGCTGGACACTCTTGGGGCTGAGAGGATTGGTGAGCTTGGGTGAGCAAACGCAGACCCTTTAAAGTCCTACTGCGTGGTACCCATGCCGTGGGTCCCAAATCTCCAGGTTCAAGGGCATCTTCCTACATCGAAAACATGCGTGGGAAACCCAGAAGATGGTACACCGTGTGATCGGGAAAGGGTTCTCAAACGCACCTCATTTCTCCTCTCCTTGTGCTCGGGTTCGCCATTCCAGCCGCTCTACTAACAATCTCCCTACTTGGAGAATCAGCACCTTTAACCTCCTGTTTCGGACAGGTCGCAATTTGGCCTGAGGATGAACGGGAAGACGGGGAACCAATGAGAGACTAGCTCTAGGTGTTGGGACAGGCACAGGTCGCTCTATTTTCCCATCAGGAAGAAGAATGAACCACAGGCTCAGCCTGCCCCCGGAACCAGAATACGGCCTGAAGCAATCCTGCGCTTTGGCGGCCAGCTCCCAAAAAAGCGAGTTGACAAATGGAGCTCAGGGGCACTGCAACTCACAAACCTGCAGAGTTATAAATGATAACTCTCGTCCACAAATATATTGAGGGAAGGCAACGAAGAGGATTTGAAAGCAAGGCAGAATTGCAGGAAACAGGTTTCAGGAGGCAGAGTCGACTCGCCTTGAAAGCACATGAAAAGCGGCAAAGCGTTGACAATGATGCCCTTGGCCAAAAAGGGCGTATGCGTTTTTTCCTGAATATATTCAGGAAAAAACGCATACGCCGTTTTTGGCCAACCAGGCAAGCCGGAAAGGCAAATCAGCGCTACAAAGAAGTCTCGCTTGCCATCGGTCAAAAGGGCCATGCTGAAAAAAGTGTAAAAACCAGAAATGCAGGACAGGCCATGGAGACATGGGAGCCTTGCTACGCTGATGGGCGGGCTGTAAATTGCCAGCAGCCACTCTGGAGAAGTGTACGGTGTGTCCTGAAACATGTAATAAGCACAGCTTAGAGAGCATAGGGCACTTCCACTCATGGGCGTATAAATCGGGAAACCTAAAAATCAACAAGACACAGGCACCCCAAAGTTTAGGGCTGCTCTGTTTCCAAGAACCTCCACTTCGGTACACCTTCAATATCCCAGGAAAGCGAAAAATGGATAAAGAAGTTGTGGTACTTAGGCACAATGGAATATCACTCAGCCATGAAATCAATGTCATAAGGCTAGTAGCAGCAGGATGAGTGGATTTAGGTACGATGACTCTCAGTGAAATAAGTCACAGAGAAAAAGACACTTATCCTAAGATATCACTTATAGAGGGAATGTCAAAATCGCTACACTTGAACTGAATTACAAAACAGAACAGAGTCACACATTTAGAAAACACACTATGGCTGCTTAACGGGAAAGGTGAGGTGGGGTGATGCATAAAACAAGGGTTTGAAATTAGCTCAGATACCGTTCCACAAGCCAAATATGTAATAGACAAGACCTACTCCCTGCTCAGTGAACTGGACTCAACAGCCCCTATTCACCGCCCAAGAATATATCTGACTAGTAAGAGTCTTAAAACCTATGTATTGATCTCTCTCTGGAAGTGCATCAAGAGGGTGTAAAGCGGCATAAACACAGCAGTGAAAAGCAGCTAAACCCCATTATAAAAATAGATTACTTAAAAAAAAACCCATAAAACAAAGACAGTGAAAGAGAGAGAAATTCTTACAAAATCCGTTCAGGGGCTCTGATGCAACCTGGATTGACCATATCTAGACCCACAGCTGGATGAGACATGAGGCTGGACACTCTTGGGGCTGAGAGGATTGGTGAGCTTGGGTGAGCAAACGCAGACCCTTTAAAGTCCTACTGCGTGGTACCCATGCCGTGGGTCCCAAATCTCCAGGTTCAAGGGCATCTTCCTACATCGAAAACATGCGTGGGAAACCCAGAAGATGGTACACCGTGTGATCGGGAAAGGGTTCTCAAACGCACCTCATTTCTCCTCTCCTTGTGCTCGGGTTCGCCATTCCAGCCGCTCTACTAACAATCTCCCTACTTGGAGAATCTGCACCTTTAACCTCCTGTTTCGGACAGGTCGCAATTTGGCCTGAGGATGAACGGGAAGACGGGGAACCAATGAGAGACTAGCTCTAGGTGTTGGGACAGGCACAGGTCACTCTATTTTCCCATCAGGAAGAAGAATGAACCACAGGCTCAGCCTGCCCCCCGGAACCAGAATACGGCCTGAAGCAATCCTGCGCTTTGGCGGCCAGCTCCCAAAAAAGCGAGTTGACAAATGGAGCTCAGGGGCACTGCAACTCACAAAGCTGCAGAGTTATAAATGATAACTCTCGTCCACAAATATATTGAGGGAAGGCAACGAAGAGGATTTGAAAGCAAGGCAGAATTGCAGGAAACAGGTTTCAGGAGGCAGACTCGACTCGCCTTGAAAGCACATGAAAAGCGGCAAAGCGTTGACAATGATGCCCTTGGCCAAAAAGGGCGTATGCGTTTTTTCCTGAATATATTCAGGAAAAAACGCATACGCCCTTTTTGGCCAACCAGGCAAGCCCGAAAGGCAAATCAGCGCTACAAAGAAGTCTCGCTTGCCATCGGTCAAAAGGGCCATGCTGAAAAAAGTGTAAAAACCAGAAATGCAGGACAGGCCATGGAGACATGGGAGCCTTGCTACGCTGATGGGCGGGCTGTAAATTGCCAGCAGCCACTCTGGAGAAGTGTACGGTGTGTCCTGAAACATGTAATAAGCACAGCTTAGAGAGCATAGGGCACTTCCACTCATGGGCGTATAAATCGGGAAACCTAAAAATCAACAAGACACAGGCACCCCAAAGTTTAGGGCTGCTCTGTTTCCAAGAACCTCCACTTCGGTACACCTTCAATATCCCAGGAAAGCGAAAAATGGATAAAGAAGTTGTGGTACTTAGGCACAATGGAATATCACTCAGCCATGAAATCAATGTCATAAGGCTAGTAGCAGCAGGATGAGTGGATTTAGGTACGATGACTCTCAGTGAAATAAGTCACAGAGAAAAAGACACTTATCCTAAGATATCACTTATAGAGGGAATGTCAAAATCGCTACACTTGAACTGAATTACAAAACAGAACAGAGTCACACATTTAGAAAACACACTATGGCTGCTTAACGGGAAAGGTGAGGTGGGGTGATGCATAAAACAAGGGTTTGAAATTAGCTCAGATACCGTTCCACAAGCCAAATATGTAATAGACAAGACCTACTCCCTGCTCAGTGAACTGGACTCAACAGCCCCTATTCACCGCCCAAGAATATATCTGACTAGTAAGAGTCTTAAAACCTATGTATTGATCTCTCTCTGGAAGTGCATCAAGAGGGTGTAAAGCGGCATAAACACAGCAGTGAAAAGCAGCTAAACCCCATTATAAAAATAGATTACTTAAAAAAACCCCATAAAACAAAGACAGTGAAAGAGAGAGAAATTCTTACAAAATCCGTTCAGGGGCTCTGATGCAACCTGGATTGACCATATCTAGACCCACAGCTGGATGAGACATGAGGCTGGACACTCTTGGGGCTGAGAGGATTGGTGAGCTTGGGTGAGCAAACGCAGACCCTTTAAAGTCCTACTGCGTGGTACCCATGCCGTGGGTCCCAAATCTCCAGGTTCAAGGGCATCTTCCTACATCGAAAACATGCGTGGGAAACCCAGAAGATGGTACACCGTGTGATCGGGAAAGGGTTCTCAAACGCACCTCATTTCTCCTCTCCTTGTGCTCGGGTTCGCCATTCCAGCCGCTCTACTAACAATCTCCCTACTTGGAGAATCTGCACCTTTAACCTCCTGTTTCGGACAGGTCGCAATTTGGCCTGAGGATGAACGGGAAGACGGGGAACCAATGAGAGACTAGCTCTAGGTGTTGGGACAGGCACAGGTCACTCTATTTTCCCATCAGGAAGAAGAATGAACCACAGGCTCAGCCTGCCCCCCGGAATCAGAATACGGCTTGAAGCAATCCTGCGCTTTGGCGGCCAGCTCCCAAAAAAGCGAGTTGACAAATGGAGCTCAAGGGCACTGCAATTCACAAACCTGCAGAGTTATAAATGATAACTATCGTCCACAAATATATTGAGGGAAGGCAACGAAGAGGATTTGAAAGCAAGGCAGAATTGCAGGAAACAGGTTTCAGGAGGCAGACTCGACTCGCCTTGAAAGCACATGAAAAGCGGCAAAGCGTTGACAATGATGCCCTTGGCCAAAAAGGGCGTATGCGTTTTTTCCTGAATATATTCAGGAAAAAACGCATACGCCCTTTTTGGCCAACCAGGCAAGCCGGAAAGGCAAATCAGCGCTACAAAGAAGTCTCGCTTGCCATCGGTCAAAAGGGCCATGCTGAAAAAAGTGTAAAAACCAGAAATGCAGGACAGGCCATGGAGACATGGGAGCCTTGCTACGCTGATGGGCGGGCTGTAAATTGCCAGCAGCCACTCTGGAGAAGTGTACGGTGTGTCCTGAAACATGTAATAAGCACAGCTTAGAGAGCATAGGGCACTTCCACTCATGGGCGTATAAATCGGGAAACCTAAAAATCAACAAGACACAGGCACCCCAAAGTTTAGGGCTGCTCTGTTTCCAAGAACCTCCACTTCGGTACACCTTCAATATCCCAGGAAAGCGAAAAATGGATAAAGAAGTTGTGGTACTTAGGCACAATGGAATATCACTCAGCCATGAAATCAATGTCATAAGGCTAGTAGCAGCAGGATGAGTGGATTTAGGTACGATGACTCTCAGTGAAATAAGTCACAGAGAAAAAGACACTTATCCTAAGATATCACTTATAGAGGGAATGTCAAAATCGCTACACTTGAACTGAATTACAAAACAGAACAGAGTCACACATTTAGAAAACACACTATGGCTGCTTAACGGGAAAGGTGAGGTGGGGTGATGCATAAAACAAGGGTTTGAAATTAGCTCAGATACCGTTCCACAAGCCAAATATGTAATAGACAAGACCTACTCCCTGCTCAGTGAACTGGACTCAACAGCCCCTATTCACCGCCCAAGAATATATCTGACTAGTAAGAGTCTTAAAACCTATGTATTGATCTCTCTCTGGAAGTGCATCAAGAGGGTGTAAAGCGGCATAAACACAGCAGTGAAAAGCAGCTAAACCCCATTATAAAAATAGATTACTTAAAAAAAACCCCATAAAACAAAGACAGTGAAAGAGAGAGAAATTCTTACAAAATCCGTTCAGGGGCTCTGATGCAACCTGGATTGACCATATCTAGACCCACAGCTGGATGAGACATGAGGCTGGACACTCTTGGGGCTGAGAGGATTGGTGAGCTTGGGTGAGCAAACGCAGACCCTTTAAAGTCCTACTGCGTGGTACCCATGCCGTGGGTCCCAAATCTCCAGGTTCAAGGGCATCTTCCTACATCGAAAACATGCGTGGGAAACCCAGAAGATGGTACACCGTGTGATCGGGAAAGGGTTCTCAAACGCACCTCATTTCTCCTCTCCTTGTGCTCGGGTTCGCCATTCCAGCCGCTCTACTAACAATCTCCCTACTTGGAGAATCTGCACCTTTAACCTCCTGTTTCGGACAGGTCGCAATTTGGCCTGAGGATGAACGGGAAGACGGGGAACCAATGAGAGACTAGCTCTAGGTGTTGGGACAGGCACAGGTCACTCTATTTTCCCATCAGGAAGAAGAATGAACCACAGGCTCAGCCTGCCCCCCGGAATCAGAATACGGCTTGAAGCAATCCTGCGCTTTGGCGGCCAGCTCCCAAAAAAGCGAGTTGACAAATGGAGCTCAAGGGCACTGCAATTCACAAACCTGCAGAGTTATAAATGATAACTATCGTCCACAAATATATTGAGGGAAGGCAACGAAGAGGATTTGAAAGCAAGGCAGAATTGCAGGAAACAGGTTTCAGGAGGCAGACTCGACTCGCCTTGAAAGCACATGAAAAGCGGCAAAGCGTTGACAATGATGCCCTTGGCCAAAAAGGGCGTATGCGTTTTTTCCTGAATATATTCAGGAAAAAACGCATACGCCCTTTTTGGCCAACCAGGCAAGCCGGAAAGGCAAATCAGCGCTACAAAGAAGTCTCGCTTGCCATCGGTCAAAAGGGCCATGCTGAAAAAAGTGTAAAAACCAGAAATGCAGGACAGGCCATGGAGACATGGGAGCCTTGCTACGCTGATGGGCGGGCTGTAAATTGCCAGCAGCCACTCTGGAGAAGTGTACGGTGTGTCCTGAAACATGTAATAAGCACAGCTTAGAGAGCATAGGGCACTTCCACTCATGGGCGTATAAATCGGGAAACCTAAAAATCAACAAGACACAGGCACCCCAAAGTTTAGGGCTGCTCTGTTTCCAAGAACCTCCACTTCGCTACACCTTCAATATCCCAGGAAAGCGAAAAATGGATAAAGAAGTTGTGGTACTTAGGCACAATGGAATATCACTCAGCCATGAAATCAATGTCATAAGGCTAGTAGCAGCAGGATGAGTGGATTTAGGTACGATGACTCTCAGTGAAATAAGTCACAGAGAAAAAGACACTTATCCTAAGATATCACTTATAGAGGGAATGTCAAAATCGCTACACTTGAACTGAATTACAAAACAGAACAGAGTCACACATTTAGAAAACACACTATGGCTGCTTAACGGGAAAGGTGAGGTGGGGTGATGCATAAAACAAGGGTTTGAAATTAGCTCAGATACCGTTCCACAAGCCAAATATGTAATAGACAAGACCTACTCCCTGCTCAGTGAACTGGACTCAACAGCCCCTATTCACCGCCCAAGAATATATCTGACTAGTAAGAGTCTTAAAACCTATGTATTGATCTCTCTCTGGAAGTGCATCAAGAGGGTGTAAAGCGGCATAAACACAGCAGTGAAAAGCAGCTAAACCCCATTATAAAAATAGATTACTTAAAAAAAACCCCATAAAACAAAGACAGTGAAAGAGAGAGAAATTCTTACAAAATCCGTTCAGGGGCTCTGATGCAACCTGGATTGACCATATCTAGACCCACAGCTGGATGAGACATGAGGCTGGACACTCTTGGGGCTGAGAGGATTGGTGAGCTTGGGTGAGCAAACGCAGACCCTTTAAAGTCCTACTGCGTGGTACCCATGCCGTGGGTCCCAAATCTCCAGGTTCAAGGGCATCTTCCTACATCGAAAACATGCGTGGGAAACCCAGAAGATGGTACACCGTGTGATCGGGAAAGGGTTCTCAAACGCACCTCATTTCTCCTCTCCTTGTGCTCGGGTTCGCCATTCCAGCCGCTCTACTAACAATCTCCCTACTTGGAGAATCTGCACCTTTAACCTCCTGTTTCGGACAGGTCGCAATTTGGCCTGAGGATGAACGGGAAGACGGGAAACCAATGAGAGACTAGCTCTAGGTGTTGGGACAGGCACAGGTCACTCTATTTTCCCATCAGGAAGAAGAATGAACCACAGGCTCAGCCTGCCCCCCGGAACCAGAATACGGCCTGAAGCAATCCTGCGCTTTGGCGGCCAGCTCCCAAAAAAGCGAGTTGACAAATGGAGCTCAGGGGCACTGCAATTCACAAACCTGCAGAGTTATAAATGATAACTCTCGTCCACAAATATATTGAGGGAAGGCAACGAAGAGGATGTGAAAGCAAGGCAGAATTGCAGGAAACAGGTTTCAGGAGGCAGAGTCGACTCGCCTTGAAAGCACATGAAAAGCGGCAAAGCGTTGACAATGATGCCCTTGGCCAAAAAGGGCGTATGCGTTTTTTCCTGAATATATTCAGGAAAAAACGCATACGCCCTTTTTGGCCAACCAGGCAAGCCGGAAAGGCAAATCAGCGCTACAAAGAAGTCTCGCTTGCCATCGGTCAAAAGGGCCATGCTGAAAAAAGTGTAAAAACCAGAAATGCAGGACAGGCCATGGAGACATGGGAGCCTTGCTACGCTGATGGGCGGGCTGTAAATTGCCAGCAGCCACTCTGGAGAAGTGTACGGTGTGTCCTGAAACATGTAATAAGCACAGCTTAGAGAGCATAGGGCACTTCCACTCATGGGCGTATAAATCGGGAATCCTAAAAATCAACAAGACACAGGCACCCCAAAGTTTAGGGCTGCTCTGTTTCCAAGAACCTCCACTTCGCTACACCTTCAATATCCCAGGAAAGCGAAAAATGGATAAAGAAGTTGTGGTACTTAGGCACAATGGAATATCACTCAGCCATGAAATCAATGTCATAAGGCTAGTAGCAGCAGGATGAGTGGATTTAGGTACGATGACTCTCAGTGAAATAAGTCACAGAGAAAAAGACACTTATCCTAAGATATCACTTATAGAGGGAATGTCAAAATCGCTACACTTGAACTGAATTACAAAACAGAACAGAGTCACACATTTAGAAAACACACTATGGCTGCTTAACGGGAAAGGTGAGGTGGGGTGATGCATAAAACAAGGGTTTGAAATTAGCTCAGATACCGTTCCACAAGCCAAATATGTAATAGACAAGACCTACTCCCTGCTCAGTGAACTGGACTCAACAGCCCCTATTCACCGCCCAAGAATATATCTGACTAGTAAGAGTCTTAAAACCTATGTATTGATCTCTCTCTGGAAGTGCATCAAGAGGGTGTAAAGCGGCATAAACACAGCAGTGAAAAGCAGCTAAACCCCATTATAAAAATAGATTACTTAAAAAAAACCCCATAAAACAAAGACAGTGAAAGAGAGAGAAATTCTTACAAAATCCGTTCAGGGGCTCTGATGCAACCTGGATTGACCATATCTAGACCCACAGCTGGATGAGACATGAGGCTGGACACTCTTGGGGCTGAGAGGATTGGTGAGCTTGGGTGAGCAAACGCAGACCCTTTAAAGTCCTACTGCGTGGTACCCATGCCGTGGGTCCCAAATCTCCAGGTTCAAGGGCATCTTCCTACATCGAAAACATGCGTGGGAAACCCAGAAGATGGTACACCGTGTGATCGGGAAAGGGTTCTCAAACGCACCTCATTTCTCCTCTCCTTGTGCTCGGGTTCGCCATTCCAGCCGCTCTACTAACAATCTCCCTACTTGGAGAATCTGCACCTTTAACCTCCTGTTTCGGACAGGTCGCAATTTGGCCTGAGGATGAACGGGAAGACGGGAAACCAATGAGAGACTAGCTCTAGGTGTTGGGACAGGCACAGGTCACTCTATTTTCCCATCAGGAAGAAGAATGAACCACAGGCTCAGCCTGCCCCCCGGAACCAGAATACGGCCTGAAGCAATCCTGCGCTTTGGCGGCCAGCTCCCAAAAAAGCGAGTTGACAAATGGAGCTCAGGGGCACTGCAATTCACAAACCTGCAGAGTTATAAATGATAACTCTCGTCCACAAATATATTGAGGGAAGGCAACGAAGAGGATGTGAAAGCAAGGCAGAATTGCAGGAAACAGGTTTCAGGAGGCAGAGTCGACTCGCCTTGAAAGCACATGAAAAGCGGCAAAGCGTTGACAATGATGCCCTTGGCCAAAAAGGGCGTATGCGTTTTTTCCTGAATATATTCAGGAAAAAACGCATACGCCCTTTTTGGCCAACCAGGCAAGCCGGAAAGGCAAATCAGCGCTACAAAGAAGTCTCGCTTGCCATCGGTCAAAAGGGCCATGCTGAAAAAAGTGTAAAAACCAGAAATGCAGGACAGGCCATGGAGACATGGGAGCCTTGCTACGCTGATGGGCGGGCTGTAAATTGCCAGCAGCCACTCTGGAGAAGTGTACGGTGTGTCCTGAAACATGTAATAAGCACAGCTTAGAGAGCATAGGGCACTTCCACTCATGGGCGTATAAATCGGGAATCCTAAAAATCAACAAGACACAGGCACCCCAAAGTTTAGGGCTGCTCTGTTTCCAAGAACCTCCACTTCGCTACACCTTCAATATCCCAGGAAAGCGAAAAATGGATAAAGAAGTTGTGGTACTTAGGCACAATGGAATATCACTCAACCATGAAATCAATGTCATAAGGCTAGTAGCAGCAGGATGAGTGGATTTAGGTACGATGACTCTCAGTGAAATAAGTCACAGAGAAAAAGACACTTATCCTAAGATATCACTTATAGAGGGAATGTCAAAATCGCTACACTTGAACTGAATTACAAAACAGAACAGAGTCACACATTTAGAAAACACACTATGGCTGCTTAACGGGAAAGGTGAGGTGGGGTGATGCATAAAACAAGGGTTTGAAATTAGCTCAGATACCGTTCCACAAGCCAAATATGTAATAGACAAGACCTACTCCCTGCTCAGTGAACTGGACTCAACAGCCCCTATTCACCGCCCAAGAATATATCTGACTAGTAAGAGTCTTAAAACCTATGTATTGATCTCTCTCTGGAAGTGCATCAAGAGGGTGTAAAGCGGCATAAACACAGCAGTGAAAAGCAGCTAAACCCCATTATAAAAATAGATTACTTAAAAAAAACCCCATAAAACAAAGACAGTGAAAGAGAGAGAAATTCTTACAAAATCCGTTCAGGGGCTCTGATGCAACCTGGATTGACCATATCTAGACCCACAGCTGGATGAGACATGAGGCTGGACACTCTTGGGGCTGAGAGGATTGGTGAGCTTGGGTGAGCAAACGCAGACCCTTTAAAGTCCTACTGCGTGGTACCCATGCCGTGGGTCCCAAATCTCCAGGTTCAAGGGCATCTTCCTACATCGAAAACATGCGTGGGAAACCCAGAAGATGGTACACCGTGTGATCGGGAAAGGGTTCTCAAACGCACCTCATTTCTCCTCTCCTTGTGCTCGGGTTCGCCATTCCAGCCGCTCTACTAACAATCTCCCTACTTGGAGAATCTGCACCTTTAACCTCCTGTTTCGGACAGGTCGCAATTTGGCCTGAGGATGAACGGGAAGACGGGAAACCAATGAGAGACTAGCTCTAGGTGTTGGGACAGGCACAGGTCACTCTATTTTCCCATCAGGAAGAAGAATGAACCACAGGCTCAGCCTGCCCCCCGGAACCAGAATACGGCCTGAAGCAATCCTGCGCTTTGGCGGCCAGCTCCCAAAAAAGCGAGTTGACAAATGGAGCTCAGGGGCACTGCAATTCACAAACCTGCAGAGTTATAAATGATAACTCTCGTCCACAAATATATTGAGGGAAGGCAACGAAGAGGATGTGAAAGCAAGGCAGAATTGCAGGAAACAGGTTTCAGGAGGCAGAGTCGACTCGCCTTGAAAGCACATGAAAAGCGGCAAAGCGTTGACAATGATGCCCTTGGCCAAAAAGGGCGTGTGCGTTTTTTCCTGAATATATTCAGGAAAAAACGCATACGCCCTTTTTGGCCAACCAGGCAAGCCGGAAAGGCAAATCAGCGCTACAAAGAAGTCTCGCTTGCCATCGGTCAAAAGGGCCATGCTGAAAAAAGTGTAAAAACCAGAAATGCAGGACAGGCCATGGAGACATGGGAGCCTTGCTACGCTGATGGGCGGGCTGTAAATTGCCAGCAGCCACTATGGAGAAGTGTACGGTGTGTCCTGAAACATGTAATAAGCACAGCTTAGAGAGCATAGGGCACTTCCACTCATGGGCGTATAAATCGGGAATCCTAAAAATCAACAAGACACAGGCACCCCAAAGTTTAGGGCTGCTCTGTTTCCAAGAACCTCCACTTCGCTACACCTTCAATATCCCAGGAAAGCGAAAAATGGATAAAGAAGTTGTGGTACTTAGGCACAATGGAATATCACTCAACCATGAAATCAATGTCATAAGGCTAGTAGCAGCAGGATGAGTGGATTTAGGTACGATGACTCTCAGTGAAATAAGTCACAGAGAAAAAGACACTTATCCTAAGATATCACTTATAGAGGGAATGTCAAAATCGCTACACTTGAACTGAATTACAAAACAGAACAGAGTCACACATTTAGAAAACACACTATGGCTGCTTAACGGGAAAGGTGAGGTGGGGTGATGCATAAAACAAGGGTTTGAAATTAGCTCAGATACCGTTCCACAAGCCAAATATGTAATAGACAAGACCTACTCCCTGCTCAGTGAACTGGACTCAACAGCCCCTATTCACCGCCCAAGAATATATCTGACTAGTAAGAGTCTTAAAACCTATGTATTGATCTCTCTCTGGAAGTGCATCAAGAGGGTGTAAAGCGGCATAAACACAGCAGTGAAAAGCAGCTAAACCCCATTATAAAAATAGATTACTTAAAAAAAACCCCATAAAACAAAGACAGTGAAAGAGAGAGAAATTCTTACAAAATCCGTTCAGGGGCTCTGATGCAACCTGGATTGACCATATCTAGACCCACAGCTGGATGAGACATGAGGCTGGACACTCTTGGGGCTGAGAGGATTGGTGAGCTTGGGTGAGCAAACGCAGACCCTTTAAAGTCCTACTGCGTGGTACCCATGCCGTGGGTCCCAAATCTCCAGGTTCAAGGGCATCTTCCTACATCGAAAACATGCGTGGGAAACCCAGAAGATGGTACACCGTGTGATCGGGAAAGGGTTCTCAAACGCACCTCATTTCTCCTCTCCTTGTGCTCGGGTTCGCCATTCCAGCCGCTCTACTAACAATCTCCCTACTTGGAGAATCTGCACCTTTAACCTCCTGTTTCGGACAGGTCGCAATTTGGCCTGAGGATGAACGGGAAGACGGGGAACCAATGAGAGACTAGCTCTAGGTGTTGGGACAGGCACAGGTCACTCTATTTTCCCATCAGGAAGAAGAATGAACCACAGGCTCAGCCTGCCCCCCGGAACCAGAATACGGCCTGAAGCAATCCTGCGCTTTGGCGGCCAGCTCCCAAAAAAGCGAGTTGACAAATGGAGCTCAAGGGCACTGCAATTCACAAACCTGCAGAGTTATAAATGATAACTCTCGTCCACAAATATATTGAGGGAAGGCAACGAAGAGGATTTGAAAGCAAGGCAGAATTGCAGGAAACAGGTTTCAGGAGGCAGAGTCGACTCGCCTTGAAAGCACATGAAAAGCGGCAAAGCGTTGACAATGATGCCCTTGGCCAAAAAGGGCGTATGCGTTTTTTCCTGAATATATTCAGGAAAAAACGCATACGCCCTTTTTGGCCAACCAGGCAAGCCGGAAAGGCAAATCAGCGCTACAAAGAAGTCTCGCTTGCCATCGGTCAAAAGGGCCATGCTGAAAAAAGTGTAAAAACCAGAAATGCAGGACAGGCCATGGAGACATGGGAGCCTTGCTACGCTGATGGGCGGGCTGTAAATTGCCAGCAGCCACTCTGGAGAAGTGTACGGTGTGTCCTGAAACATGTAATAAGCACAGCTTAGAGAGCATAGGGCACTTCCTCTCATGGGCGTATAAATCGGGAAACCTAAAAATCAACAAGACACAGGCACCCCAAAGTTTAGGGCTGCTCTGTTTCCAAGAACCTCCACTTCGGTACACCTTCAATATCCCAGGAAAGCGAAAAATGGACAAAGAAGTTGTGGTACTTAGGCACAATGGAATATCACTCAGCCATGAAATCAATGTCATAAGGCTAGTAGCAGCAGGATGAGTGGATTTAGGTACGATGACTCTCAGTGAAATAAGTCACAGAGAAAAAGACACTTATCCTAAGATATCACTTATAGAGGGAATGTCAAAATCGCTACACTTGAACTGAATTACAAAACAGAACAGAGTCACACATTTAGAAAACACACTATGGCTGCTTAACGGGAAAGGTGAGGTGGGGTGATGCATAAAACAAGGGTTTGAAATTAGCTCAGATACCGTTCCACAAGCCAAATATGTAATAGACAAGACCTACTCCCTGCTCAGTGAACTGGACTCAACAGCCCCTATTCACCGCCCAAGAATATATCTGACTAGTAAGAGTCTTAAAACCTATGTATTGATCTCTCTCTGGAAGTGCATCAAGAGGGTGTAAAGCGGCATAAACACAGCAGTGAAAAGCAGCTAAACCCCATTATAAAAATAGATTACTTAAAAAAAACCCCATAAAACAAAGACAGTGAAAGAGAGAGAAATTCTTACAAAATCCGTTCAGGGGCTCTGATGCAACCTGTATTGACCATATCTAGACCCACAGCTGGATGAGACATGAGGCTGGACACTCTTGGGGCTGAGAGGATTGGTGAGCTTGGGTGAGCAAACGCAGACCCTTTAAAGTCCTACTGCGTGGTACCCATGCCGTGGGTCCCAAATCTCCAGGTTCAAGGGCATCTTCCTACATCGAAAACATGCGTGGGAAACCCAGAAGATGGTACACCGTGTGATCGGGAAAGGGTTCTCAAACGCACCTCATTTCTCCTCTCCTTGTGCTCGGGTTCGCCATTCCAGCCGCTCTACTAACTATCTCCCTACTTGGAGAATCTGCACCTTTAACCTCCTGTTTCGGACAGGTCGCAATTTGGCCTGAGGATGAACGGGAAGACGGGGAACCAATGAGAGACTAGCTCTAGGTGTTGGGACAGGCACAGGTCACTCTATTTTCCCATCAGGAAGAAGAATGAACCACAGGCTCAGCCTGCCCCCCGGAACCAGAATACGGCCTGAAGCAATCCTGCGCTTTGGCGGCCAGCTCCCAAAAAAGCGAGTTGACAAATGGAGCTCAAGGGCACTG
This sequence comes from Eubalaena glacialis, assembly GCF_028564815.1. Lineage (NCBI taxonomy): Eukaryota > Metazoa > Chordata > Mammalia > Artiodactyla > Balaenidae > Eubalaena > Eubalaena glacialis. Next base: position 114,841,177 of record NC_083722.1, read on the forward strand.
CAACTCACAAACCTGCAGAGTTATAAATGATAACTCTCGTCCACAAATATATTGAGGGAAGGCAACGAAGAGGATTTGAAAGCAAGGCAGAATTGCAGGAAACAGGTTTCAGGAGGCAGAGTCGACTCGCCTTGAAAGCACATGAAAAGCGGCAAAGCGTTGACAATGATGCCCTTGGCCAAAAAGGGCGTATGCGTTTTTTCCTGAATATATTCAGGAAAAAACGCATACGCCCTTTTTGGCCAACCAGGCAAGCCGGAAAGGCAAATCAGCGCTACAAAGAAGTCTCGCTTGCCATCGGTCAAAAGGGCCATGCTGAAAAAAGTGTAAAAACCAGAAATGCAGGACAGGCCATGGAGACATGGGAGCCTTGCTACGCTGATGGGCGGGCTGTAAATTGCCAGCAGCCACTCTGGAGAAGTGTACGGTGTGTCCTGAAACATGTAATAAGCACAGCTTAGAGAGCATAGGGCACTTCCACTCATGGGCGTATAAATCGGGAAACCTAAAAATCAACAAGACACAGGCACCCCAAAGTTTAGGGCTGCTCTGTTTCCAAGAACCTCCACTTCGGTACACCTTCAATATCCCAGGAAAGCGAAAAATGGACAAAGAAGTTGTGGTACTTAGGCACAATGGAATATCACTCAGCCATGAAATCAATGTCATAAGGCTAGTAGCAGCAGGATGAGTGGATTTAGGTACGATGACTCTCAGTGAAATAAGTCACAGAGAAAAAGACACTTATCCTAAGATATCACTTATAGAGGGAATGTCAAAATCGCAACACTTGAACTGAATTACAAAACAGAACAGAGTCACACATTTAGAAAACACACTATGGCTGCTTAACGGGAAAGGTGAGGTGGGGTGATGCATAAAACAAGGGTTTGAAATTAGCTCAGATACCGTTCCACAAGCCAAATATGTAATAGACAAGACCTACTCCCTGCTCAGTGAACTGGACTCAACAGCCCCTATTCACCGCCCAAGAATATATCTGACTAGTAAGAGTCTTAAAACCTATGTATTGATCTCTCTCTGGAAGTGCATCAAGAGGGTGTAAAGCGGCATAAACACAGCAGTGAAAAGCAGCTAAACCCCATTATAAAAATAGATTACTTAAAAAAAACCCCATAAAACAAAGACAGTGAAAGAGAGAGAAATTCTTACAAAATCCGTTCAGGGGCTCTGATGCAACCTGGATTGACCATATCTAGACCCACAGCTGGATGAGACATGAGGCTGGACACTCTTGGGGCTGAGAGGATTGGTGAGCTTGGGTGAGCAAACGCAGACCCTTTAAAGTCCTACTGCGTGGTACCCATGCCGTGGGTCCCAAATCTCCAGGTTCAAGGGCATCTTCCTACATCGAAAACATGCGTGGGAAACCCAGAAGATGGTACACCGTGTGATCGGGAAAGGGTTCTCAAACGCACCTCATTTCTCCTCTCCTTGTGCTCGGGTTCGCCATTCCAGCCGCTCTACTAACTATCTCCCTACTTGGAGAATCTGCACCTTTAACCTCCTGTTTCGGACAGGTCGCAATTTGGCCTGAGGATGAACGGGAAGACGGGGAACCAATGAGAGACTAGCTCTAGGTGTTGGGACAGGCACAGGTCACTCTATTTTCCCATCAGGAAGAAGAATGAACCACAGGCTCAGCCTGCCCCCCGGAACCAGAATACGGCCTGAAGCAATCCTGCGCTTTGGCGGCCAGCTCCCAAAAAAGCGAGTTGACAAATGGAGCTCAAGGGCACTGCAACTCACAAACCTGCAGAGTTATAAATGATAACTCTCGTCCACAAATATATTGAGGGAAGGCAACGAAGAGGATTTGAAAGCAAGGCAGAATTGCAGGAAACAGGTTTCAGGAGGCAGAGTCGACTCGCCTTGAAAGCACATGAAAAGCGGCAAAGCGTTGACAATGATGCCCTTGGCCAAAAAGGGCGTATGCGTTTTTTCCTGAATATATTCAGGAAAAAACGCATACGCCCTTTTTGGCCAACCAGGCAAGCCGGAAAGGCAAATCAGCGCTACAAAGAAGTCTCGCTTGCCATCGGTCAAAAGGGCCATGCTGAAAAAAGTGTAAAAACCAGAAATGCAGGACAGGCCATGGAGACATGGGAGCCTTGCTACGCTGATGGGCGGGCTGTAAATTGCCAGCAGCCACTCTGGAGAAGTGTACGGTGTGTCCTGAAACATGTAATAAGCACAGCTTAGAGAGCATAGGGCACTTCCACTCATGGGCGTATAAATCGGGAAACCTAAAAATCAACAAGACACAGGCACCCCAAAGTTTAGGGCTGCTCTGTTTCCAAGAACCTCCACTTCGGTACACCTTCAATATCCCAGGAAAGCGAAAAATGGACAAAGAAGTTGTGGTACTTAGGCACAATGGAATATCACTCAGCCATGAAATCAATGTCATAAGGCTAGTAGCAGCAGGATGAGTGGATTTAGGTACGATGACTCTCAGTGAAATAAGTCACAGAGAAAAAGACACTTATCCTAAGATATCACTTATAGAGGGAATGTCAAAATCGCAACACTTGAACTGAATTACAAAACAGAACAGAGTCACACATTTAGAAAACACACTATGGCTGCTTAACGGGAAAGGTGAGGTGGGGTGATGCATAAAACAAGGGTTTGAAATTAGCTCAGATACCGTTCCACAAGCCAAATATGTAATAGACAAGACCTACTCCCTGCTCAGTGAACTGGACTCAACAGCCCCTATTCACCGCCCAAGAATATATCTGACTAGTAAGAGTCTTAAAACCTATGTATTGATCTCTCTCTGGAAGTGCATCAAGAGGGTGTAAAGCGGCATAAACACAGCAGTGAAAAGCAGCTAAACCCCATTATAAAAATAGATTACTTAAAAAAAACCCCATAAAACAAAGACAGTGAAAGAGAGAGAAATTCTTACAAAATCCGTTCAGGGGCTCTGATGCAACCTGGATTGACCATATCTAGACCCACAGCTGGATGAGACATGAGGCTGGACACTCTTGGGGCTGAGAGGATTGGTGAGCTTGGGTGAGCAAACGCAGACCCTTTAAAGTCCTACTGCGTGGTACCCATGCCGTGGGTCCCAAATCTCCAGGTTCAAGGGCATCTTCCTACATCGAAAACATGCGTGGGAAACCCAGAAGATGGTACACCGTGTGATCGGGAAAGGGTTCTCAAACGCACCTCATTTCTCCTCTCCTTGTGCTCGGGTTCGCCATTCCAGCCGCTCTACTAACAATCTCCCTACTTGGAGAATCTGCACCTTTAACCTCCTGTTTCGGACAGGTCGCAATTTGGCCTGAGGATGAACGGGAAGACGGGGAACCAATGAGAGACTAGCTCTAGGTGTTGGGACAGGCACAGGTCACTCTATTTTCCCATCAGGAAGAAGAATGAACCACAGGCTCAGCCTGCCCCCCGGAACCAGAATACGGCCTGAAGCAATCCTGCGCTTTGGCGGCCAGCTCCCAAAAAAGCGAGTTGACAAATGGAGCTCAAGGGCACTGCAATTCACAAACCTGCAGAGTTATAAATGATAACTCTCGTCCACAAATATATTGAGGGAAGGCAACGAAGAGGATTTGAAAGCAAGGCAGAATTGCAGGAAACAGGTTTCAGGAGGCAGAGTCGACTCGCCTTGAAAGCACATGAAAAGCGGCAAAGCGTTGACAATGATGCCCTTGGCCAAAAAGGGCGTATGCGTTTTTTCCTGAATATATTCAGGAAAAAACGCATACGCCCTTTTTGGCCAACCAGGCAAGCCGGAAAGGCAAATCAGCGCTACAAAGAAGTCTCGCTTGCCATCGGTCAAAAGGGCCATGCTGAAAAAAGTGTAAAAACCAGAAATGCAGGACAGGCCATGGAGACATGGGAGCCTTGCTACGCTGATGGGCGGGCTGTAAATTGCCAGCAGCCACTCTGGAGAAGTGTACGGTGTGTCCTGAAACATGTAATAAGCACAGCTTAGAGAGCATAGGGCACTTCCACTCATGGGCGTATAAATCGGGAAACCTAAAAATCAACAAGACACAGGCACCCCAAAGTTTAGGGCTGCTCTGTTTCCAAGAACCTCCACTTCGCTACACCTTCAATATCCCAGGAAAGCGAAAAATGGATAAAGAAGTTGTGGTACTTAGGCACAATGGAATATCACTGAACCATGAAATCAATGTCATAAGGCTAGTAGCAGCAGGATGAGTGGATTTAGGTACGATGACTCTCAGTGAAATAAGTCACAGAGAAAAAGACACTTATCCTAAGATATCACTTATAGAGGGAATGTCAAAATCGCTACACTTGAACTGAATTACAAAACAGAACAGAGTCACACATTTAGAAAACACACTATGGCTGCTTAACGGGAAAGGTGAGGTGGGGTGATGCATAAAACAAGGGTTTGAAATTAGCTCAGATACCGTTCCACAAGCCAAATATGTAATAGACAAGACCTACTCCCTGCTCAGTGAACTGGACTCAACAGCCCCTATTCACCGCCCAAGAATATATCTGACTAGTAAGAGTCTTAAAACCTATGTATTGATCTCTCTCTGGAAGTGCATCAAGAGGGTGTAAAGCGGCATAAACACAGCAGTGAAAAGCAGCTAAACCCCATTATAAAAATAGATTACTTAAAAAAAACCCCATAAAACAAAGACAGTGAAAGAGAGAGAAATTCTTACAAAATCCGTTCAGGGGCTCTGATGCAACCTGGATTGACCATATCTAGACCCACAGCTGGATGAGACATGAGGCTGGACACTCTTGGGGCTGAGAGGATTGGTGAGCTTGGGTGAGCAAACGCAGACCCTTTAAAGTCCTACTGCGTGGTACCCATGCCGTGGGTCCCAAATCTCCAGGTTCAAGGGCATCTTCCTACATCGAAAACATGCGTGGGAAACCCAGAAGATGGTACACCGTGTGATCGGGAAAGGGTTCTCAAACGCACCTCATTTCTCCTCTCCTTGTGCTCGGGTTCGCCATTCCAGCCGCTCTACTAACAATCTCCCTACTTGGAGAATCTGCACCTTTAACCTCCTGTTTCGGACAGGTCGCAATTTGGCCTGAGGATGAACGGGAAGACGGGGAACCAATGAGAGACTAGCTCTAGGTGTTGGGACAGGCACAGGTCACTCTATTTTCCCATCAGGAAGAAGAATGAACCACAGGCTCAGCCTGCCCCCCGGAACCAGAATACGGCCTGAAGCAATCCTGCGCTTTGGCGGCCAGCTCCCAAAACAGCGAGTTGACAAATGGAGCTCAAGGGCACTGCAACTCACAAACCTGCAGAGTTATAAATGATAACTCTCGTCCACAAATATATTGAGGGAAGGCAACGAAGAGGATTTGAAAGCAAGGCAGAATTGCAGGAAACAGGTTTCAGGAGGCAGAGTCGACTCGCCTTGAAAGCACATGAAAAGCGGCAAAGCGTTGACAATGATGCCCTTGGCCAAAAAGGGCGTATGCGTTTTTTCCTGAATATATTCAGGAAAAAACGCATACGCCCTTTTTGGCCAACCAGGCAAGCCGGAAAGGCAAATCAGCGCTACAAAGAAGTCTCGCTTGCCATCGGTCAAAAGGGCCATGCTGAAAAAAGTGTAAAAACCAGAAATGCAGGACAGGCCATGGAGACATGGGAGCCTTGCTACGCTGATGGGCGGGCTGTAAATTGCCAGCAGCCACTCTGGAGAAGTGTACGGTGTGTCCTGAAACATGTAATAAGCACAGCTTAGAGAGCATAGGGCACTTCCACTCATGGGCGTATAAATCGGGAAACCTAAAAATCAACAAGACACAGGCACCCCAAAGTTTAGGGCTGCTCTGTTTCCAAGAACCTCCACTTCGGTACACCTTCAATATCCCAGGAAAGCGAAAAATGGACAAAGAAGTTGTGGTACTTAGGCACAATGGAATATCACTCAGCCATGAAATCAATGTCATAAGGCTAGTAGCAGCAGGATGAGTGGATTTAGGTACGATGACTCTCAGTGAAATAAGTCACAGAGAAAAAGACACTTATCCTAAGATATCACTTATAGAGGGAATGTCAAAATCGCAACACTTGAACTGAATTACAAAACAGAACAGAGTCACACATTTAGAAAACACACTATGGCTGCTTAACGGGAAAGGTGAGGTGGGGTGATGCGTAAAACAAGGGTTTGAAATTAGCTCAGATACCGTTCCACAAGCCAAATATGTAATAGACAAGACCTACTCCCTGCTCAGTGAACTGGACTCAACAGCCCCTATTCACCGCCCAAGAATATATCTGACTAGTAAGAGTCTTAAAACCTATGTATTGATCTCTCTCTGGAAGTGCATCAAGAGGGTGTAAAGCGGCATAAACACAGCAGTGAAAAGCAGCTAAACCCCATTATAAAAATAGATTACTTAAAAAAAACCCCATAAAACAAAGACAGTGAAAGAGAGAGAAATTCTTACAAAATCCGTTCAGGGGCTCTGATGCAACCTGGATTGACCATATCTAGACCCACAGCTGGATGAGACATGAGGCTGGACACTCTTGGGGCTGAGAGGATTGGTGAGCTTGGGTGAGCAAACGCAGACCCTTTAAAGTCCTACTGCGTGGTACCCATGCCGTGGGTCCCAAATCTCCAGGTTCAAGGGCATCTTCCTACATCGAAAACATGCGTGGGAAACCCAGAAGATGGTACACCGTGTGATCGGGAAAGGGTTCTCAAACGCACCTCATTTCTCCTCTCCTTGTGCTCGGGTTCGCCATTCCAGCCGCTCTACTAACAATCTCCCTACTTGGAGAATCTGCACCTTTAACCTCCTGTTTCGGACAGGTCGCAATTTGGCCTGAGGATGAACGGGAAGACGGGGAACCAATGAGAGACTAGCTCTAGGTTTTGGGACAGGCACAGGTCACTCTATTTTCCCATCAGGAAGAAGAATGAACCACAGGCTCAGCCTGCCCCCCGGAACCAGAATACGGCCTGAAGCAATCCTGCGCTTTGGCGGCCAGCTCCCAAAAAAGCGAGTTGACAAATGGAGCTCAAGGGCACTGCAATTCACAAACCTGCAGAGTTATAAATGATAACTCTCGTCCACAAATATATTGAGGGAAGGCAACGAAGAGGATTTGAAAGCAAGGCAGAATTGCAGGAAACAGGTTTCAGGAGGCAGAGTCGACTCGCCTTGAAAGCACATGAAAAGCGGCAAAGCGTTGACAATGATGCCCTTGGCCAAAAAGGGCGTATGCGTTTTTTCCTGAATATATTCAGGAAAAAACGCATACGCCCTTTTTGGCCAACCAGGCAAGCCGGAAACGAAAATCAGCGCTACAAAGAAGTCTCGCTTGCCATCGGTCAAAAGGGCCATGCTGAAAAAAGTGTAAAAACCAGAAATGCAGGACAGGCCATGGAGACATGGGAGCCTTGCTACGCTGATGGGCGGGCTGTAAATTGCCAGCAGCCACTCTGGAGAAGTGTACGGTGTGTCCTGAAACATGTAATAAGCACAGCTTAGAGAGCATAGGGCACTTCCACTCATGGGCGTATAAATCGGGAAACCTAAAAATCAACAAGACACAGGCACCCCAAAGTTTAGGGCTGCTCTGTTTCCAAGAACCTCCACTTCGCTACACCTTCAATATCCCAGGAAAGCGAAAAATGGATAAAGAAGTTGTGGTACTTAGGCACAATGGAATATCACTCAACCATGAAATCAATGTCATAAGGCTAGTAGCAGCAGGATGAGTGGATTTAGGTACGATGACTCTCAGTGAAATAAGTCACAGAGAAAAAGACACTTATCCTAAGATATCACTTATAGAGGGAATGTCAAAATCGCTACACTTGAACTGAATTACAAAACAGAACAGAGTCACACATTTAGAAAACACACTATGGCTGCTTAACGGGAAAGGTGAGGTGGGGTGATGCATAAAACAAGGGTTTGAAATTAGCTCAGATACCGTTCCACAAGCCAAATATGTAATAGACAAGACCTACTCCCTGCTCAGTGAACTGGACTCAACAGCCCCTATTCACCGCCCAAGAATATATCTGACTAGTAAGAGTCTTAAAACCTATGTATTGATCTCTCTCTGGAAGTGCATCAAGAGGGTGTAAAGCGGCATAAACACAGCAGTGAAAAGCAGCTAAACCCCATTATAAAAATAGATTACTTAAAAAAAAACCCATAAAACAAAGACAGTGAAAGAGAGAGAAATTCTTACAAAATCCGTTCAGGGGCTCTGATGCAACCTGGATTGACCATATCTAGACCCACAGCTGGATGAGACATGAGGCTGGACACTCTTGGGGCTGAGAGGATTGGTGAGCTTGGGTGAGCAAACGCAGACCCTTTAAAGTCCTACTGCGTGGTACCCATGCCGTGGGTCCCAAATCTCCAGGTTCAAGGGCATCTTCCTACATCGAAAACATGCGTGGGAAACCCAGAAGATGGTACACCGTGTGATCGGGAAAGGGTTCTCAAACGCACCTCATTTCTCCTCTCCTTGTGCTCCGGTTCGCCATTCCAGCCGCTCTACTAACAATCTCCCTACTTGGAGAATCTGCACCTTTAACCTCCTGTTTCGGACAGGTCGCAATTTGGCCTGAGGATGAACGGGAAGACGGGGAACCAATGAGAGACTAGCTCTAGGTGTTGGGACAGGCACAGGTCACTCTATTTTCCCATCAGGAAGAAGAATGAACCACAGGCTCAGCCTGCCCCCCGGAACCAGAATACGGCCTGAAGCAATCCTGCGCTTTGGCGGCCAGCTCCCAAAAAAGCGAGTTGACAAATGGAGCTCAAGGGCACTGCAACTCACAAACCTGCAGAGTTATAAATGATAACTCTCGTCCACAAATATATTGAGGGAAGGCAACGAAGAGGATTTGAAAGCAAGGCAGAATTGCAGGAAACAGGTTTCAGGAGGCAGAGTCGACTCGCCTTGAAAGCACATGAAAAGCGGCAAAGCGTTGACAATGATGCCCTTGGCCAAAAAGGGCGTATGCGTTTTTTCCTGAATATATTCAGGAAAAAACGCATACGCCCTTTTTGGCCAACCAGGCAAGCCGGAAAGGCAAATCAGCGCTACAAAGAAGTCTCGCTTGCCATCGGTCAAAAGGGCCATGCTGAAAAAAGTGTAAAAACCAGAAATGCAGGACAGGCCATGGAGACATGGGAGCCTTGCTACGCTGATGGGCGGGCTGTAAATTGCCAGCAGCCACTCTGGAGAAGTGTACGGTGTGTCCTGAAACATGTAATAAGCACAGCTTAGAGAGCATAGGGCACTTCCACTCATGGGCGTATAAATCGGGAACCTAAAAATCAACAAGACACAGGCACCCCAAAGTTTAGGGCTGCTCTGTTTCCAAGAACCTCCACTTCGGTACACCTTCAATATCCCAGGAAAGCGAAAAATGGATAAAGAAGTTGTGGTACTTAGGCACAATGGAATATCACTCAGCCATGAAATCAATGTCATAAGGCTAGTAGCAGCAGGATGAGTGGATTTAGGTACGATGACTCTCAGTGAAATAAGTCACAGAGAAAAAGACACTTATCCTAAGATATCACTTATAGAGGGAATGTCAAAATCGCAACACTTGAACTGAATTACAAAACAGAACAGAGTCACACATTTAGAAAACACACTATGGCTGCTTAACGGGAAAGGTGAGGTGGGGTGATGCATAAAACAAGGGTTTGAAATTAGCTCAGATACCGTTCCACAAGCCAAATATGTAATAGACAAGACCTACTCCCTGCTCAGTGAACTGGACTCAACAGCCCCTATTCACCGCCCAAGAATATATCTGACTAGTAAGAGTCTTAAAACCTATGTATTGATCTCTCTCTGGAAGTGCATCAAGAGGGTGTAAAGCGGCATAAACACAGCAGTGAAAAGCAGCTAAACCCCATTATAAAAATAGATTACTTAAAAAAAACCCCATAAAACAAAGACAGTGAAAGAGAGAGAAATTCTTACAAAATCCGTTCAGGGGCTCTGATGCAACCTGGATTGACCATATCTAGACCCACAGCTGGATGAGACATGAGGCTGGACACTCTTGGGGCTGAGAGGATTGGTGAGCTTGGGTGAGCAAACGCAGACCCTTTAAAGTCCTACTGCGTGGTACCCATGCCGTGGGTCCCAAATCTCCAGGTTCAAGGGCATCTTCCTACATCGAAAACATGCGTGGGAAACCCAGAAGATGGTACACCGTGTGATCGGGAAAGGGTTCTCAAACGCACCTCATTTCTCCTCTCCTTGTGCTCGGGTTCGCCATTCCAGCCGCTCTACTAACAATCTCCCTACTTGGAGAATCTGCACCTTTAACCTCCTGTTTCGGACAGGTCGCAATTTGGCCTGAGGATGAACGGGAAGACGGGGAACCAATGAGAGACTAGCTCTAGGTGTTGGGACAGGCACAGGTCACTCTATTTTCCCATCAGGAAGAAGAATGAACCACAGGCTCAGCCTGCCCCCCGGAACCAGAATACGGCCTGAAGCAATCCTGCGCTTTGGCGGCCAGCTCCCAAAAAAGCGAGTTGACAAATGGAGCTCAAGGGCACTGCAATTCACAAACCTGCAGAGTTATAAATGATAACTCTCGTCCACAAATATATTGAGGGAAGGCAACGAAGAGGATTTGAAAGCAAGGCAGAATTGCAGGAAACAGGTTTCAGGAGGCAGAGTCGACTCGCCTTGAAAGCACATGAAAAGCGGCAAAGCGTTGACAATGATGCCCTTGGCCAAAAAGGGCGTATGCGTTTTTTCCTGAATATATTCAGGAAAAAACGCATACGCCCATTTTGGCCAACCAGGCAAGCCGGAAAGGCAAATCAGCGCTACAAAGAAGTCTCGCTTGCCATCGGTCAAAAGGGCCATGCTGAAAAAAGTGTAAAAACCAGAAATGCAGGACAGGCCATGGAGACATGGGAGCCTTGCTACGCTGATGGGCGGGCTGTAAATTGCCAGCAGCCACTCTGGAGAAGTGTACGGTGTGTCCTGAAACATGTAATAAGCACAGCTTAGAGAGCATAGGGCACTTCCACTCATGGGCGTATAAATCGGGAAACCTAAAAATCAACAAGACACAGGCACCCCAAAGTTTAGGGCTGCTCTGTTTCCAAGAACCTCCACTTCGGTACACCTTCAATATCCCAGGAAAGCGAAAAATGGATAAAGAAGTTGTGGTACTTAGGCACAATGGAATATCACTCAGCCATGAAATCAATGTCATAAGGCTAGTAGCAGCAGGATGAGTGGATTTAGGTACGATGACTCTCAGTGAAATAAGTCACAGAGAAAAAGACACTTATCCTAAGATATCACTTATAGAGGGAATGTCAAAATCGCAACACTTGAACTGAATTACAAAACAGAACAGAGTCACACATTTAGAAAACACACTATGGCTGCTTAACGGGAAAGGTGAGGTGGGGTGATGCATAAAACAAGGGTTTGAAATTAGCTCAGATACCGTTCCACAAGCCAAATATGTAATAGACAAGACCTACTCCCTGCTCAGTGAACTGGACTCAACAGCCCCTATTCACCGCCCAAGAATATATCTGACTAGTAAGAGTCTTAAAACCTATGTATTGATCTCTCTCTGGAAGTGCATCAAGAGGGTGTAAAGCGGCATAAACACAGCAGTGAAAAGCAGCTAAACCCCATTATAAAAATAGATTACTTAAAAAAAAACCCATAAAACAAAGACAGTGAAAGAGAGAGAAATTCTTACAAAATCCGTTCAGGGGCTCTGATGCAACCTGGATTGACCATATCTAGACCCACAGCTGGATGAGACATGAGGCTGGACACTCTTGGGGCTGAGAGGATTGGTGAGCTTGGGTGAGCAAACGCAGACCCTTTAAAGTCCTACTGCGTGGTACCCATGCCGTGGGTCCCAAATCTCCAGGTTCAAGGGCATCTTCCTACATCGAAAACATGCGTGGGAAACCCAGAAGATGGTACACCGTGTGATCGGGAAAGGGTTCTCAAACGCACCTCATTTCTCCTCTCCTTGTGCTCGGGTTCGCCATTCCAGCCGCTCTACTAACAATCTCCCTACTTGGAGAATCTGCACCTTTAACCTCCTGTTTCGGACAGGTCGCAATTTGGCCTGAGGATGAACGGGAAGACGGGGAACCAATGAGAGACTAGCTCTAGGTGTTGGGACAGGCACAGGTCACTCTATTTTCCCATCAGGAAGAAGAATGAACCACAGGCTCAGCCTGCCCCCCGGAACCAGAATACGGCCTGAAGCAATCCTGCGCTTTGGCGGCCAGCTCCCAAAAAAGCGAGTTGACAAATGGAGCTCAAGGGCACTGCAACTCACAAACCTGCAGAGTTATAAATGATAACTCTCGTCCACAAATATATTGAGGGAAGGCAACGAAGAGGATTTGAAAGCAAGGCAGAATTGCAGGAAACAGGTTTCAGGAGGCAGAGTCGACTCGCCTTGAAAGCACATGAAAAGCGGCAAAGCGTTGACAATGATGCCCTTGGCCAAAAAGGGCGTATGCGTTTTTTCCTGAATATATTCAGGAAAAAACGCATACGCCCTTTTTGGCCAACCAGGCAAGCCCGAAAGGCAAATCAGCGCTACAAAGAAGTCTCGCTTGCCATCGGTCAAAAGGGCCATGCTGAAAAAAGTGTAAAAACCAGAAATGCAGGACAGGCCATGGAGACATGGGAGCCTTGCTACGCTGATGGGCGGGCTGTAAATTGCCAGCAGCCACTCTGGAGAAGTGTACGGTGTGTCCTGAAACATGTAATAAGCACAGCTTAGAGAGCATAGGGCACTTCCACTCATGGGCGTATAAATCGGGAACCTAAAAATCAACAAGACACAGGCACCCCAAAGTTTAGGGCTGCTCTGTTTCCAAGAACCTCCACTTCGGTACACCTTCAATATCCCAGGAAAGCGAAAAATGGATAAAGAAGTTGTGGTACTTAGGCACAATGGAATATCACTCAGCCATGAAATCAATGTCATAAGGCTAGTAGCAGCAGGATGAGTGGATTTAGGTACGATGACTCTCAGTGAAATAAGTCACAGAGAAAAAGACACTTATCCTAAGATATCACTTATAGAGGGAATGTCAAAATCGCAACACTTGAACTGAATTACAAAACAGAACAGAGTCACACATTTAGAAAACACACTATGGCTGCTTAACGGGAAAGGTGAGGTGGGGTGATGCATAAAACAAGGGTTTGAAATTAGCTCAGATACCGTTCCACAAGCCAAATATGTAATAGACAAGACCTACTCCCTGCTCAGTGAACTGGACTCAACAGCCCCTATTCACCGCCCAAGAATATATCTGACTAGTAAGAGTCTTAAAACCTATGTATTGATCTCTCTCTGGAAGTGCATCAAGAGGGTGTAAAGCGGCATAAACACAGCAGTGAAAAGCAGCTAAACCCCATTATAAAAATAGATTACTTAAAAAAAAACCCATAAAACAAAGACAGTGAAAGAGAGAGAAATTCTTACAAAATCCGTTCAGGGGCTCTGATGCAACCTGGATTGACCATATCTAGACCCACAGCTGGATGAGACATGAGGCTGGACACTCTTGGGGCTGAGAGGATTGGTGAGCTTGGGTGAGCAAACGCAGACCCTTTAAAGTCCTACTGCGTGGTACCCATGCCGTGGGTCCCAAATCTCCAGGTTCAAGGGCATCTTCCTACATCGAAAACATGCGTGGGAAACCCAGAAGATGGTACACCGTGTGATCGGGAAAGGGTTCTCAAACGCACCTCATTTCTCCTCTCCTTGTGCTCGGGTTCGCCATTCCAGCCGCTCTACTAACAATCTCCCTACTTGGAGAATCTGCACCTTTAACCTCCTGTTTCGGACAGGTCGCAATTTGGCCTGAGGATGAACGGGAAGACGGGGAACCAATGAGAGACTAGCTCTAGGTGTTGGGACAGGCACAGGTCACTCTATTTTCCCATCAGGAAGAAGAATGAACCACAGGCTCAGCCTGCCCCCCGGAACCAGAATACGGCCTGAAGCAATCCTGCGCTTTGGCGGCCAGCTCCCAAAAAAGCGAGTTGACAAATGGAGCTCAAGGGCACTGCAATTCACAAACCTGCAGAGTTATAAATGATAACTCTCGTCCACAAATATATTGAGGGAAGGCAACGAAGAGGATTTGAAAGCAAGGCAGAATTGCAGGAAACAGGTTTCAGGAGGCAGAGTCGACTCGCCTTGAAAGCACATGAAAAGCGGCAAAGCGTTGACAATGATGCCCTTGGCCAAAAAGGGCGTATGCGTTTTTTCCTGAATATATTCAGGAAAAAACGCATACGCCCATTTTGGCCAACCAGGCAAGCCGGAAAGGCAAATCAGCGCTACAAAGAAGTCTCGCTTGCCATCGGTCAAAAGGGCCATGCTGAAAAAAGTGTAAAAACCAGAAATGCAGGACAGGCCATGGAGACATGGGAGCCTTGCTACGCTGATGGGCGGGCTGTAAATTGCCAGCAGCCACTCTGGAGAAGTGTACGGTGTGTCCTGAAACATGTAATAAGCACAGCTTAGAGAGCATAGGGCACTTCCACTCATGGGCGTATAAATCGGGAAACCTAAAAATCAACAAGACACAGGCACCCCAAAGTTTAGGGCTGCTCTGTTTCCAAGAACCTCCACTTCGGTACACCTTCAATATCCCAGGAAAGCGAAAAATGGATAAAGAAGTTGTGGTACTTAGGCACAATGGAATATCACTCAGCCATGAAATCAATGTCATAAGGCTAGTAGCAGCAGGATGAGTGGATTTAGGTACGATGACTCTCAGTGAAATAAGTCACAGAGAAAAAGACACTTATCCTAAGATATCACTTATAGAGGGAATGTCAAAATCGCTACACTTGAACTGAATTACAAAACAGAACAGAGTCACACATTTAGAAAACACACTATGGCTGCTTAACGGGAAAGGTGAGGTGGGGTGATGCATAAAACAAGGGTTTGAAATTAGCTCAGATACCGTTCCACAAGCCAAATATGTAATAGACAAGACCTACTCCCTGCTCAGTGAACTGGACTCAACAGCCCCTATTCACCGCCCAAGAATATATCTGACTAGTAAGAGTCTTAAAACCTATGTATTGATCTCTCTCTGGAAGTGCATCAAGAGGGTGTAAAGCGGCATAAACACAGCAGTGAAAAGCAGCTAAACCCCATTATAAAAATAGATTACTTAAAAAAAAACCCATAAAACAAAGACAGTGAAAGAGAGAGAAATTCTTACAAAATCCGTTCAGGGGCTCTGATGCAACCTGGATTGACCATATCTAGACCCACAGCTGGATGAGACATGAGGCTGGACACTCTTGGGGCTGAGAGGATTGGTGAGCTTGGGTGAGCAAACGCAGACCCTTTAAAGTCCTACTGCGTGGTACCCATGCCGTGGGTCCCAAATCTCCAGGTTCAAGGGCATCTTCCTACATCGAAAACATGCGTGGGAAACCCAGAAGATGGTACACCGTGTGATCGGGAAAGGGTTCTCAAACGCACCTCATTTCTCCTCTCCTTGTGCTCGGGTTCGCCATTCCAGCCGCTCTACTAACAATCTCCCTACTTGGAGAATCAGCACCTTTAACCTCCTGTTTCGGACAGGTCGCAATTTGGCCTGAGGATGAACGGGAAGAGGGGGAACCAATGAGAGACTAGCTCTAGGTGTTGGGACAGGCACAGGTCGCTCTATTTTCCCATCAGGAAGAAGAATGAACCACAGGCTCAGCCTGCCCCCGGAACCAGAATACGGCCTGAAGCAATCCTGCGCTTTGGCGGCCAGCTCCCAAAAAAGCGAGTTGACAAATGGAGCTCAGGGGCACTGCAACTCACAAACCTGCAGAATTATAAATGATAACTCTCGTCCACAAATATATTGAGGGAAGGCAACGAAGAGGATTTGAAAGCAAGGCAGAATTGCAGGAAACAGGTTTCAGGAGGCAGAGTCGACTCGCCTTGAAAGCACATGAAAAGCGGCAAAGCGTTGACAATGATGCCCTTGGCCAAAAAGGGCGTATGCGTTTTTTCCTGAATATATTCAGGAAAAAACGCATACGCCCTTTTTGGCCAACCAGGCAAGCCGGAAAGGCAAATCAGCGCTACAAAGAAGTCTCGCTTGCCATCGGTCAAAAGGGCCATGCTGAAAAAAGTGTAAAAACCAGAAATGCAGGACAGGCCATGGAGACATGGGAGCCTTGCTACGCTGATGGGCGGGCTGTAAATTGCCAGCAGCCACTCTGGAGAAGTGTACGGTGTGTCCTGAAACATGTAATAAGCACAGCTTAGAGAGCATAGGGCACTTCCACTCATGGGCGTATAAATCGGGAAACCTAAAAATCAACAAGACACAGGCACCCCAAAGTTTAGGGCTGCTCTGTTTCCAAGAACCTCCACTTCGGTACACCTTCAATATCCCAGGAAAGCGAAAAATGGATAAAGAAGTTGTGGTACTTAGGCACAATGGAATATCACTCAGCCATGAAATCAATGTCATAAGGCTAGTAGCAGCAGGATGAGTGGATTTAGGTACGATGACTCTCAGTGAAATAAGTCACAGAGAAAAAGACACTTATCCTAAGATATCACTTATAGAGGGAATGTCAAAATCGCAACACTTGAACTGAATTACAAAACAGAACAGAGTCACACATTTAGAAAACACACTATGGCTGCTTAACGGGAAAGGTGAGGTGGGGTGATGCATAAAACAAGGGTTTGAAATTAGCTCAGATACCGTTCCACAAGCCAAATATGTAATAGACAAGACCTACTCCCTGCTCAGTGAACTGGACTCAACAGCCCCTATTCACCGCCCAAGAATATATCTGACTAGTAAGAGTCTTAAAACCTATGTATTGATCTCTCTCTGGAAGTGCATCAAGAGGGTGTAAAGCGGCATAAACACAGCAGTGAAAAGCAGCTAAACCCCATTATAAAAATAGATTACTTAAAAAAAACCCCATAAAACAAAGACAGTGAAAGAGAGAGAAATTCTTACAAAATCCGTTCAGGGGCTCTGATGCAACCTGGATTGACCATATCTAGACCCACAGCTGGATGAGACATGAGGCTGGACACTCTTGGGGCTGAGAGGATTGGTGAGCTTGGGTGAGCAAACGCAGACCCTTTAAAGTCCTACTGCGTGGTACCCATGCCGTGGGTCCCAAATCTCCAGGTTCAAGGGCATCTTCCTACATCGAAAACATGCGTGGGAAACCCAGAAGATGGTACACCGTGTGATCGGGAAAGGGTTCTCAAACGCACCTCATTTCTCCTCTCCTTGTGCTCGGGTTCGCCATTCCAGCCGCTCTACTAACAATCTCCCTACTTGGAGAATCTGCACCTTTAACCTCCTGTTTCAGACAGGTCGCAATTTGGCCTGAGGATGAACGGGAAGACGGGGAACCAATGAGAGACTAGCTCTAGGTGTTGGGACAGGCACAGGTCACTCTATTTTCCCATCAGGAAGAAGAATGAACCACAGGCTCAGCCTGCCCCCCGGAACCAGAATACGGCCTGAAGCAATCCTGCGCTTTGGCGGCCAGCTCCCAAAAAAGCGAGTTGACAAATGGAGCTCAAGGGCACTGCAATTCACAAACCTGCAGAGTTATAAATGATAACTCTCGTCCACAAATATATTGAGGGAAGGCAACGAAGAGGATTTGAAAGCAAGGCAGAATTGC
Organism: Eubalaena glacialis; assembly: GCF_028564815.1. NCBI lineage: Eukaryota > Metazoa > Chordata > Mammalia > Artiodactyla > Balaenidae > Eubalaena > Eubalaena glacialis. The sequence continues at coordinate 114,858,890 of NC_083722.1, forward strand.
AGGAAACAGGTTTCAGGAGGCAGAGTCGACTCGCCTTGAAAGCACATGAAAAGCGGCAAAGCGTTGACAATGATGCCCTTGGCCAAAAAGGGCGTATGCGTTTTTTCCTGAATATATTCAGGAAAAAACGCATACGCCCTTTTTGGCCAACCAGGCAAGCCCGAAAGGCAAATCAGCGCTACAAAGAAGTCTCGCTTGCCATCGGTCAAAAGGGCCATGCTGAAAAAAGTGTAAAAACCAGAAATGCAGGACAGGCCATGGAGACATGGGAGCCTTGCTACGCTGATGGGCGGGCTGTAAATTGCCAGCAGCCACTCTGGAGAAGTGTACGGTGTGTCCTGAAACATGTAATAAGCACAGCTTAGAGAGCATAGGGCACTTCCACTCATGGGCGTATAAATCGGGAAACCTAAAAATCAACAAGACACAGGCACCCCAAAGTTTAGGGCTGCTCTGTTTCCAAGAACCTCCACTTCGGTACACTTTCAATATCCCAGGAAAGCGAAAAATGGATAAAGAAGTTGTGGTACTTAGGCACAATGGAATATCACTCAGCCATGAAATCAATGTCATAAGGCTAGTAGCAGCAGGATGAGTGGATTTAGGTACGATGACTCTCAGTGAAATAAGTCACAGAGAAAAAGACACTTATCCTAAGATATCACTTATAGAGGGAATGTCAAAATCGCAACACTTGAACTGAATTACAAAACAGAACAGAGTCACACATTTAGAAAACACACTATGGCTGCTTAACGGGAAAGGTGAGGTGGGGTGATGCATAAAACAAGGGTTTGAAATTAGCTCAGATACCGTTCCACAAGCCAAATATGTAATAGACAAGACCTACTCCCTGCTCAGTGAACTGGACTCAACAGCCCCTATTCACCGCCCAAGAATATATCTGACTAGTAAGAGTCTTAAAACCTATGTATTGATCTCTCTCTGGAAGTGCATCAAGAGGGTGTAAAGCGGCATAAACACAGCAGTGAAAAGCAGCTAAACCCCATTATAAAAATAGATTACTTAAAAAAAACCCCATAAAACAAAGACAGTGAAAGAGAGAGAAATTCTTACAAAATCCGTTCAGGGGCTCTGATGCAACCTGGATTGACCATATCTAGACCCACAGCTGGATGAGACATGAGGCTGGACACTCTTGGGGCTGAGAGGATTGGTGAGCTTGGGTGAGCAAACGCAGACCCTTTAAAGTCCTACTGCGTGGTACCCATGCCGTGGGTCCCAAATCTCCAGGTTCAAGGGCATCTTCCTACATCGAAAACATGCGTGGGAAACCCAGAAGATGGTACACCGTGTGATCGGGAAAGGGTTCTCAAACGCACCTCATTTCTCCTCTCCTTGTGCTCGGGTTCGCCATTCCAGCCGCTCTACTAACAATCTCCCTACTTGGAGAATCTGCACCTTTAACCTCCTGTTTCGGACAGGTCGCAATTTGGCCTGAGGATGAACGGGAAGACGGGGAACCAATGAGAGACTAGCTCTAGGTGTTGGGACAGGCACAGGTCACTCTATTTTCCCATCAGGAAGAAGAATGAACCACAGGCTCAGCCTGCCCCCCGGAACCAGAATACGGCCTGAAGCAATCCTGCGCTTTGGCGGCCAGCTCCCAAAAAAGCGAGTTGACAAATGGAGCTCAAGGGCACTGCAATTCACAAACCTGCAGAGTTATAAATGATAACTCTCGTCCACAAATATATTGAGGGAAGGCAACGAAGAGGATTTGAAAGCAAGGCAGAATTGCAGGAAACAGGTTTCAGGAGGCAGAGTCGACTCGCCTTGAAAGCACATGAAAAGCGGCAAAGCGTTGACAATGATGCCCTTGGCCAAAAAGGGCGTATGCGTTTTTTCCTGAATATATTCAGGAAAAAACGCATACGCCCTTTTTGGCCAACCAGGCAAGCCCGAAAGGCAAATCAGCGCTACAAAGAAGTCTCGCTTGCCATCGGTCAAAAGGGCCATGCTGAAAAAAGTGTAAAAACCAGAAATGCAGGACAGGCCATGGAGACATGGGAGCCTTGCTACGCTGATGGGCGGGCTGTAAATTGCCAGCAGCCACTCTGGAGAAGTGTACGGTGTGTCCTGAAACATGTAATAAGCACAGCTTAGAGAGCATAGGGCACTTCCACTCATGGGCGTATAAATCGGGAAACCTAAAAATCAACAAGACACAGGCACCCCAAAGTTTAGGGCTGCTCTGTTTCCAAGAACCTCCACTTCGGTACACCTTCAATATCCCAGGAAAGCGAAAAATGGATAAAGAAGTTGTGGTACTTAGGCACAATGGAATATCACTCAGCCATGAAATCAATGTCATAAGGCTAGTAGCAGCAGGATGAGTGGATTTAGGTACGATGACTCTCAGTGAAATAAGTCACAGAGAAAAAGACACTTATCCTAAGATATCACTTATAGAGGGAATGTCAAAATCGCAACACTTGAACTGAATTACAAAACAGAACAGAGTCACACATTTAGAAAACACACTATGGCTGCTTAACGGGAAAGGTGAGGTGGGGTGATGCATAAAACAAGGGTTTGAAATTAGCTCAGATACCGTTCCACAAGCCAAATATGTAATAGACAAGACCTACTCCCTGCTCAGTGAACTGGACTCAACAGCCCCTATTCACCGCCCAAGAATATATCTGACTAGTAAGAGTCTTAAAACCTATGTATTGATCTCTCTCTGGAAGTGCATCAAGAGGGTGTAAAGCGGCATAAACACAGCAGTGAAAAGCAGCTAAACCCCATTATAAAAATAGATTACTTAAAAAAAACCCCATAAAACAAAGACAGTGAAAGAGAGAGAAATTCTTACAAAATCCGTTCAGGGGCTCTGATGCAACCTGGATTGACCATATCTAGACCCACAGCTGGATGAGACATGAGGCTGGACACTCTTGGGGCTGAGAGGATTGGTGAGCTTGGGTGAGCAAACGCAGACCCTTTAAAGTCCTACTGCGTGGTACCCATGCCGTGGGTCCCAAATCTCCAGGTTCAAGGGCATCTTCCTACATCGAAAACATGCGTGGGAAACCCAGAAGATGGTACACCGTGTGATCGGGAAAGGGTTCTCAAACGCACCTCATTTCTCCTCTCCTTGTGCTCGGGTTCGCCATTCCAGCCGCTCTACTAACAATCTCCCTACTTGGAGAATCTGCACCTTTAACCTCCTGTTTCGGACAGGTCGCAATTTGGCCTGAGGATGAACGGGAAGACGGGGAACCAATGAGAGACTAGCTCTAGGTGTTGGGACAGGCACAGGTCACTCTATTTTCCCATCAGGAAGAAGAATGAACCACAGGCTCAGCCTGCCCCCCGGAACCAGAATACGGCCTGAAGCAATCCTGCGCTTTGGCGGCCAGCTCCCAAAAAAGCGAGTTGACAAATGGAGCTCAAGGGCACTGCAATTCACAAACCTGCAGAGTTATAAATGATAACTCTCGTCCACAAATATATTGAGGGAAGGCAACGAAGAGGATTTGAAAGCAAGGCAGAATTGCAGGAAACAGGTTTCAGGAGGCAGAGTCGACTCGCCTTGAAAGCACATGAAAAGCGGCAAAGCGTTGACAATGATGCCCTTGGCCAAAAAGGGCGTATGCGTTTTTTCCTGAATATATTCAGGAAAAAACGCATACGCCCATTTTGGCCAACCAGGCAAGCCGGAAAGGCAAATCAGCGCTACAAAGAAGTCTCGCTTGCCATCGGTCAAAAGGGCCATGCTGAAAAAAGTGTAAAAACCAGAAATGCAGGACAGGCCATGGAGACATGGGAGCCTTGCTACGCTGATGGGCGGGCTGTAAATTGCCAGCAGCCACTCTGGAGAAGTGTACGGTGTGTCCTGAAACATGTAATAAGCACAGCTTAGAGAGCATAGGGCACTTCCACTCATGGGCGTATAAATCGGGAAACCTAAAAATCAACAAGACACAGGCACCCCAAAGTTTAGGGCTGCTCTGTTTCCAAGAACCTCCACTTCGGTACACCTTCAATATCCCAGGAAAGCGAAAAATGGATAAAGAAGTTGTGGTACTTAGGCACAATGGAATATCACTCAGCCATGAAATCAATGTCATAAGGCTAGTAGCAGCAGGATGAGTGGATTTAGGTACGATGACTCTCAGTGAAATAAGTCACAGAGAAAAAGACACTTATCCTAAGATATCACTTATAGAGGGAATGTCAAAATCGCAACACTTGAACTGAATTACAAAACAGAACAGAGTCACACATTTAGAAAACACACTATGGCTGCTTAACGGGAAAGGTGAGGTGGGGTGATGCATAAAACAAGGGTTTGAAATTAGCTCAGATACCGTTCCACAAGCCAAATATGTAATAGACAAGACCTACTCCCTGCTCAGTGAACTGGACTCAACAGCCCCTATTCACCGCCCAAGAATATATCTGACTAGTAAGAGTCTTAAAACCTATGTATTGATCTCTCTCTGGAAGTGCATCAAGAGGGTGTAAAGCGGCATAAACACAGCAGTGAAAAGCAGCTAAACCCCATTATAAAAATAGATTACTTAAAAAAAAACCCATAAAACAAAGACAGTGAAAGAGAGAGAAATTCTTACAAAATCCGTTCAGGGGCTCTGATGCAACCTGGATTGACCATATCTAGACCCACAGCTGGATGAGACATGAGGCTGGACACTCTTGGGGCTGAGAGGATTGGTGAGCTTGGGTGAGCAAACGCAGACCCTTTAAAGTCCTACTGCGTGGTACCCATGCCGTGGGTCCCAAATCTCCAGGTTCAAGGGCATCTTCCTACATCGAAAACATGCGTGGGAAACCCAGAAGATGGTACACCGTGTGATCGGGAAAGGGTTCTCAAACGCACCTCATTTCTCCTCTCCTTGTGCTCGGGTTCGCCATTCCAGCCGCTCTACTAACAATCTCCCTACTTGGAGAATCTGCACCTTTAACCTCCTGTTTCGGACAGGTCGCAATTTGGCCTGAGGATGAACGGGAAGACGGGGAACCAATGAGAGACTAGCTCTAGGTGTTGGGACAGGCACAGGTCACTCTATTTTCCCATCAGGAAGAAGAATGAACCACAGGCTCAGCCTGCCCCCCGGAACCAGAATACGGCCTGAAGCAATCCTGCGCTTTGGCGGCCAGCTCCCAAAAAAGCGAGTTGACAAATGGAGCTCAAGGGCACTGCAATTCACAAACCTGCAGAGTTATAAATGATAACTCTCGTCCACAAATATATTGAGGGAAGGCAACGAAGAGGATTTGAAAGCAAGTCAGAATTGCAGGAAACAGGTTTCAGGAGGCAGAGTCGACTCGCCTTGAAAGCACATGAAAAGCGGCAAAGCGTTGACAATGATGCCCTTGGCCAAAAAGGGCGTATGCGTTTTTTCCTGAATATATTCAGGAAAAAACGCATACGCCCTTTTTGGCCAACCAGGCAAGCCCGAAAGGCAAATCAGCGCTACAAAGAAGTCTCGCTTGCCATCGGTCAAAAGGGCCATGCTGAAAAAAGTGTAAAAACCAGAAATGCAGGACAGGCCATGGAGACATGGGAGCCTTGCTACGCTGATGGGCGGGCTGTAAATTGCCAGCAGCCACTCTGGAGAAGTGTACGGTGTGTCCTGAAACATGTAATAAGCACAGCTTAGAGAGCATAGGGCACTTCCACTCATGGGCGTATAAATCGGGAAACCTAAAAATCAACAAGACACAGGCACCCCAAAGTTTAGGGCTGCTCTGTTTCCAAGAACCTCCACTTCGGTACACCTTCAATATCCCAGGAAAGCGAAAAATGGATAAAGAAGTTGTGGTACTTAGGCACAATGGAATATCACTCAGCCATGAAATCAATGTCATAAGGCTAGTAGCAGCAGGATGAGTGGATTTAGGTACGATGACTCTCAGTGAAATAAGTCACAGAGAAAAAGACACTTATCCTAAGATATCACTTATAGAGGGAATGTCAAAATCGCTACACTTGAACTGAATTACAAAACAGAACAGAGTCACACATTTAGAAAACACACTATGGCTGCTTAACGGGAAAGGTGAGGTGGGGTGATGCATAAAACAAGGGTTTGAAATTAGCTCAGATACCGTTCCACAAGCCAAATATGTAATAGACAAGACCTACTCCCTGCTCAGTGAACTGGACTCAACAGCCCCTATTCACCGCCCAAGAATATATCTGACTAGTAAGAGTCTTAAAACCTATGTATTGATCTCTCTCTGGAAGTGCATCAAGAGGGTGTAAAGCGGCATAAACACAGCAGTGAAAAGCAGCTAAACCCCATTATAAAAATAGATTACTTAAAAAAAAACCCATAAAACAAAGACAGTGAAAGAGAGAGAAATTCTTACAAAATCCGTTCAGGGGCTCTGATGCAACCTGGATTGACCATATCTAGACCCACAGCTGGATGAGACATGAGGCTGGACACTCTTGGGGCTGAGAGGATTGGTGAGCTTGGGTGAGCAAACGCAGACCCTTTAAAGTCCTACTGCGTGGTACCCATGCCGTGGGTCCCAAATCTCCAGGTTCAAGGGCATCTTCCTACATCGAAAACATGCGTGGGAAACCCAGAAGATGGTACACCGTGTGATCGGGAAAGGGTTCTCAAACGCACCTCATTTCTCCTCTCCTTGTGCTCGGGTTCGCCATTCCAGCCGCTCTACTAACAATCTCCCTACTTGGAGAATCAGCACCTTTAACCTCCTGTTTCGGACAGGTCGCAATTTGGCCTGAGGATGAACGGGAAGAGGGGGAACCAATGAGAGACTAGCTCTAGGTGTTGGGACAGGCACAGGTCGCTCTATTTTCCCATCAGGAAGAAGAATGAACCACAGGCTCAGCCTGCCCCCGGAACCAGAATACGGCCTGAAGCAATCCTGCGCTTTGGCGGCCAGCTCCCAAAAAAGCGAGTTGACAAATGGAGCTCAAGGGCACTGCAATTCACAAACCTGCAGAGTTATAAATGATAACTCTCGTCCACAAATATATTGAGGGAAGGCAACGAAGAGGATTTGAAAGCAAGGCAGAATTGCAGGAAACAGGTTTCAGGAGGCAGAGTCGACTCGCCTTGAAAGCACATGAAAAGCGGCAAAGCGTTGACAATGATGCCCTTGGCCAAAAAGGGCGTATGCGTTTTTTCCTGAATATATTCAGGAAAAAACGCATACGCCCTTTTTGGCCAACCAGGCAAGCCCGAAAGGCAAATCAGCGCTACAAAGAAGTCTCGCTTGCCATCGGTCAAAAGGGCCATGCTGAAAAAAGTGTAAAAACCAGAAATGCAGGACAGGCCATGGAGACATGGGAGCCTTGCTACGCTGATGGGCGGGCTGTAAATTGCCAGCAGCCACTCTGGAGAAGTGTACGGTGTGTCCTGAAACATGTAATAAGCACAGCTTAGAGAGCATAGGGCACTTCCACTCATGGGCGTATAAATCGGGAAACCTAAAAATCAACAAGACACAGGCACCCCAAAGTTTAGGGCTGCTCTGTTTCCAAGAACCTCCACTTCGGTACACCTTCAATATCCCAGGAAAGCGAAAAATGGATAAAGAAGTTGTGGTACTTAGGCACAATGGAATATCACTCAGCCATGAAATCAATGTCATAAGGCTAGTAGCAGCAGGATGAGTGGATTTAGGTACGATGACTCTCAGTGAAATAAGTCACAGAGAAAAAGACACTTATCCTAAGATATCACTTATAGAGGGAATGTCAAAATCGCAACACTTGAACTGAATTACAAAACAGAACAGAGTCACACATTTAGAAAACACACTATGGCTGCTTAACGGGAAAGGTGAGGTGGGGTGATGCATAAAACAAGGGTTTGAAATTAGCTCAGATACCGTTCCACAAGCCAAATATGTAATAGACAAGACCTACTCCCTGCTCAGTGAACTGGACTCAACAGCCCCTATTCACCGCCCAAGAATATATCTGACTAGTAAGAGTCTTAAAACCTATGTATTGATCTCTCTCTGGAAGTGCATCAAGAGGGTGTAAAGCGGCATAAACACAGCAGTGAAAAGCAGCTAAACCCCATTATAAAAATAGATTACTTAAAAAAAACCCCATAAAACAAAGACAGTGAAAGAGAGAGAAATTCTTACAAAATCCGTTCAGGGGCTCTGATGCAACCTGGATTGACCATATCTAGACCCACAGCTGGATGAGACATGAGGCTGGACACTCTTGGGGCTGAGAGGATTGGTGAGCTTGGGTGAGCAAACGCAGACCCTTTAAAGTCCTACTGCGTGGTACCCATGCCGTGGGTCCCAAATCTCCAGGTTCAAGGGCATCTTCCTACATCGAAAACATGCGTGGGAAACCCAGAAGATGGTACACCGTGTGATCGGGAAAGGGTTCTCAAACGCACCTCATTTCTCCTCTCCTTGTGCTCGGGTTCGCCATTCCAGCCGCTCTACTAACAATCTCCCTACTTGGAGAATCTGCACCTTTAACCTCCTGTTTCAGACAGGTCGCAATTTGGCCTGAGGATGAACGGGAAGACGGGGAACCAATGAGAGACTAGCTCTAGGTGTTGGGACAGGCACAGGTCACTCTATTTTCCCATCAGGAAGAAGAATGAACCACAGGCTCAGCCTGCCCCCCGGAACCAGAATACGGCCTGAAGCAATCCTGCGCTTTGGCGGCCAGCTCCCAAAAAAGCGAGTTGACAAATGGAGCTCAAGGGCACTGCAATTCACAAACCTGCAGAGTTATAAATGATAACTCTCGTCCACAAATATATTGAGGGAAGGCAACGAAGAGGATTTGAAAGCAAGGCAGAATTGCAGGAAACAGGTTTCAGGAGGCAGAGTCGACTCGCCTTGAAAGCACATGAAAAGCGGCAAAGCGTTGACAATGATGCCCTTGGCCAAAAAGGGCGTATGCGTTTTTTCCTGAATATATTCAGGAAAAAACGCATACGCCCTTTTTGGCCAACCAGGCAAGCCCGAAAGGCAAATCAGCGCTACAAAGAAGTCTCGCTTGCCATCGGTCAAAAGGGCCATGCTGAAAAAAGTGTAAAAACCAGAAATGCAGGACAGGCCATGGAGACATGGGAGCCTTGCTACGCTGATGGGCGGGCTGTAAATTGCCAGCAGCCACTCTGGAGAAGTGTACGGTGTGTCCTGAAACATGTAATAAGCACAGCTTAGAGAGCATAGGGCACTTCCACTCATGGGCGTATAAATCGGGAAACCTAAAAATCAACAAGACACAGGCACCCCAAAGTTTAGGGCTGCTCTGTTTCCAAGAACCTCCACTTCGGTACACCTTCAATATCCCAGGAAAGCGAAAAATGGATAAAGAAGTTGTGGTACTTAGGCACAATGGAATATCACTCAGCCATGAAATCAATGTCATAAGGCTAGTAGCAGCAGGATGAGTGGATTTAGGTACGATGACTCTCAGTGAAATAAGTCACAGAGAAAAAGACACTTATCCTAAGATATCACTTATAGAGGGAATGTCAAAATCGCAACACTTGAACTGAATTACAAAACAGAACAGAGTCACACATTTAGAAAACACACTATGGCTGCTTAACGGGAAAGGTGAGGTGGGGTGATGCATAAAACAAGGGTTTGAAATTAGCTCAGATACCGTTCCACAAGCCAAATATGTAATAGACAAGACCTACTCCCTGCTCAGTGAACTGGACTCAACAGCCCCTATTCACCGCCCAAGAATATATCTGACTAGTAAGAGTCTTAAAACCTATGTATTGATCTCTCTCTGGAAGTGCATCAAGAGGGTGTAAAGCGGCATAAACACAGCAGTGAAAAGCAGCTAAACCCCATTATAAAAATAGATTACTTAAAAAAAACCCCATAAAACAAAGACAGTGAAAGAGAGAGAAATTCTTACAAAATCCGTTCAGGGGCTCTGATGCAACCTGGATTGACCATATCTAGACCCACAGCTGGATGAGACATGAGGCTGGACACTCTTGGGGCTGAGAGGATTGGTGAGCTTGGGTGAGCAAACGCAGACCCTTTAAAGTCCTACTGCGTGGTACCCATGCCGTGGGTCCCAAATCTCCAGGTTCAAGGGCATCTTCCTACATCGAAAACATGCGTGGGAAACCCAGAAGATGGTACACCGTGTGATCGGGAAAGGGTTCTCAAACGCACCTCATTTCTCCTCTCCTTGTGCTCGGGTTCGCCATTCCAGCCGCTCTACTAACAATCTCCCTACTTGGAGAATCTGCACCTTTAACCTCCTGTTTCGGACAGGTCGCAATTTGGCCTGAGGATGAACGGGAAGACGGGGAACCAATGAGAGACTAGCTCTAGGTGTTGGGACAGGCACAGGTCACTCTATTTTCCCATCAGGAAGAAGAATGAACCACAGGCTCAGCCTGCCCCCCGGAACCAGAATACGGCCTGAAGCAATCCTGCGCTTTGGCGGCCAGCTCCCAAAAAAGCGAGTTGACAAATGGAGCTCAAGGGCACTGCAATTCACAAACCTGCAGAGTTATAAATGATAACTCTCGTCCACAAATATATTGAGGGAAGGCAACGAAGAGGATTTGAAAGCAAGGCAGAATTGCAGGAAACAGGTTTCAGGAGGCAGAGTCGACTCGCCTTGAAAGCACATGAAAAGCGGCAAAGCGTTGACAATGATGCCCTTGGCCAAAAAGGGCGTATGCGTTTTTTCCTGAATATATTCAGGAAAAAACGCATACGCCCATTTTGGCCAACCAGGCAAGCCGGAAAGGCAAATCAGCGCTACAAAGAAGTCTCGCTTGCCATCGGTCAAAAGGGCCATGCTGAAAAAAGTGTAAAAACCAGAAATGCAGGACAGGCCATGGAGACATGGGAGCCTTGCTACGCTGATGGGCGGGCTGTAAATTGCCAGCAGCCACTCTGGAGAAGTGTACGGTGTGTCCTGAAACATGTAATAAGCACAGCTTAGAGAGCATAGGGCACTTCCACTCATGGGCGTATAAATCGGGAAACCTAAAAATCAACAAGACACAGGCACCCCAAAGTTTAGGGCTGCTCTGTTTCCAAGAACCTCCACTTCGGTACACCTTCAATATCCCAGGAAAGCGAAAAATGGATAAAGAAGTTGTGGTACTTAGGCACAATGGAATATCACTCAGCCATGAAATCAATGTCATAAGGCTAGTAGCAGCAGGATGAGTGGATTTAGGTACGATGACTCTCAGTGAAATAAGTCACAGAGAAAAAGACACTTATCCTAAGATATCACTTATAGAGGGAATGTCAAAATCGCAACACTTGAACTGAATTACAAAACAGAACAGAGTCACACATTTAGAAAACACACTATGGCTGCTTAACGGGAAAGGTGAGGTGGGGTGATGCATAAAACAAGGGTTTGAAATTAGCTCAGATACCGTTCCACAAGCCAAATATGTAATAGACAAGACCTACTCCCTGCTCAGTGAACTGGACTCAACAGCCCCTATTCACCGCCCAAGAATATATCTGACTAGTAAGAGTCTTAAAACCTATGTATTGATCTCTCTCTGGAAGTGCATCAAGAGGGTGTAAAGCGGCATAAACACAGCAGTGAAAAGCAGCTAAACCCCATTATAAAAATAGATTACTTAAAAAAAACCCCATAAAACAAAGACAGTGAAAGAGAGAGAAATTCTTACAAAATCCGTTCAGGGGCTCTGATGCAACCTGGATTGACCATATCTAGACCCACAGCTGGATGAGACATGAGGCTGGACACTCTTGGGGCTGAGAGGATTGGTGAGCTTGGGTGAGCAAACGCAGACCCTTTAAAGTCCTACTGCGTGGTACCCATGCCGTGGGTCCCAAATCTCCAGGTTCAAGGGCATCTTCCTACATCGAAAACATGCGTGGGAAACCCAGAAGATGGTACACCGTGTGATCGGGAAAGGGTTCTCAAACGCACCTCATTTCTCCTCTCCTTGTGCTCGGGTTCGCCATTCCAGCCGCTCTACTAACAATCTCCCTACTTGGAGAATCTGCACCTTTAACCTCCTGTTTCGGACAGGTCGCAATTTGGCCTGAGGATGAACGGGAAGACGGGGAACCAATGAGAGACTAGCTCTAGGTGTTGGGACAGGCACAGGTCACTCTATTTTCCCATCAGGAAGAAGAATGAACCACAGGCTCAGCCTGCCCCCCGGAACCAGAATACGGCCTGAAGCAATCCTGCGCTTTGGCGGCCAGCTCCCAAAAAAGCGAGTTGACAAATGGAGCTCAAGGGCACTGCAATTCACAAACCTGCAGAGTTATAAATGATAACTCTCGTCCACAAATATATTGAGGGAAGGCAACGAAGAGGATTTGAAAGCAAGTCAGAATTGCAGGAAACAGGTTTCAGGAGGCAGAGTCGACTCGCCTTGAAAGCACATGAAAAGCGGCAAAGCGTTGACAATGATGCCCTTGGCCAAAAAGGGCGTATGCGTTTTTTCCTGAATATATTCAGGAAAAATCGCATACGCCCTTTTTGGCCAACCAGGCAAGCCCGAAAGGCAAATCAGCGCTACAAAGAAGTCTCGCTTGCCATCGGTCAAAAGGGCCATGCTGAAAAAAGTGTAAAAACCAGAAATGCAGGACAGGCCATGGAGACATGGGAGCCTTGCTACGCTGATGGGCGGGCTGTAAATTGCCAGCAGCCACTCTGGAGAAGTGTACGGTGTGTCCTGAAACATGTAATAAGCACAGCTTAGAGAGCATAGGGCACTTCCACTCATGGGCGTATAAATCGGGAAACCTAAAAATCAACAAGACACAGGCACCCCAAAGTTTAGGGCTGCTCTGTTTCCAAGAACCTCCACTTCGGTACACCTTCAATATCCCAGGAAAGCGAAAAATGGATAAAGAAGTTGTGGTACTTAGGCACAATGGAATATCACTCAGCCATGAAATCAATGTCATAAGGCTAGTAGCAGCAGGATGAGTGGATTTAGGTACGATGACTCTCAGTGAAATAAGTCACAGAGAAAAAGACACTTATCCTAAGATATCACTTATAGAGGGAATGTCAAAATCGCTACACTTGAACTGAATTACAAAACAGAACAGAGTCACACATTTAGAAAACACACTATGGCTGCTTAACGGGAAAGGTGAGGTGGGGTGATGCATAAAACAAGGGTTTGAAATTAGCTCAGATACCGTTCCACAAGCCAAATATGTAATAGACAAGACCTACTCCCTGCTCAGTGAACTGGACTCAACAGCCCCTATTCACCGCCCAAGAATATATCTGACTAGTAAGAGTCTTAAAACCTATGTATTGATCTCTCTCTGGAAGTGCATCAAGAGGGTGTAAAGCGGCATAAACACAGCAGTGAAAAGCAGCTAAACCCCATTATAAAAATAGATTACTTAAAAAAAAACCCATAAAACAAAGACAGTGAAAGAGAGAGAAATTCTTACAAAATCCGTTCAGGGGCTCTGATGCAACCTGGATTGACCATATCTAGACCCACAGCTGGATGAGACATGAGGCTGGACACTCTTGGGGCTGAGAGGATTGGTGAGCTTGGGTGAGCAAACGCAGACCCTTTAAAGTCCTACTGCGTGGTACCCATGCCGTGGGTCCCAAATCTCCAGGTTCAAGGGCATCTTCCTACATCGAAAACATGCGTGGGAAACCCAGAAGATGGTACACCGTGTGATCGGGAAAGGGTTCTCAAACGCACCTCATTTCTCCTCTCCTTGTGCTCGGGTTCGCCATTCCAGCCGCTCTACTAACAATCTCCCTACTTGGAGAATCAGCACCTTTAACCTCCTGTTTCGGACAGGTCGCAATTTGGCCTGAGGATGAACGGGAAGAGGGGGAACCAATGAGAGACTAGCTCTAGGTGTTGGGACAGGCACAGGTCGCTCTATTTTCCCATCAGGAAGAAGAATGAACCACAGGCTCAGCCTGCCCCCGGAACCAGAATACGGCCTGAAGCAATCCTGCGCTTTGGCGGCCAGCTCCCAAAAAAGCGAGTTGACAAATGGAGCTCAAGGGCACTGCAATTCACAAACCTGCAGAGTTATAAATGATAACTCTCGTCCACAAATATATTGAGGGAAGGCAACGAAGAGGATTTGAAAGCAAGGCAGAATTGCAGGAAACAGGTTTCAGGAGGCAGAGTCGACTCGCCTTGAAAGCACATGAAAAGCGGCAAAGCGTTGACAATGATGCCCTTGGCCAAAAAGGGCGTATGCGTTTTTTCCTGAATATATTCAGGAAAAAACGCATACGCCCTTTTTGGCCAACCAGGCAAGCCCGAAAGGCAAATCAGCGCTACAAAGAAGTCTCGCTTGCCATCGGTCAAAAGGGCCATGCTGAAAAAAGTGTAAAAACCAGAAATGCAGGACAGGCCATGGAGACATGGGAGCCTTGCTACGCTGATGGGCGGGCTGTAAATTGCCAGCAGCCACTCTGGAGAAGTGTACGGTGTGTCCTGAAACATGTAATAAGCACAGCTTAGAGAGCATAGGGCACTTCCACTCATGGGCGTATAAATCGGGAAACCTAAAAATCAACAAGACACAGGCACCCCAAAGTTTAGGGCTGCTCTGTTTCCAAGAACCTCCACTTCGCTACACCTTCAATATCCCAGGAAAGCGAAAAATGGATAAAGAAGTTGTGGTACTTAGGCACAATGGAATATCACTCAACCATGAAATCAATGTCATAAGGCTAGTAGCAGCAGGATGAGTGGATTTAGGTACGATGACTCTCAGTGAAATAAGTCACAGAGAAAAAGACACTTATCCTAAGATATCACTTATAGAGGGAATGTCAAAATCGCTACACTTGAACTGAATTACAAAACAGAACAGAGTCACACATTTAGAAAACACACTATGGCTGCTTAACGGGAAAGGTGAGGTGGGGTGATGCATAAAACAAGGGTTTGAAATTAGCTCAGATACCGTTCCACAAGCCAAATATGTAATAGACAAGACCTACTCCCTGCTCAGTGAACTGGACTCAACAGCCCCTATTCACCGCCCAAGAATATATCTGACTAGTAAGAGTCTTAAAACCTATGTATTGATCTCTCTCTGGAAGTGCATCAAGAGGGTGTAAAGCGGCATAAACACAGCAGTGAAAAGCAGCTAAACCCCATTATAAAAATAGATTACTTAAAAAAAAACCCATAAAACAAAGACAGTGAAAGAGAGAGAAATTCTTACAAAATCCGTTCAGGGGCTCTGATGCAACCTGGATTGACCATATCTAGACCCACAGCTGGATGAGACATGAGGCTGGACACTCTTGGGGCTGAGAGGATTGGTGAGCTTGGGTGAGCAAACGCAGACCCTTTAAAGTCCTACTGCGTGGTACCCATGCCGTGGGTCCCAAATCTCCAGGTTCAAGGGCATCTTCCTACATCGAAAACATGCGTGGGAAACCCAGAAGATGGTACACCGTGTGATCGGGAAAGGGTTCTCAAACGCACCTCATTTCTCCTCTCCTTGTGCTCGGGTTCGCCATTCCAGCCGCTCTACTAACAATCTCCCTACTTGGAGAATCTGCACCTTTAACCTCCTGTTTCGGACAGGTCGCAATTTGGCCTGAGGATGAACGGGAAGACGGGGAACCAATGAGAGACTAGCTCTAGGTGTTGGGACAGGCACAGGTCACTCTATTTTCCCATCAGGAAGAAGAATGAACCACAGGCTCAGCCTGCCCCCCGGAACCAGAATACGGCCTGAAGCAATCCTGCGCTTTGGCGGCCAGCTCCCAAAAAAGCGAGTTGACAAATGGAGCTCAAGGGCACTGCAACTCACAAACCTGCAGAGTTATAAATGATAACTCTCGTCCACAAATATATTGAGGGAAGGCAACGAAGAGGATTTGAAAGCAAGGCAGAATTGCAGGAAACAGGTTTCAGGAGGCAGAGTCGACTCGCCTTGAAAGCACATGAAAAGCGGCAAAGCGTTGACAATGATGCCCTTGGCCAAAAAGGGCGTATGCGTTTTTTCCTGAATATATTCAGGAAAAAACGCATACGCCCTTTTTGGCCAACCAGGCAAGCCGGAAAGGCAAATCAGCGCTACAAAGAAGTCTCGCTTGCCATCGGTCAAAAGGGCCATGCTGAAAAAAGTGTAAAAACCAGAAATGCAGGACAGGCCATGGAGACATGGGAGCCTTGCTACGCTGATGGGCGGGCTGTAAATTGCCAGCAGCCACTCTGGAGAAGTGTACGGTGTGTCCTGAAACATGTAATAAGCACAGCTTAGAGAGCATAGGGCACTTCCACTCATGGGCGTATAAATCGGGAACCTAAAAATCAACAAGACACAGGCACCCCAAAGTTTAGGGCTGCTCTGTTTCCAAGAACCTCCACTTCGGTACACCTTCAATATCCCAGGAAAGCGAAAAATGGATAAAGAAGTTGTGGTACTTAGGCACAATGGAATATCACTCAGCCATGAAATCAATGTCATAAGGCTAGTAGCAGCAGGATGAGTGGATTTAGGTACGATGACTCTCAGTGAAATAAGTCACAGAGAAAAAGACACTTATCCTAAGATATCACTTATAGAGGGAATGTCAAAATCGCAACACTTGAACTGAATTACAAAACAGAACAGAGTCACACATTTAGAAAACACACTATGGCTGCTTAACGGGAAAGGTGAGGTGGGGTGATGCATAAAACAAGGGTTTGAAATTAGCTCAGATACCGTTCCACAAGCCAAATATGTAATAGACAAGACCTACTCCCTGCTCAGTGAACTGGACTCAACAGCCCCTATTCACCGCCCAAGAATATATCTGACTAGTAAGAGTCTTAAAACCTATGTATTGATCTCTCTCTGGAAGTGCATCAAGAGGGTGTAAAGCGGCATAAACACAGCAGTGAAAAGCAGCTAAACCCCATTATAAAAATAGATTACTTAAAAAAAACCCCATAAAACAAAGACAGTGAAAGAGAGAGAAATTCTTACAAAATCCGTTCAGGGGCTCTGATGCAACCTGGATTGACCATATCTAGACCCACAGCTGGATGAGACATGAGGCTGGACACTCTTGGGGCTGAGAGGATTGGTGAGCTTGGGTGAGCAAACGCAGACCCTTTAAAGTCCTACTGCGTGGTACCCATGCCGTGGGTCCCAAATCTCCAGGTTCAAGGGCATCTTCCTACATCGAAAACATGCGTGGGAAACCCAGAAGATGGTACACCGTGTGATCGGGAAAGGGTTCTCAAACGCACCTCATTTCTCCTCTCCTTGTGCTCGGGTTCGCCATTCCAGCCGCTCTACTAACAATCTCCCTACTTGGAGAATCTGCACCTTTAACCTCCTGTTTCGGACAGGTCGCAATTTGGCCTGAGGATGAACGGGAAGACGGGGAACCAATGAGAGACTAGCTCTAGGTGTTGGGACAGGCACAGGTCACTCTATTTTCCCATCAGGAAGAAGAATGAACCACAGGCTCAGCCTGCCCCCCGGAACCAGAATACGGCCTGAAGCAATCCTGCGCTTTGGCGGCCAGCTCCCAAAAAAGCGAGTTGACAAATGGAGCTCAAGGGCACTGCAATTCACAAACCTGCAGAGTTATAAATGATAACTCTCGTCCACAAATATATTGAGGGAAGGCAACGAAGAGGATTTGAAAGCAAGGCAGAATTGCAGGAAACAGGTTTCAGGAGGCAGAGTCGACTCGCCTTGAAAGCACATGAAAAGCGGCAAAGCGTTGACAATGATGCCCTTGGCCAAAAAGGGCGTATGCGTTTTTTCCTGAATATATTCAGGAAAAAACGCATACGCCCATTTTGGCCAACCAGGCAAGCCGGAAAGGCAAATCAGCGCTACAAAGAAGTCTCGCTTGCCATCGGTCAAAAGGGCCATGCTGAAAAAAGTGTAAAAACCAGAAATGCAGGACAGGCCATGGAGACATGGGAGCCTTGCTACGCTGATGGGCGGGCTGTAAATTGCCAGCAGCCACTCTGGAGAAGTGTACGGTGTGTCCTGAAACATGTAATAAGCACAGCTTAGAGAGCATAGGGCACTTCCACTCATGGGCGTATAAATCGGGAAACCTAAAAATCAACAAGACACAGGCACCCCAAAGTTTAGGGCTGCTCTGTTTCCAAGAACCTCCACTTCGGTACACCTTCAATATCCCAGGAAAGCGAAAAATGGATAAAGAAGTTGTGGTACTTAGGCACAATGGAATATCACTCAGCCATGAAATCAATGTCATAAGGCTAGTAGCAGCAGGATGAGTGGATTTAGGTACGATGACTCTCAGTGAAATAAGTCACAGAGAAAAAGACACTTATCCTAAGATATCACTTATAGAGGGAATGTCAAAATCGCAACACTTGAACTGAATTACAAAACAGAACAGAGTCACACATTTAGAAAACACACTATGGCTGCTTAACGGGAAAGGTGAGGTGGGGTGATGCATAAAACAAGGGTTTGAAATTAGCTCAGATACCGTTCCACAAGCCAAATATGTAATAGACAAGACCTACTCCCTGCTCAGTGAACTGGACTCAACAGCCCCTATTCACCGCCCAAGAATATATCTGACTAGTAAGAGTCTTAAAACCTATGTATTGATCTCTCTCTGGAAGTGCATCAAGAGGGTGTAAAGCGGCATAAACACAGCAGTGAAAAGCAGCTAAACCCCATTATAAAAATAGATTACTTAAAAAAAAACCCATAAAACAAAGACAGTGAAAGAGAGAGAAATTCTTACAAAATCCGTTCAGGGGCTCTGATGCAACCTGGATTGACCATATCTAGACCCACAGCTGGATGAGACATGAGGCTGGACACTCTTGGGGCTGAGAGGATTGGTGAGCTTGGGTGAGCAAACGCAGACCCTTTAAAGTCCTACTGCGTGGTACCCATGCCGTGGGTCCCAAATCTCCAGGTTCAAGGGCATCTTCCTACATCGAAAACATGCGTGGGAAACCCAGAAGATGGTACACCGTGTGATCGGGAAAGGGTTCTCAAACGCACCTCATTTCTCCTCTCCTTGTGCTCGGGTTCGCCATTCCAGCCGCTCTACTAACAATCTCCCTACTTGGAGAATCTGCACCTTTAACCTCCTGTTTCGGACAGGTCGCAATTTGGCCTGAGGATGAACGGGAAGACGGGGAACCAATGAGAGACTAGCTCTAGGTGTTGGGACAGGCACAGGTCACTCTATTTTCCCATCAGGAAGAAGAATGAACCACAGGCTCAGCCTGCCCCCCGGAACCAGAATACGGCCTGAAGCAATCCTGCGCTTTGGCGGCCAGCTCCCAAAAAAGCGAGTTGACAAATGGAGCTCAAGGGCACTGCAACTCACAAACCTGCAGAGTTATAAATGATAACTCTCGTCCACAAATATATTGAGGGAAGGCAACGAAGAGGATTTGAAAGCAAGGCAGAATTGCAGGAAACAGGTTTCAGGAGGCAGAGTCGACTCGCCTTGAAAGCACATGAAAAGCGGCAAAGCGTTGACAATGATGCCCTTGGCCAAAAAGGGCGTATGCGTTTTTTCCTGAATATATTCAGGAAAAAACGCATACGCCCTTTTTGGCCAACCAGGCAAGCCGGAAAGGCAAATCAGCGCTACAAAGAAGTCTCGCTTGCCATCGGTCAAAAGGGCCATGCTGAAAAAAGTGTAAAAACCAGAAATGCAGGACAGGCCATGGAGACATGGGAGCCTTGCTACGCTGATGGGCGGGCTGTAAATTGCCAGCAGCCACTCTGGAGAAGTGTACGGTGTGTCCTGAAACATGTAATAAGCACAGCTTAGAGAGCATAGGGCACTTCCACTCATGGGCGTATAAATCGGGAACCTAAAAATCAACAAGACACAGGCACCCCAAAGTTTAGGGCTGCTCTGTTTCCAAGAACCTCCACTTCGGTACACCTTCAATATCCCAGGAAAGCGAAAAATGGATAAAGAAGTTGTGGTACTTAGGCACAATGGAATATCACTCAGCCATGAAATCAATGTCATAAGGCTAGTAGCAGCAGGATGAGTGGATTTAGGTACGATGACTCTCAGTGAAATAAGTCACAGAGAAAAAGACACTTATCCTAAGATATCACTTATAGAGGGAATGTCAAAATCGCAACACTTGAACTGAATTACAAAACAGAACAGAGTCACACATTTAGAAAACACACTATGGCTGCTTAACGGGAAAGGTGAGGTGGGGTGATGCATAAAACAAGGGTTTGAAATTAGCTCAGATACCGTTCCACAAGCCAAATATGTAATAGACAAGACCTACTCCCTGCTCAGTGAACTGGACTCAACAGCCCCTATTCACCGCCCAAGAATATATCTGACTAGTAAGAGTCTTAAAACCTATGTATTGATCTCTCTCTGGAAGTGCATCAAGAGGGTGTAAAGCGGCATAAACACAGCAGTGAAAAGCAGCTAAACCCCATTATAAAAATAGATTACTTAAAAAAAAACCCATAAAACAAAGACAGTGAAAGAGAGAGAAATTCTTACAAAATCCGTTCAGGGGCTCTGATGCAACCTGGATTGACCATATCTAGACCCACAGCTGGATGAGACATGAGGCTGGACACTCTTGGGGCTGAGAGGATTGGTGAGCTTGGGTGAGCAAACGCAGACCCTTTAAAGTCCTACTGCGTGGTACCCATGCCGTGGGTCCCAAATCTCCAGGTTCAAGGGCATCTTCCTACATCGAAAACATGCGTGGGAAACCCAGAAGATGGTACACCGTGTGATCGGGAAAGGGTTCTCAAACGCACCTCATTTCTCCTCTCCTTGTGCTCGGGTTCGCCATTCCAGCCGCTCTACTAACAATCTCCCTACTTGGAGAATCTGCACCTTTAACCTCCTGTTTCGGACAGGTCGCAATTTGGCCTGAGGATGAACGGGAAGACGGGGAACCAATGAGAGACTAGCTCTAGGTGTTGGGACAGGCACAGGTCACTCTATTTTCCCATCAGGAAGAAGAATGAACCACAGGCTCAGCCTGCCCCCCGGAACCAGAATACGGCCTGAAGCAATCCTGCGCTTTGGCGGCCAGCTCCCAAAAAAGCGAGTTGACAAATGGAGCTCAAGGGCACTGCAATTCACAAACCTGCAGAGTTATAAATGATAACTCTCGTCCACAAATATATTGAGGGAAGGCAACGAAGAGGATTTGAAAGCAAGGCAGAATTGCAGGAAACAGGTTTCAGGAGGCAGAGTCGACTCGCCTTGAAAGCACATGAAAAGCGGCAAAGCGTTGACAATGATGCCCTTGGCCAAAAAGGGCGTATGCGTTTTTTCCTGAATATATTCAGGAAAAAACGCATACGCCCTTTTTGGCCAACCAGGCAAGCCAGAAAGGCAAATCAGCGCTACAAAGAAGTCTCGCTTGCCATCGGTCAAAAGGGCCATGCTGAAAAAAGTGTAAAAACCAGAAATGCAGGACAGGCCATGGAGACATGGGAGCCTTGCTACGCTGATGGGCGGGCTGTAAATTGCCAGCAGCCACTCTGGAGAAGTGTACGGTGTGTCCTGAAACATGTAATAAGCACAGCTTAGAGAGCATAGGGCACTTCCACTCATGGGCGTATAAATCGGGAAACCTAAAAATCAACAAGACACAGGCACCCCAAAGTTTAGGGCTGCTCTGTTTCCAAGAACCTCCACTTCGGTACACCTTCAATATCCCAGGAAAGCGAAAAATGGATAAAGAAGTTGTGGTACTTAGGCACAATGGAATATCACTCAGCCATGAAATCAATGTCATAAGGCTAGTAGCAGCAGGATGAGTGGATTTAGGTACGATGACTCTCAGTGAAATAAGTCACAGAGAAAAAGACACTTATCCTAAGATATCACTTATAGAGGGAATGTCAAAATCGCTACACTTGAACTGAATTACAAAACAGAACAGAGTCACACATTTAGAAAACACACTATGGCTGCTTAACGGGAAAGGTGAGGTGGGGTGATGCATAAAACAAGGGTTTGAAATTAGCTCAGATACCGTTCCACAAGCCAAATATGTAATAGACAAGACCTACTCCCTGCTCAGTGAACTGGACTCAACAGCCCCTATTCACCGCCCAAGAATATATCTGACTAGTAAGAGTCTTAAAACCTATGTATTGATCTCTCTCTGGAAGTGCATCAAGAGGGTGTAAAGCGGCATAAACACAGCAGTGAAAAGCAGCTAAACCCCATTATAAAAATAGATTACTTAAAAAAAAACCCATAAAACAAAGACAGTGAAAGAGAGAGAAATTCTTACAAAATCCGTTCAGGGGCTCTGATGCAACCTGGATTGACCATATCTAGACCCACAGCTGGATGAGACATGAGGCTGGACACTCTTGGGGCTGAGAGGATTGGTGAGCTTGGGTGAGCAAACGCAGACCCTTTAAAGTCCTACTGCGTGGTACCCATGCCGTGGGTCCCAAATCTCCAGGTTCAAGGGCATCTTCCTACATCGAAAACATGCGTGGGAAACCCAGAAGATGGTACACCGTGTGATCGGGAAAGGGTTCTCAAACGCACCTCATTTCTCCTCTCCTTGTGCTCGGGTTCGCCATTCCAGCCGCTCTACTAACAATCTCCCTACTTGGAGAATCAGCACCTTTAACCTCCTGTTTCGGACAGGTCGCAATTTGGCCTGAGGATGAACGGGAAGAGGGGGAACCAATGAGAGACTAGCTCTAGGTGTTGGGACAGGCACAGGTCGCTCTATTTTCCCATCAGGAAGAAGAATGAACCACAGGCTCAGCCTGCCCCCGGAACCAGAATACGGCCTGAAGCAATCCTGCGCTTTGGCGGCCAGCTCCCAAAAAAGCGAGTTGACAAATGGAGCTCAGGGGCACTGCAACTCACAAACCTGCAGAATTATAAATGATAACTCTCGTCCACAAATATATTGAGGGAAGGCAACGAAGAGGATTTGAAAGCAAGGCAGAATTGCAGGAAACAGGTTTCAGGAGGCAGAGTCGACTCGCCTTGAAAGCACATGAAAAGCGGCAAAGCGTTGACAATGATGCCCTTGGCCAAAAAGGGCGTATGCGTTTTTTCCTGAATATATTCAGGAAAAAACGCATACGCCCTTTTTGGCCAACCAGGCAAGCCGGAAAGGCAAATCAGCGCTACAAAGAAGTCTCGCTTGCCATCGGTCAAAAGGGCCATGCTGAAAAAAGTGTAAAAACCAGAAATGCAGGACAGGCCATGGAGACATGGGAGCCTTGCTACGCTGATGGGCGGGCTGTAAATTGCCAGCAGCCACTCTGGAGAAGTGTACGGTGTGTCCTGAAACATGTAATAAGCACAGCTTAGAGAGCATAGGGCACTTCCACTCATGGGCGTATAAATCGGGAAACCTAAAAATCAACAAGACACAGGCACCCCAAAGTTTAGGGCTGCTCTGTTTCCAAGAACCTCCACTTCGGTACACCTTCAATATCCCAGGAAAGCGAAAAATGGATAAAGAAGTTGTGGTACTTAGGCACAATGGAATATCACTCAGCCATGAAATCAATGTCATAAGGCTAGTAGCAGCAGGATGAGTGGATTTAGGTACGATGACTCTCAGTGAAATAAGTCACAGAGAAAAAGACACTTATCCTAAGATATCACTTATAGAGGGAATGTCAAAATCGCAACACTTGAACTGAATTACAAAACAGAACAGAGTCACACATTTAGAAAACACACTATGGCTGCTTAACGGGAAAGGTGAGGTGGGGTGATGCATAAAACAAGGGTTTGAAATTAGCTCAGATACCGTTCCACAAGCCAAATATGTAATAGACAAGACCTACTCCCTGCTCAGTGAACTGGACTCAACAGCCCCTATTCACCGCCCAAGAATATATCTGACTAGTAAGAGTCTTAAAACCTATGTATTGATCTCTCTCTGGAAGTGCATCAAGAGGGTGTAAAGCGGCATAAACACAGCAGTGAAAAGCAGCTAAACCCCATTATAAAAATAGATTACTTAAAAAAAACCCCATAAAACAAAGACAGTGAAAGAGAGAGAAATTCTTACAAAATCCGTTCAGGGGCTCTGATGCAACCTGGATTGACCATATCTAGACCCACAGCTGGATGAGACATGAGGCTGGACACTCTTGGGGCTGAGAGGATTGGTGAGCTTGGGTGAGCAAACGCAGACCCTTTAAAGTCCTACTGCGTGGTACCCATGCCGTGGGTCCCAAATCTCCAGGTTCAAGGGCATCTTCCTACATCGAAAACATGCGTGGGAAACCCAGAAGATGGTACACCGTGTGATCGGGAAAGGGTTCTCAAACGCACCTCATTTCTCCTCTCCTTGTGCTCGGGTTCGCCATTCCAGCCGCTCTACTAACAATCTCCCTACTTGGAGAATCTGCACCTTTAACCTCCTGTTTCAGACAGGTCGCAATTTGGCCTGAGGATGAACGGGAAGACGGGGAACCAATGAGAGACTAGCTCTAGGTGTTGGGACAGGCACAGGTCACTCTATTTTCCCATCAGGAAGAAGAATGAACCACAGGCTCAGCCTGCCCCCCGGAACCAGAATACGGCCTGAAGCAATCCTGCGCTTTGGCGGCCAGCTCCCAAAAAAGCGAGTTGACAAATGGAGCTCAAGGGCACTGCAATTCACAAACCTGCAGAGTTATAAATGATAACTCTCGTCCACAAATATATTGAGGGAAGGCAACGAAGAGGATTTGAAAGCAAGGCAGAATTGCAGGAAACAGGTTTCAGGAGGCAGAGTCGACTCGCCTTGAAAGCACATGAAAAGCGGCAAAGCGTTGACAATGATGCCCTTGGCCAAAAAGGGCGTATGCGTTTTTTCCTGAATATATTCAGGAAAAAACGCATACGCCCTTTTTGGCCAACCAGGCAAGCCCGAAAGGCAAATCAGCGCTACAAAGAAGTCTCGCTTGCCATCGGTCAAAAGGGCCATGCTGAAAAAAGTGTAAAAACCAGAAATGCAGGACAGGCCATGGAGACATGGGAGCCTTGCTACGCTGATGGGCGGGCTGTAAATTGCCAGCAGCCACTCTGGAGAAGTGTACGGTGTGTCCTGAAACATGTAATAAGCACAGCTTAGAGAGCATAGGGCACTTCCACTCATGGGCGTATAAATCGGGAAACCTAAAAATCAACAAGACACAGGCACCCCAAAGTTTAGGGCTGCTCTGTTTCCAAGAACCTCCACTTCGGTACACCTTCAATATCCCAGGAAAGCGAAAAATGGATAAAGAAGTTGTGGTACTTAGGCACAATGGAATATCACTCAGCCATGAAATCAATGTCATAAGGCTAGTAGCAGCAGGATGAGTGGATTTAGGTACGATGACTCTCAGTGAAATAAGTCACAGAGAAAAAGACACTTATCCTAAGATATCACTTATAGAGGGAATGTCAAAATCGCTACACTTGAACTGAATTACAAAACAGAACAGAGTCACACATTTAGAAAACACACTATGGCTGCTTAACGGGAAAGGTGAGGTGGGGTGATGCATAAAACAAGGGTTTGAAATTAGCTCAGATACCGTTCCACAAGCCAAATATGTAATAGACAAGACCTACTCCCTGCTCAGTGAACTGGACTCAACAGCCCCTATTCACCGCCCAAGAATATATCTGACTAGTAAGAGTCTTAAAACCTATGTATTGATCTCTCTCTGGAAGTGCATCAAGAGGGTGTAAAGCGGCATAAACACAGCAGTGAAAAGCAGCTAAACCCCATTATAAAAATAGATTACTTAAAAAAAAACCCATAAAACAAAGACAGTGAAAGAGAGAGAAATTCTTACAAAATCCGTTCAGGGGCTCTGATGCAACCTGGATTGACCATATCTAGACCCACAGCTGGATGAGACATGAGGCTGGACACTCTTGGGGCTGAGAGGATTGGTGAGCTTGGGTGAGCAAACGCAGACCCTTTAAAGTCCTACTGCGTGGTACCCATGCCGTGGGTCCCAAATCTCCAGGTTCAAGGGCATCTTCCTACATCGAAAACATGCGTGGGAAACCCAGAAGATGGTACACCGTGTGATCGGGAAAGGGTTCTCAAACGCACCTCATTTCTCCTCTCCTTGTGCTCGGGTTCGCCATTCCAGCCGCTCTACTAACAATCTCCCTACTTGGAGAATCTGCACCTTTAACCTCCTGTTTCGGACAGGTCGCAATTTGGCCTGAGGATGAACGGGAAGACGGGGAACCAATGAGAGACTAGCTCTAGGTGTTGGGACAGGCACAGGTCACTCTATTTTCCCATCAGGAAGAAGAATGAACCACAGGCTCAGCCTGCCCCCCGGAACCAGAATACGGCCTGAAGCAATCCTGCGCTTTGGCGGCCAGCTCCCAAAAAAGCGAGTTGACAAATGGAGCTCAAGGGCACTGCAATTCACAAACCTGCAGAGTTATAAATGATAACTCTCGTCCACAAATATATTGAGGGAAGGCAACGAAGAGGATTTGAAAGCAAGGCAGAATTGCAGGAAACAGGTTTCAGGAGGCAGAGTCGACTCGCCTTGAAAGCACATGAAAAGCGGCAAAGCGTTGACAATGATGCCCTTGGCCAAAAAGGGCGTATGCGTTTTTTCCTGAATATATTCAGGAAAAAACGCATACGCCCATTTTGGCCAACCAGGCAAGCCGGAAAGGCAAATCAGCGCTACAAAGAAGTCTCGCTTGCCATCGGTCAAAAGGGCCATGCTGAAAAAAGTGTAAAAACCAGAAATGCAGGACAGGCCATGGAGACATGGGAGCCTTGCTACGCTGATGGGCGGGCTGTAAATTGCCAGCAGCCACTCTGGAGAAGTGTACGGTGTGTCCTGAAACATGTAATAAGCACAGCTTAGAGAGCATAGGGCACTTCCACTCATGGGCGTATAAATCGGGAAACCTAAAAATCAACAAGACACAGGCACCCCAAAGTTTAGGGCTGCTCTGTTTCCAAGAACCTCCACTTCGGTACACCTTCAATATCCCAGGAAAGCGAAAAATGGATAAAGAAGTTGTGGTACTTAGGCACAATGGAATATCACTCAGCCATGAAATCAATGTCATAAGGCTAGTAGCAGCAGGATGAGTGGATTTAGGTACGATGACTCTCAGTGAAATAAGTCACAGAGAAAAAGACACTTATCCTAAGATATCACTTATAGAGGGAATGTCAAAATCGCAACACTTGAACTGAATTACAAAACAGAACAGAGTCACACATTTAGAAAACACACTATGGCTGCTTAACGGGAAAGGTGAGGTGGGGTGATGCATAAAACAAGGGTTTGAAATTAGCTCAGATACCGTTCCACAAGCCAAATATGTAATAGACAAGACCTACTCCCTGCTCAGTGAACTGGACTCAACAGCCCCTATTCACCGCCCAAGAATATATCTGACTAGTAAGAGTCTTAAAACCTATGTATTGATCTCTCTCTGGAAGTGCATCAAGAGGGTGTAAAGCGGCATAAACACAGCAGTGAAAAGCAGCTAAACCCCATTATAAAAATAGATTACTTAAAAAAAACCCCATAAAACAAAGACAGTGAAAGAGAGAGAAATTCTTACAAAATCCGTTCAGGGGCTCTGATGCAACCTGGATTGACCATATCTAGACCCACAGCTGGATGAGACATGAGGCTGGACACTCTTGGGGCTGAGAGGATTGGTGAGCTTGGGTGAGCAAACGCAGACCCTTTAAAGTCCTACTGCGTGGTACCCATGCCGTGGGTCCCAAATCTCCAGGTTCAAGGGCATCTTCCTACATCGAAAACATGCGTGGGAAACCCAGAAGATGGTACACCGTGTGATCGGGAAAGGGTTCTCAAACGCACCTCATTTCTCCTCTCCTTGTGCTCGGGTTCGCCATTCCAGCCGCTCTACTAACAATCTCCCTACTTGGAGAATCTGCACCTTTAACCTCCTGTTTCGGACAGGTCGCAATTTGGCCTGAGGATGAACGGGAAGACGGGGAACCAATGAGAGACTAGCTCTAGGTGTTGGGACAGGCACAGGTCACTCTATTTTCCCATCAGGAAGAAGAATGAACCACAGGCTCAGCCTGCCCCCCGGAACCAGAATACGGCCTGAAGCAATCCTGCGCTTTGGCGGCCAGCTCCCAAAAAAGCGAGTTGACAAATGGAGCTCAAGGGCACTGCAATTCACAAACCTGCAGAGTTATAAATGATAACTCTCGTCCACAAATATATTGAGGGAAGGCAACGAAGAGGATTTGAAAGCAAGTCAGAATTGCAGGAAACAGGTTTCAGGAGGCAGAGTCGACTCGCCTTGAAAGCACATGAAAAGCGGCAAAGCGTTGACAATGATGCCCTTGGCCAAAAAGGGCGTATGCGTTTTTTCCTGAATATATTCAGGAAAAAACGCATACGCCCTTTTTGGCCAACCAGGCAAGCCCGAAAGGCAAATCAGCGCTACAAAGAAGTCTCGCTTGCCATCGGTCAAAAGGGCCATGCTGAAAAAAGTGTAAAAACCAGAAATGCAGGACAGGCCATGGAGACATGGGAGCCTTGCTACGCTGATGGGCGGGCTGTAAATTGCCAGCAGCCACTCTGGAGAAGTGTACGGTGTGTCCTGAAACATGTAATAAGCACAGCTTAGAGAGCATAGGGCACTTCCACTCATGGGCGTATAAATCGGGAAACCTAAAAATCAACAAGACACAGGCACCCCAAAGTTTAGGGCTGCTCTGTTTCCAAGAACCTCCACTTCGGTACACCTTCAATATCCCAGGAAAGCGAAAAATGGATAAAGAAGTTGTGGTACTTAGGCACAATGGAATATCACTCAGCCATGAAATCAATGTCATAAGGCTAGTAGCAGCAGGATGAGTGGATTTAGGTACGATGACTCTCAGTGAAATAAGTCACAGAGAAAAAGACACTTATCCTAAGATATCACTTATAGAGGGAATGTCAAAATCGCTACACTTGAACTGAATTACAAAACAGAACAGAGTCACACATTTAGAAAACACACTATGGCTGCTTAACGGGAAAGGTGAGGTGGGGTGATGCATAAAACAAGGGTTTGAAATTAGCTCAGATACCGTTCCACAAGCCAAATATGTAATAGACAAGACCTACTCCCTGCTCAGTGAACTGGACTCAACAGCCCCTATTCACCGCCCAAGAATATATCTGACTAGTAAGAGTCTTAAAACCTATGTATTGATCTCTCTCTGGAAGTGCATCAAGAGGGTGTAAAGCGGCATAAACACAGCAGTGAAAAGCAGCTAAACCCCATTATAAAAATAGATTACTTAAAAAAAAACCCATAAAACAAAGACAGTGAAAGAGAGAGAAATTCTTACAAAATCCGTTCAGGGGCTCTGATGCAACCTGGATTGACCATATCTAGACCCACAGCTGGATGAGACATGAGGCTGGACACTCTTGGGGCTGAGAGGATTGGTGAGCTTGGGTGAGCAAACGCAGACCCTTTAAAGTCCTACTGCGTGGTACCCATGCCGTGGGTCCCAAATCTCCAGGTTCAAGGGCATCTTCCTACATCGAAAACATGCGTGGGAAACCCAGAAGATGGTACACCGTGTGATCGGGAAAGGGTTCTCAAACGCACCTCATTTCTCCTCTCCTTGTGCTCGGGTTCGCCATTCCAGCCGCTCTACTAACAATCTCCCTACTTGGAGAATCTGCACCTTTAACCTCCTGTTTCGGACAGGTCGCAATTTGGCCTGAGGATGAACGGGAAGACGGGGAACCAATGAGAGACTAGCTCTAGGTGTTGGGACAGGCACAGGTCACTCTATTTTCCCATCAGGAAGAAGAATGAACCACAGGCTCAGCCTGCCCCCGGAACCAGAATACGGCCTGAAGCAATCCTGCGCTTTGGCGGCCAGCTCCCAAAAAAGCGAGTTGACAAATGGAGCTCAAGGGCACTGCAACTCACAAACCTGCAGAGTTATAAATGATAACTCTCGTCCACAAATATATTGAGGGAAGGCAACGAAGAGGATTTGAAAGCAAGGCAGAATTGCAGGAAACAGGTTTCAGGAGGCAGAGTCGACTCGCCTTGAAAGCACATGAAAAGCGGCAAAGCGTTGACAATGATGCCCTTGGCCAAAAAGGGCGTATGCGTTTTTTCCTGAATATATTCAGGAAAAAACGCATACGCCCTTTTTGGCCAACCAGGCAAGCCCGAAAGGCAAATCAGCGCTACAAAGAAGTCTCGCTTGCCATCGGTCAAAAGGGCCATGCTGAAAAAAGTGTAAAAACCAGAAATGCAGGACAGGCCATGGAGACATGGGAGCCTTGCTACGCTGATGGGCGGGCTGTAAATTGCCAGCAGCCACTCTGGAGAAGTGTACGGTGTGTCCTGAAACATGTAATAAGCACAGCTTAGAGAGCATAGGGCACTTCCACTCATGGGCGTATAAATCGGGAAACCTAAAAATCAACAAGACACAGGCACCCCAAAGTTTAGGGCTGCTCTGTTTCCAAGAACCTCCACTTCGGTACACCTTCAATATCCCAGGAAAGCGAAAAATGGATAAAGAAGTTGTGGTACTTAGGCACAATGGAATATCACTCAGCCATGAAATCAATGTCATAAGGCTAGTAGCAGCAGGATGAGTGGATTTAGGTACGATGACTCTCAGTGAAATAAGTCACAGAGAAAAAGACACTTATCCTAAGATATCACTTATAGAGGGAATGTCAAAATCGCAACACTTGAACTGAATTACAAAACAGAACAGAGTCACACATTTAGAAAACACACTATGGCTGCTTAACGGGAAAGGTGAGGTGGGGTGATGCATAAAACAAGGGTTTGAAATTAGCTCAGATACCGTTCCACAAGCCAAATATGTAATAGACAAGACCTACTCCCTGCTCAGTGAACTGGACTCAACAGCCCCTATTCACCGCCCAAGAATATATCTGACTAGTAAGAGTCTTAAAACCTATGTATTGATCTCTCTCTGGAAGTGCATCAAGAGGGTGTAAAGCGGCATAAACACAGCAGTGAAAAGCAGCTAAACCCCATTATAAAAATAGATTACTTAAAAAAAACCCCATAAAACAAAGACAGTGAAAGAGAGAGAAATTCTTACAAAATCCGTTCAGGGGCTCTGATGCAACCTGGATTGACCATATCTAGACCCACAGCTGGATGAGACATGAGGCTGGACACTCTTGGGGCTGAGAGGATTGGTGAGCTTGGGTGAGCAAACGCAGACCCTTTAAAGTCCTACTGCGTGGTACCCATGCCGTGGGTCCCAAATCTCCAGGTTCAAGGGCATCTTCCTACATCGAAAACATGCGTGGGAAACCCAGAAGATGGTACACCGTGTGATCGGGAAAGGGTTCTCAAACGCACCTCATTTCTCCTCTCCTTGTGCTCGGGTTCGCCATTCCAGCCGCTCTACTAACAATCTCCCTACTTGGAGAATCTGCACCTTTAACCTCCTGTTTCAGACAGGTCGCAATTTGGCCTGAGGATGAACGGGAAGAGGGGGAACCAATGAGAGACTAGCTCTAGGTGTTGGGACAGGCACAGGTCACTCTATTTTCCCATCAGGAAGAAGAATGAACCACAGGCTCAGCCTGCCCCCCGGAACCAGAATACGGCCTGAAGCAATCCTGCGCTTTGGCGGCCAGCTCCCAAAAAAGCGAGTTGACAAATGGAGCTCAAGGGCACTGCAATTCACAAACCTGCAGAGTTATAAATGATAACTCTCGTCCACAAATATATTGAGGGAAGGCAACGAAGAGGATTTGAAAGCAAGGCAGAATTGCAGGAAACAGGTTTCAGGAGGCAGAGTCGACTCGCCTTGAAAGCACATGAAAAGCGGCAAAGCGTTGACAATGATGCCCTTGGCCAAAAAGGGCGTATGCGTTTTTTCCTGAATATATTCAGGAAAAAACGCATACGCCCTTTTTGGCCAACCAGGCAAGCCCGAAAGGCAAATCAGCGCTACAAAGAAGTCTCGCTTGCCATCGGTCAAAAGGGCCATGCTGAAAAAAGTGTAAAAACCAGAAATGCAGGACAGGCCATGGAGACATGGGAGCCTTGCTACGCTGATGGGCGGGCTGTAAATTGCCAGCAGCCACTCTGGAGAAGTGTACGGTGTGTCCTGAAACATGTAATAAGCACAGCTTAGAGAGCATAGGGCACTTCCACTCATGGGCGTATAAATCGGGAAACCTAAAAATCAACAAGACACAGGCACCCCAAAGTTTAGGGCTGCTCTGTTTCCAAGAACCTCCACTTCGGTACACCTTCAATATCCCAGGAAAGCGAAAAATGGATAAAGAAGTTGTGGTACTTAGGCACAATGGAATATCACTCAGCCATGAAATCAATGTCATAAGGCTAGTAGCAGCAGGATGAGTGGATTTAGGTACGATGACTCTCAGTGAAATAAGTCACAGAGAAAAAGACACTTATCCTAAGATATCACTTATAGAGGGAATGTCAAAATCGCAACACTTGAACTGAATTACAAAACAGAACAGAGTCACACATTTAGAAAACACACTATGGCTGCTTAACGGGAAAGGTGAGGTGGGGTGATGCATAAAACAAGGGTTTGAAATTAGCTCAGATACCGTTCCACAAGCCAAATATGTAATAGACAAGACCTACTCCCTGCTCAGTGAACTGGACTCAACAGCCCCTATTCACCGCCCAAGAATATATCTGACTAGTAAGAGTCTTAAAACCTATGTATTGATCTCTCTCTGGAAGTGCATCAAGAGGGTGTAAAGCGGCATAAACACAGCAGTGAAAAGCAGCTAAACCCCATTATAAAAATAGATTACTTAAAAAAAACCCCATAAAACAAAGACAGTGAAAGAGAGAGAAATTCTTACAAAATCCGTTCAGGGGCTCTGATGCAACCTGGATTGACCATATCTAGACCCACAGCTGGATGAGACATGAGGCTGGACACTCTTGGGGCTGAGAGGATTGGTGAGCTTGGGTGAGCAAACGCAGACCCTTTAAAGTCCTACTGCGTGGTACCCATGCCGTGGGTCCCAAATCTCCAGGTTCAAGGGCATCTTCCTACATCGAAAACATGCGTGGGAAACCCAGAAGATGGTACACCGTGTGATCGGGAAAGGGTTCTCAAACGCACCTCATTTCTCCTCTCCTTGTGCTCGGGTTCGCCATTCCAGCCGCTCTACTAACAATCTCCCTACTTGGAGAATCTGCACCTTTAACCTCCTGTTTCGGACAGGTCGCAATTTGGCCTGAGGATGAACGGGAAGACGGGGAACCAATGAGAGACTAGCTCTAGGTGTTGGGACAGGCACAGGTCACTCTATTTTCCCATCAGGAAGAAGAATGAACCACAGGCTCAGCCTGCCCCCCGGAACCAGAATACGGCCTGAAGCAATCCTGCGCTTTGGCGGCCAGCTCCCAAAAAAGCGAGTTGACAAATGGAGCTCAAGGGCACTGCAATTCACAAACCTGCAGAGTTATAAATGATAACTCTCGTCCACAAATATATTGAGGGAAGGCAACGAAGAGGATTTGAAAGCAAGGCAGAATTGCAGGAAACAGGTTTCAGGAGGCAGAGTCGACTCGCCTTGAAAGCACATGAAAAGCGGCAAAGCGTTGACAATGATGCCCTTGGCCAAAAAGGGCGTATGCGTTTTTTCCTGAATATATTCAGGAAAAAACGCATACGCCCATTTTGGCCAACCAGGCAAGCCGGAAAGGCAAATCAGCGCTACAAAGAAGTCTCGCTTGCCATCGGTCAAAAGGGCCATGCTGAAAAAAGTGTAAAAACCAGAAATGCAGGACAGGCCATGGAGACATGGGAGCCTTGCTACGCTGATGGGCGGGCTGTAAATTGCCAGCAGCCACTCTGGAGAAGTGTACGGTGTGTCCTGAAACATGTAATAAGCACAGCTTAGAGAGCATAGGGCACTTCCACTCATGGGCGTATAAATCGGGAAACCTAAAAATCAACAAGACACAGGCACCCCAAAGTTTAGGGCTGCTCTGTTTCCAAGAACCTCCACTTCGGTACACCTTCAATATCCCAGGAAAGCGAAAAATGGATAAAGAAGTTGTGGTACTTAGGCACAATGGAATATCACTCAGCCATGAAATCAATGTCATAAGGCTAGTAGCAGCAGGATGAGTGGATTTAGGTACGATGACTCTCAGTGAAATAAGTCACAGAGAAAAAGACACTTATCCTAAGATATCACTTATAGAGGGAATGTCAAAATCGCAACACTTGAACTGAATTACAAAACAGAACAGAGTCACACATTTAGAAAACACACTATGGCTGCTTAACGGGAAAGGTGAGGTGGGGTGATGCATAAAACAAGGGTTTGAAATTAGCTCAGATACCGTTCCACAAGCCAAATATGTAATAGACAAGACCTACTCCCTGCTCAGTGAACTGGACTCAACAGCCCCTATTCACCGCCCAAGAATATATCTGACTAGTAAGAGTCTTAAAACCTATGTATTGATCTCTCTCTGGAAGTGCATCAAGAGGGTGTAAAGCGGCATAAACACAGCAGTGAAAAGCAGCTAAACCCCATTATAAAAATAGATTACTTAAAAAAAACCCCATAAAACAAAGACAGTGAAAGAGAGAGAAATTCTTACAAAATCCGTTCAGGGGCTCTGATGCAACCTGGATTGACCATATCTAGACCCACAGCTGGATGAGACATGAGGCTGGACACTCTTGGGGCTGAGAGGATTGGTGAGCTTGGGTGAGCAAACGCAGACCCTTTAAAGTCCTACTGCGTGGTACCCATGCCGTGGGTCCCAAATCTCCAGGTTCAAGGGCATCTTCCTACATCGAAAACATGCGTGGGAAACCCAGAAGATGGTACACCGTGTGATCGGGAAAGGGTTCTCAAACGCACCTCATTTCTCCTCTCCTTGTGCTCGGGTTCGCCATTCCAGCCGCTCTACTAACAATCTCCCTACTTGGAGAATCTGCACCTTTAACCTCCTGTTTCGGACAGGTCGCAATTTGGCCTGAGGATGAACGGGAAGACGGGGAACCAATGAGAGACTAGCTCTAGGTGTTGGGACAGGCACAGGTCACTCTATTTTCCCATCAGGAAGAAGAATGAACCACAGGCTCAGCCTGCCCCCCGGAACCAGAATACGGCCTGAAGCAATCCTGCGCTTTGGCGGCCAGCTCCCAAAAAAGCGAGTTGACAAATGGAGCTCAAGGGCACTGCAATTCACAAACCTGCAGAGTTATAAATGATAACTCTCGTCCACAAATATATTGAGGGAAGGCAACGAAGAGGATTTGAAAGCAAGGCAGAATTGCAGGAAACAGGTTTCAGGAGGCAGAGTCGACTCGCCTTGAAAGCACATGAAAAGCGGCAAAGCGTTGACAATGATGCCCTTGGCCAAAAAGGGCGTATGCGTTTTTTCCTGAATATATTCAGGAAAAAACGCATACGCCCTTTTTGGCCAACCAGGCAAGCCCGAAAGGCAAATCAGCGCTACAAAGAAGTCTCGCTTGCCATCGGTCAAAAGGGCCATGCTGAAAAAAGTGTAAAAACCAGAAATGCAGGACAGGCCATGGAGACATGGGAGCCTTGCTACGCTGATGGGCGGGCTGTAAATTGCCAGCAGCCACTCTGGAGAAGTGTACGGTGTGTCCTGAAACATGTAATAAGCACAGCTTAGAGAGCATAGGGCACTTCCACTCATGGGCGTATAAATCGGGAAACCTAAAAATCAACAAGACACAGGCACCCCAAAGTTTAGGGCTGCTCTGTTTCCAAGAACCTCCACTTCGGTACACCTTCAATATCCCAGGAAAGCGAAAAATGGATAAAGAAGTTGTGGTACTTAGGCACAATGGAATATCACTCAGCCATGAAATCAATGTCATAAGGCTAGTAGCAGCAGGATGAGTGGATTTAGGTACGATGACTCTCAGTGAAATAAGTCACAGAGAAAAAGACACTTATCCTAAGATATCACTTATAGAGGGAATGTCAAAATCGCTACACTTGAACTGAATTACAAAACAGAACAGAGTCACACATTTAGAAAACACACTATGGCTGCTTAACGGGAAAGGTGAGGTGGGGTGATGCATAAAACAAGGGTTTGAAATTAGCTCAGATACCGTTCCACAAGCCAAATATGTAATAGACAAGACCTACTCCCTGCTCAGTGAACTGGACTCAACAGCCCCTATTCACCGCCCAAGAATATATCTGACTAGTAAGAGTCTTAAAACCTATGTATTGATCTCTCTCTGGAAGTGCATCAAGAGGGTGTAAAGCGGCATAAACACAGCAGTGAAAAGCAGCTAAACCCCATTATAAAAATAGATTACTTAAAAAAAAAC
Source organism: Eubalaena glacialis (assembly GCF_028564815.1). Lineage (NCBI taxonomy): Eukaryota > Metazoa > Chordata > Mammalia > Artiodactyla > Balaenidae > Eubalaena > Eubalaena glacialis. Next base: position 114,895,162 of record NC_083722.1, read on the forward strand.
CCATAAAACAAAGACAGTGAAAGAGAGAGAAATTCTTACAAAATCCGTTCAGGGGCTCTGATGCAACCTGGATTGACCATATCTAGACCCACAGCTGGATGAGACATGAGGCTGGACACTCTTGGGGCTGAGAGGATTGGTGAGCTTGGGTGAGCAAACGCAGACCCTTTAAAGTCCTACTGCGTGGTACCCATGCCGTGGGTCCCAAATCTCCAGGTTCAAGGGCATCTTCCTACATCGAAAACATGCGTGGGAAACCCAGAAGATGGTACACCGTGTGATCGGGAAAGGGTTCTCAAACGCACCTCATTTCTCCTCTCCTTGTGCTCGGGTTCGCCATTCCAGCCGCTCTACTAACAATCTCCCTACTTGGAGAATCTGCACCTTTAACCTCCTGTTTCGGACAGGTCGCAATTTGGCCTGAGGATGAACGGGAAGAGGGGGAACCAATGAGAGACTAGCTCTAGGTGTTGGGACAGGCACAGGTCGCTCTATTTTCCCATCAGGAAGAAGAATGAACCACAGGCTCAGCCTGCCCCCGGAACCAGAATACGGCCTGAAGCAATCCTGCGCTTTGGCGGCCAGCTCCCAAAAAAGCGAGTTGACAAATGGAGCTCAAGGGCACTGCAATTCACAAACCTGCAGAGTTATAAATGATAACTCTCGTCCACAAATATATTGAGGGAAGGCAACGAAGAGGATTTGAAAGCAAGGCAGAATTGCAGGAAACAGGTTTCAGGAGGCAGAGTCGACTCGCCTTGAAAGCACATGAAAAGCGGCAAAGCGTTGACAATGATGCCCTTGGCCAAAAAGGGCGTATGCGTTTTTTCCTGAATATATTCAGGAAAAAACGCATACGCCCTTTTTGGCCAACCAGGCAAGCCGGAAAGGCAAATCAGCGCTACAAAGAAGTCTCGCTTGCCATCGGTCAAAAGGGCCATGCTGAAAAAAGTGTAAAAACCAGAAATGCAGGACAGGCCATGGAGACATGGGAGCCTTGCTACGCTGATGGGCGGGCTGTAAATTGCCAGCAGCCACTCTGGAGAAGTGTACGGTGTGTCCTGAAACATGTAATAAGCACAGCTTAGAGAGCATAGGGCACTTCCACTCATGGGCGTATAAATCGGGAAACCTAAAAATCAACAAGACACAGGCACCCCAAAGTTTAGGGCTGCTCTGTTTCCAAGAACCTCCACTTCGGTACACCTTCAATATCCCAGGAAAGCGAAAAATGGATAAAGAAGTTGTGGTACTTAGGCACAATGGAATATCACTCAGCCATGAAATCAATGTCATAAGGCTAGTAGCAGCAGGATGAGTGGATTTAGGTACGATGACTCTCAGTGAAATAAGTCACAGAGAAAAAGACACTTATCCTAAGATATCACTTATAGAGGGAATGTCAAAATCGCTACACTTGAACTGAATTACAAAACAGAACAGAGTCACACATTTAGAAAACACACTATGGCTGCTTAACGGGAAAGGTGAGGTGGGGTGATGCATAAAACAAGGGTTTGAAATTAGCTCAGATACCGTTCCACAAGCCAAATATGTAATAGACAAGACCTACTCCCTGCTCAGTGAACTGGACTCAACAGCCCCTATTCACCGCCCAAGAATATATCTGACTAGTAAGAGTCTTAAAACCTATGTATTGATCTCTCTCTGGAAGTGCATCAAGAGGGTGTAAAGCGGCATAAACACAGCAGTGAAAAGCAGCTAAACCCCATTATAAAAATAGATTACTTAAAAAAAACCCCATAAAACAAAGACAGTGAAAGAGAGAGAAATTCTTACAAAATCCGTTCAGGGGCTCTGATGCAACCTGGATTGACCATATCTAGACCCACAGCTGGATGAGACATGAGGCTGGACACTCTTGGGGCTGAGAGGATTGGTGAGCTTGGGTGAGCAAACGCAGACCCTTTAAAGTCCTACTGCGTGGTACCCATGCCGTGGGTCCCAAATCTCCAGGTTCAAGGGCATCTTCCTACATCGAAAACATGTGTGGGAAACCCAGAGGATGGTACACCGTGTGATCGGGAAAGGGTTCTCAAACGCACCTCATTTCTCCTCTCCTTGTGCTCGGGTTCGCCATTCCAGCCGCTCTACTAACAATCTCCCTACTTGGAGAATCTGCACCTTTAACCTCCTGTTTCGGACAGGTCGCAATTTGGCCTGAGGATGAACGGGAAGACGGGGAACCAATGAGAGACTAGCTCTAGGTGTTGGGACAGGCACAGGTCACTCTATTTTCCCATCAGGAAGAAGAATGAACCACAGGCTCAGCCTGCCCCCCGGAACCAGAATACGGCCTGAAGCAATCCTGCGCTTTGGCGGCCAGCTCCCAAAAAAGCGAGTTGACAAATGGAGCTCAAGGGCACTGCAATTCACAAACCTGCAGAGTTATAAATGATAACTCTCGTCCACAAATATATTGAGGGAAGGCAACGAAGAGGATTTGAAAGCAAGGCAGAATTGCAGGAAACAGGTTTCAGGAGGCAGAGTCGACTCGCCTTGAAAGCACATGAAAAGCGGCAAAGCGTTGACAATGATGCCCTTGGCCAAAAAGGGCGTATGCGTTTTTTCCTGAATATATTCAGGAAAAAACGCATACGCCCTTTTTGGCCAACCAGGCAAGCCGGAAAGGCAAATCAGCGCTACAAAGAAGTCTCGCTTGCCATCGGTCAAAAGGGCCATGCTGAAAAAAGTGTAAAAACCAGAAATGCAGGACAGGCCATGGAGACATGGGAGCCTTGCTACGCTGATGGGCGGGCTGTAAATTGCCAGCAGCCACTCTGGAGAAGTGTACGGTGTGTCCTGAAACATGTAATAAGCACAGCTTAGAGAGCATAGGGCACTTCCACTCATGGGCGTATAAATCGGGAAACCTAAAAATCAACAAGACACAGGCACCCCAAAGTTTAGGGCTGCTCTGTTTCCAAGAACCTCCACTTCGGTACACCTTCAATATCCCAGGAAAGCGAAAAATGGATAAAGAAGTTGTGGTACTTAGGCACAATGGAATATCACTCAGCCATGAAATCAATGTCATAAGGCTAGTAGCAGCAGGATGAGTGGATTTAGGTACGATGACTCTCAGTGAAATAAGTCACAGAGAAAAAGACACTTATCCTAAGATATCACTTATAGAGGGAATGTCAAAATCGCTACACTTGAACTGAATTACAAAACAGAACAGAGTCACACATTTAGAAAACACACTATGGCTGCTTAACGGGAAAGGTGAGGTGGGGTGATGCATAAAACAAGGGTTTGAAATTAGCTCAGATACCGTTCCACAAGCCAAATATGTAATAGACAAGACCTACTCCCTGCTCAGTGAACTGGACTCAACAGCCCCTATTCACCGCCCAAGAATATATCTGACTAGTAAGAGTCTTAAAACCTATGTATTGATCTCTCTCTGGAAGTGCATCAAGAGGGTGTAAAGCGGCATAAACACAGCAGTGAAAAGCAGCTAAACCCCATTATAAAAATAGATTACTTAAAAAAAACCCCATAAAACAAAGACAGTGAAAGAGAGAGAAATTCTTACAAAATCCGTTCAGGGGCTCTGATGCAACCTGGATTGACCATATCTAGACCCACAGCTGGATGAGACATGAGGCTGGACACTCTTGGGGCTGAGAGGATTGGTGAGCTTGGGTGAGCAAACGCAGACCCTTTAAAGTCCTACTGCGTGGTACCCATGCCGTGGGTCCCAAATCTCCAGGTTCAAGGGCATCTTCCTACATCGAAAACATGTGTGGGAAACCCAGAAGATGGTACACCGTGTGATCGGGAAAGGGTTCTCAAACGCACCTCATTTCTCCTCTCCTTGTGCTCGGGTTCGCCATTCCAGCCGCTCTACTAACAATCTCCCTACTTGGAGAATCAGCACCTTTAACCTCCTGTTTCGGACAGGTCGCAATTTGGCCTGAGGATGAACGGGAAGAGGGGGAACCAATGAGAGACTAGCTCTAGGTGTTGGGACAGGCACAGGTCGCTCTATTTTCCCATCAGGAAGAAGAATGAACCACAGGCTCAGCCTGCCCCCGGAACCAGAATACGGCCTGAAGCAATCCTGCGCTTTGGCGGCCAGCTCCCAAAAAAGCGAGTTGACAAATGGAGCTCAGGGGCACTGCAACTCACAAACCTGCAGAGTTATAAATGATAACTCTCGTCCACAAATATATTGAGGGAAGGCAACGAAGAGGATTTGAAAGCAAGGCAGAATTGCAGGAAACAGGTTTCAGGAGGCAGAGTCGACTCGCCTTGAAAGCACATGAAAAGCGGCAAAGCGTTGACAATGATGCCCTTGGCTAAAAAGGGCGTATGCGTTTTTTCCTGAATATATTCAGGAAAAAACGCATACGCCCTTTTTGGCCAACCAGGCAAGCCGGAAAGGCAAATCAGCGCTACAAAGAAGTCTCGCTTGCCATCGGTCAAAAGGGCCATGCTGAAAAAAGTGTAAAAACCAGAAATGCAGGACAGGCCATGGAGACATGGGAGCCTTGCTACGTTGATGGGCGGGCTGTAAATTGCCAGCAGCCACTCTGGAGAAGTGTACGGTGTGTCCTGAAACATGTAATAAGCACAGCTTAGAGAGCATAGGGCACTTCCACTCATGGGCGTATAAATCGGGAAACCTAAAAATCAACAAGACACAGGCACCCCAAAGTTTAGGGCTGCTCTGTTTCCAAGAACCTCCACTTCGGTACACCTTCAATATCCCAGGAAAGCGAAAAATGGATAAAGAAGTTGTGGTACTTAGGCACAATGGAATATCACTCAGCCATGAAATCAATGTCATAAGGCTAGTAGCAGCAGGATGAGTGGATTTAGGTACGATGACTCTCAGTGAAATAAGTCACAGAGAAAAAGACACTTATCCTAAGATATCACTTATAGAGGGAATGTCAAAATCGCTACACTTGAACTGAATTACAAAACAGAACAGAGTCACACATTTAGAAAACACACTATGGCTGCTTAACGGGAAAGGTGAGGTGGGGTGATGCATAAAACAAGGGTTTGAAATTAGCTCAGATACCGTTCCACAAGCCAAATATGTAATAGACAAGACCTACTCCCTGCTCAGTGAACTGGACTCAACAGCCCCTATTCACCGCCCAAGAATATATCTGACTAGTAAGAGTCTTAAAACCTATGTATTGATCTCTCTCTGGAAGTGCATCAAGAGGGTGTAAAGCGGCATAAACACAGCAGTGAAAAGCAGCTAAACCCCATTATAAAAATAGATTACTTAAAAAAAACCCCATAAAACAAAGACAGTGAAAGAGAGAGAAATTCTTACAAAATCCGTTCAGGGGCTCTGATGCAACCTGGATTGACCATATCTAGACCCACAGCTGGATGAGACATGAGGCTGGACACTCTTGGGGCTGAGAGGATTGGTGAGCTTGGGTGAGCAAACGCAGACCCTTTAAAGTCCTACTGCGTGGTACCCATGCCGTGGGTCCCAAATCTCCAGGTTCAAGGGCATCTTCCTACATCGAAAACATGTGTGGGAAACCCAGAAGATGGTACACCGTGTGATCGGGAAAGGGTTCTCAAACGCACCTCATTTCTCCTCTCCTTGTGCTCGGGTTCGCCATTCCAGCCGCTCTACTAACAATCTCCCTACTTGGAGAATCAGCACCTTTAACCTCCTGTTTCGGACAGGTCGCAATTTGGCCTGAGGATGAACGGGAAGAGGGGGATCCAATGAGAGACTAGCTCTAGGTGTTGGGACAGGCACAGGTCGCTCTATTTTCCCATCAGGAAGAAGAATGAACCACAGGCTCAGCCTGCCCCCGGAACCAGAATACGGCCTGAAGCAATCCTGCGCTTTGGCGGCCAGCTCCCAAAAAAGCGAGTTGACAAATGGAGCTCAGGGGCACTGCAACTCACAAACCTGCAGAGTTATAAATGATAACTCTCGTCCACAAATATATTGAGGGAAGGCAACGAAGAGGATTTGAAAGCAAGGCAGAATTGCAGGAAACAGGTTTCAGGAGGCAGAGTCGACTCGCCTTGAAAGCACATGAAAAGCGGCAAAGCGTTGACAATGATGCCCTTGGCCAAAAAGGGCGTATGCGTTTTTTCCTGAATATATTCAGGAAAAAACGCATACGCCCTTTTTGGCCAACCAGGCAAGCCGGAAAGGCAAATCAGCGCTACAAAGAAGTCTCGCTTGCCATCGGTCAAAAGGGCCATGCTGAAAAAAGTGTAAAAACCAGAAATGCAGGACAGGCCATGGAGACATGGGAGCCTTGCTACGTTGATGGGCGGGCTGTAAATTGCCAGCAGCCACTCTGGAGAAGTGTACGGTGTGTCCTGAAACATGTAATAAGCACAGCTTAGAGAGCATAGGGCACTTCCACTCATGGGCGTATAAATCGGGAAACCTAAAAATCAACAAGACACAGGCACCCCAAAGTTTAGGGCTGCTCTGTTTCCAAGAACCTCCACTTCGGTACACCTTCAATATCCCAGGAAAGCGAAAAATGGATAAAGAAGTTGTGGTACTTAGGCACAATGGAATATCACTCAGCCATGAAATCAATGTCATAAGGCTAGTAGCAGCAGGATGAGTGGATTTAGGTACGATGACTCTCAGTGAAATAAGTCACAGAGAAAAAGACACTTATCCTAAGATATCACTTATAGAGGGAATGTCAAAATCGCAACACTTGAACTGAATTACAAAACAGAACAGAGTCACACATTTAGAAAACACACTATGGCTGCTTAACGGGAAAGGTGAGGTGGGGTGATGCATAAAACAAGGGTTTGAAATTAGCTCAGATACCGTTCCACAAGCCAAATATGTAATAGACAAGACCTACTCCCTGCTCAGTGAACTGGACTCAACAGCCCCTATTCACCGCCCAAGAATATATCTGACTAGTAAGAGTCTTAAAACCTATGTATTGATCTCTCTCTGGAAGTGCATCAAGAGGGTGTAAAGCGGCATAAACACAGCAGTGAAAAGCAGCTAAACCCCATTATAAAAATAGATTACTTAAAAAAAACCCCATAAAACAAAGACAGTGAAAGAGAGAGAAATTCTTACAAAATCCGTTCAGGGGCTCTGATGCAACCTGGATTGACCATATCTAGACCCACAGCTGGATGAGACATGAGGCTGGACACTCTTGGGGCTGAGAGGATTGGTGAGCTTGGGTGAGCAAACGCAGACCCTTTAAAGTCCTACTGCGTGGTACCCATGCCGTGGGTCCCAAATCTCCAGGTTCAAGGGCATCTTCCTACATCGAAAACATGTGTAGGAAACCCAGAAGATGGTACACCGTGTGATCGGGAAAGGGTTCTCAAACGCACCTCATTTCTCCTCTCCTTGTGCTCGGGTTCGCCATTCCAGCCGCTCTACTAACAATCTCCCTACTTGGAGAATCTGCACCTTTAACCTCCTGTTTCGGACAGGTCGCAATTTGGCCTGAGGATGAACGGGAAGACGGGGAACCAATGAGAGACTAGCTCTAGGTGTTGGGACAGGCACAGGTCACTCTATTTTCCCATCAGGAAGAAGAATGAACCACAGGCTCAGCCTGCCCCCCGGAACCAGAATACGGCCTGAAGCAATCCTGCGCTTTGGCGGCCAGCTCCCAAAAAAGCGAGTTGACAAATGGAGCTCAAGGGCACTGCAATTCACAAACCTGCAGAGTTATAAATGATAACTCTCGTCCACAAATATATTGAGGGAAGGCAACGAAGAGGATTTGAAAGCAAGGCAGAATTGCAGGAAACAGGTTTCAGGAGGCAGAGTCGACTCGCCTTGAAAGCACATGAAAAGCGGCAAAGCGTTGACAATGATGCCCTTGGCCAAAAAGGGCGTATGCGTTTTTTCCTGAATATATTCAGGAAAAAACGCATACGCCCTTTTTGGCCAACCAGGCAAGCCCGAAAGGCAAATCAGCGCTACAAAGAAGTCTCGCTTGCCATCGGTCAAAAGGGCCATGCTGAAAAAAGTGTAAAAACCAGAAATGCAGGACAGGCCATGGAGACATGGGAGCCTTGCTACGCTGATGGGCGGGCTGTAAATTGCCAGCAGCCACTCTGGAGAAGTGTACGGTGTGTCCTGAAACATGTAATAAGCACAGCTTAGAGAGCATAGGGCACTTCCACTCATGGGCGTATAAATCGGGAAACCTAAAAATCAACAAGACACAGGCACCCCAAAGTTTAGGGCTGCTCTGTTTCCAAGAACCTCCACTTCGGTACACCTTCAATATCCCAGGAAAGCGAAAAATGGATAAAGAAGTTGTGGTACTTAGGCACAATGGAATATCACTCAGCCATGAAATCAATGTCATAAGGCTAGTAGCAGCAGGATGAGTGGATTTAGGTACGATGACTCTCAGTGAAATAAGTCACAGAGAAAAAGACACTTATCCTAAGATATCACTTATAGAGGGAATGTCAAAATCGCAACACTTGAACTGAATTACAAAACAGAACAGAGTCACACATTTAGAAAACACACTATGGCTGCTTAACGGGAAAGGTGAGGTGGGGTGATGCATAAAACAAGGGTTTGAAATTAGCTCAGATACCGTTCCACAAGCCAAATATGTAATAGACAAGACCCACTCCCTGCTCAGTGAACTGGACTCAACAGCCCCTATTCACCGCCCAAGAATATATCTGACTAGTAAGAGTCTTAAAACCTATGTATTGATCTCTCTCTGGAAGTGCATCAAGAGGGTGTAAAGCGGCATAAACACAGCAGTGAAAAGCAGCTAAACCCCATTATAAAAATAGATTACTTAAAAAAAAACCCATAAAACAAAGACAGTGAAAGAGAGAGAAATTCTTACAAAATCCGTTCAGGGGCTCTGATGCAACCTGGATTGACCATATCTAGACCCACAGCTGGATGAGACATGAGGCTGGACACTCTTGGGGCTGAGAGGATTGGTGAGCTTGGGTGAGCAAACGCAGACCCTTTAAAGTCCTACTGCGTGGTACCCATGCCGTGGGTCCCAAATCTCCAGGTTCAAGGGCATCTTCCTACATCGAAAACATGTGTAGGAAACCCAGAAGATGGTACACCGTGTGATCGGGAAAGGGTTCTCAAACGCACCTCATTTCTCCTCTCCTTGTGCTCGGGTTCGCCATTCCAGCCGCTCTACTAACAATCTCCCTACTTGGAGAATCTGCACCTTTAACCTCCTGTTTCGGACAGGTCGCAATTTGGCCTGAGGATGAACGGGAAGACGGGGAACCAATGAGAGACTAGCTCTAGGTGTTGGGACAGGCACAGGTCACTCTATTTTCCCATCAGGAAGAAGAATGAACCACAGGCTCAGCCTGCCCCCCGGAACCAGAATACGGCCTGAAGCAATCCTGCGCTTTGGCGGCCAGCTCCCAAAAAAGCGAGTTGACAAATGGAGCTCAAGGGCACTGCAATTCACAAACCTGCAGAGTTATAAATGATAACTCTCGTCCACAAATATATTGAGGGAAGGCAACGAAGAGGATTTGAAAGCAAGGCAGAATTGCAGGAAACAGGTTTCAGGAGGCAGAGTCGACTCGCCTTGAAAGCACATGAAAAGCGGCAAAGCGTTGACAATGATGCCCTTGGCCAAAAAGGGCGTATGCGTTTTTTCCTGAATATATTCAGGAAAAAACGCATACGCCCTTTTTGGCCAACCAGGCAAGCCGGAAAGGCAAATCAGCGCTACAAAGAAGTCTCGCTTGCCATCGGTCAAAAGGGCCATGCTGAAAAAAGTGTAAAAACCAGAAATGCAGGACAGGCCATGGAGACATGGGAGCCTTGCTACGCTGATGGGCGGGCTGTAAATTGCCAGCAGCCACTCTGGAGAAGTGTACGGTGTGTCCTGAAACATGTAATAAGCACAGCTTAGAGAGCATAGGGCACTTCCACTCATGGGCGTATAAATCGGGAAACCTAAAAATCAACAAGACACAGGCACCCCAAAGTTTAGGGCTGCTCTGTTTCCAAGAACCTCCACTTCGGTACACCTTCAATATCCCAGGAAAGCGAAAAATGGATAAAGAAGTTGTGGTACTTAGGCACAATGGAATATCACTCAGCCATGAAATCAATGTCATAAGGCTAGTAGCAGCAGGATGAGTGGATTTAGGTACGATGACTCTCAGTGAAATAAGTCACAGAGAAAAAGACACTTATCCTAAGATATCACTTATAGAGGGAATGTCAAAATCGCTACACTTGAACTGAATTACAAAACAGAACAGAGTCACACATTTAGAAAACACACTATGGCTGCTTAACGGGAAAGGTGAGGTGGGGTGATGCATAAAACAAGAGTTTGAAATTAGCTCAGATACCGTTCCACAAGCCAAATATGTAATAGACAAGACCTACTCCCTGCTCAGTGAACTGGACTCAACAGCCCCTATTCACCGCCCAAGAATATATCTGACTAGTAAGAGTCTTAAAACCTATGTATTGATCTCTCTCTGGAAGTGCATCAAGAGGGTGTAAAGCGGCATAAACACAGCAGTGAAAAGCAGCTAAACCCCATTATAAAAATAGATTACTTAAAAAAAACCCCATAAAACAAAGACAGTGAAAGAGAGAGAAATTCTTACAAAATCCGTTCAGGGGCTCTGATGCAACCTGGATTGACCATATCTAGACCCACAGCTGGATGAGACATGAGGCTGGACACTCTTGGGGCTGAGAGGATTGGTGAGCTTGGGTGAGCAAACGCAGACCCTTTAAAGTCCTACTGCGTGGTACCCATGCCGTGGGTCCCAAATCTCCAGGTTCAAGGGCATCTTCCTACATCGAAAACATGTGTGGGAAACCCAGAAGATGGTACACCGTGTGATCGGGAAAGGGTTCTCAAACGCACCTCATTTCTCCTCTCCTTGTGCTCGGGTTCGCCATTCCAGCCGCTCTACTAACAATCTCCCTACTTGGAGAATCAGCACCTTTAACCTCCTGTTTCGGACAGGTCGCAATTTGGCCTGAGGATGAACGGGAAGAGGGGGAACCAATGAGAGACTAGCTCTAGGTGTTGGGACAGGCACAGGTCGCTCTATTTTCCCATCAGGAAGAAGAATGAACCACAGGCTCAGCCTGCCCCCGGAACCAGAATACGGCCTGAAGCAATCCTGCGCTTTGGCGGCCAGCTCCCAAAAAAGCGAGTTGACAAATGGAGCTCAGGGGCACTGCAACTCACAAACCTGCAGAGTTATAAATGATAACTCTCGTCCACAAATATATTGAGGGAAGGCAACGAAGAGGATTTGAAAGCAAGGCAGAATTGCAGGAAACAGGTTTCAGGAGGCAGAGTCGACTCGCCTTGAAAGCACATGAAAAGCGGCAAAGCGTTGACAATGATGCCCTTGGCCAAAAAGGGCGTATGCGTTTTTTCCTGAATATATTCAGGAAAAAACGCATACGCCCTTTTTGGCCAACCAGGCAAGCCCGAAAGGCAAATCAGCGCTACAAAGAAGTCTCGCTTGCCATCGGTCAAAAGGGCCATGCTGAAAAAAGTGTAAAAACCAGAAATGCAGGACAGGCCATGGAGACATGGGAGCCTTGCTACGCTGATGGGCGGGCTGTAAATTGCCAGCAGCCACTCTGGAGAAGTGTACGGTGTGTCCTGAAACATGTAATAAGCACAGCTTAGAGAGCATAGGGCACTTCCACTCATGGGCGTATAAATCGGGAAACCTAAAAATCAACAAGACACAGGCACCCCAAAGTTTAGGGCTGCTCTGTTTCCAAGAACCTCCACTTCGGTACACCTTCAATATCCCAGGAAAGCGAAAAATGGATAAAGAAGTTGTGGTACTTAGGCACAATGGAATATCACTCAGCCATGAAATCAATGTCATAAGGCTAGTAGCAGCAGGATGAGTGGATTTAGGTACGATGACTCTCAGTGAAATAAGTCACAGAGAAAAAGACACTTATCCTAAGATATCACTTATAGAGGGAATGTCAAAATCGCTACACTTGAACTGAATTACAAAACAGAACAGAGTCACACATTTAGAAAACACACTATGGCTGCTTAACGGGAAAGGTGAGGTGGGGTGATGCATAAAACAAGGGTTTGAAATTAGCTCAGATACCGTTCCACAAGCCAAATATGTAATAGACAAGACCTACTCCCTGCTCAGTGAACTGGACTCAACAGCCCCTATTCACCGCCCAAGAATATATCTGACTAGTAAGAGTCTTAAAACCTATGTATTGATCTCTCTCTGGAAGTGCATCAAGAGGGTGTAAAGCGGCATAAACACAGCAGTGAAAAGCAGCTAAACCCCATTATAAAAATAGATTACTTAAAAAAAACCCCATAAAACAAAGACAGTGAAAGAGAGAGAAATTCTTACAAAATCCGTTCAGGGGCTCTGATGCAACCTGGATTGACCATATCTAGACCCACAGCTGGATGAGACATGAGGCTGGACACTCTTGGGGCTGAGAGGATTGGTGAGCTTGGGTGAGCAAACGCAGACCCTTTAAAGTCCTACTGCGTGGTACCCATGCCGTGGGTCCCAAATCTCCAGGTTCAAGGGCATCTTCCTACATCGAAAACATGTGTGGGAAACCCAGAAGATGGTACACCGTGTGATCGGGAAAGGGTTCTCAAACGCACCTCATTTCTCCTCTCCTTGTGCTCGGGTTCGCCATTCCAGCCGCTCTACTAACAATCTCCCTACTTGGAGAATCAGCACCTTTAACCTCCTGTTTCGGACAGGTCGCAATTTGGCCTGAGGATGAACGGGAAGAGGGGGAACCAATGAGAGACTAGCTCTAGGTGTTGGGACAGGCACAGGTCACTCTATTTTCCCATCAGGAAGAAGAATGAACCACAGGCTCAGCCTGCCCCCCGGAACCAGAATACGGCCTGAAGCAATCCTGCGCTTTGGCGGCCAGCTCCCAAAAAAGCGAGTTGACAAATGGAGCTCAAGGGCACTGCAATTCACAAACCTGCAGAGTTATAAATGATAACTCTCGTCCACAAATATATTGAGGGAAGGCAACGAAGAGGATTTGAAAGCAAGGCAGAATTGCAGGAAACAGGTTTCAGGAGGCAGAGTCGACTCGCCTTGAAAGCACATGAAAAGCGGCAAAGCGTTGACAATGATGCCCTTGGCCAAAAAGGGCGTATGCGTTTTTTCCTGAATATATTCAGGAAAAAACGCATACGCCCTTTTTGGCCAACCAGGCAAGCCCGAAAGGCAAATCAGCGCTACAAAGAAGTCTCGCTTGCCATCGGTCAAAAGGGCCATGCTGAAAAAAGTGTAAAAACCAGAAATGCAGGACAGGCCATGGAGACATGGGAGCCTTGCTACGCTGATGGGCGGGCTGTAAATTGCCAGCAGCCACTCTGGAGAAGTGTACGGTGTGTCCTGAAACATGTAATAAGCACAGCTTAGAGAGCATAGGGCACTTCCACTCATGGGCGTATAAATCGGGAAACCTAAAAATCAACAAGACACAGGCACCCCAAAGTTTAGGGCTGCTCTGTTTCCAAGAACCTCCACTTCGGTACACCTTCAATATCCCAGGAAAGCGAAAAATGGATAAAGAAGTTGTGGTACTTAGGCACAATGGAATATCACTCAGCCATGAAATCAATGTCATAAGGCTAGTAGCAGCAGGATGAGTGGATTTAGGTACGATGACTCTCAGTGAAATAAGTCACAGAGAAAAAGACACTTATCCTAAGATATCACTTATAGAGGGAATGTCAAAATCGCAACACTTGAACTGAATTACAAAACAGAACAGAGTCACACATTTAGAAAACACACTATGGCTGCTTAACGGGAAAGGTGAGGTGGGGTGATGCATAAAACAAGGGTTTGAAATTAGCTCAGATACCGTTCCACAAGCCAAATATGTAATAGACAAGACCCACTCCCTGCTCAGTGAACTGGACTCAACAGCCCCTATTCACCGCCCAAGAATATATCTGACTAGTAAGAGTCTTAAAACCTATGTATTGATCTCTCTCTGGAAGTGCATCAAGAGGGTGTAAAGCGGCATAAACACAGCAGTGAAAAGCAGCTAAACCCCATTATAAAAATAGATTACTTAAAAAAAAACCCATAAAACAAAGACAGTGAAAGAGAGAGAAATTCTTACAAAATCCGTTCAGGGGCTCTGATGCAACCTGGATTGACCATATCTAGACCCACAGCTGGATGAGACATGAGGCTGGACACTCTTGGGGCTGAGAGGATTGGTGAGCTTGGGTGAGCAAACGCAGACCCTTTAAAGTCCTACTGCGTGGTACCCATGCCGTGGGTCCCAAATCTCCAGGTTCAAGGGCATCTTCCTACATCGAAAACATGTGTAGGAAACCCAGAAGATGGTACACCGTGTGATCGGGAAAGGGTTCTCAAACGCACCTCATTTCTCCTCTCCTTGTGCTCGGGTTCGCCATTCCAGCCGCTCTACTAACAATCTCCCTACTTGGAGAATCTGCACCTTTAACCTCCTGTTTCGGACAGGTCGCAATTTGGCCTGAGGATGAACGGGAAGACGGGGAACCAATGAGAGACTAGCTCTAGGTGTTGGGACAGGCACAGGTCACTCTATTTTCCCATCAGGAAGAAGAATGAACCACAGGCTCAGCCTGCCCCCCGGAACCAGAATACGGCCTGAAGCAATCCTGCGCTTTGGCGGCCAGCTCCCAAAAAAGCGAGTTGACAAATGGAGCTCAAGGGCACTGCAATTCACAAACCTGCAGAGTTATAAATGATAACTCTCGTCCACAAATATATTGAGGGAAGGCAACGAAGAGGATTTGAAAGCAAGGCAGAATTGCAGGAAACAGGTTTCAGGAGGCAGAGTCGACTCGCCTTGAAAGCACATGAAAAGCGGCAAAGCGTTGACAATGATGCCCTTGGCCAAAAAGGGCGTATGCGTTTTTTCCTGAATATATTCAGGAAAAAACGCATACGCCCTTTTTGGCCAACCAGGCAAGCCGGAAAGGCAAATCAGCGCTACAAAGAAGTCTCGCTTGCCATCGGTCAAAAGGGCCATGCTGAAAAAAGTGTAAAAACCAGAAATGCAGGACAGGCCATGGAGACATGGGAGCCTTGCTACGCTGATGGGCGGGCTGTAAATTGCCAGCAGCCACTCTGGAGAAGTGTACGGTGTGTCCTGAAACATGTAATAAGCACAGCTTAGAGAGCATAGGGCACTTCCACTCATGGGCGTATAAATCGGGAAACCTAAAAATCAACAAGACACAGGCACCCCAAAGTTTAGGGCTGCTCTGTTTCCAAGAACCTCCACTTCGGTACACCTTCAATATCCCAGGAAAGCGAAAAATGGATAAAGAAGTTGTGGTACTTAGGCACAATGGAATATCACTCAGCCATGAAATCAATGTCATAAGGCTAGTAGCAGCAGGATGAGTGGATTTAGGTACGATGACTCTCAGTGAAATAAGTCACAGAGAAAAAGACACTTATCCTAAGATATCACTTATAGAGGGAATGTCAAAATCGCTACACTTGAACTGAATTACAAAACAGAACAGAGTCACACATTTAGAAAACACACTATGGCTGCTTAACGGGAAAGGTGAGGTGGGGTGATGCATAAAACAAGGGTTTGAAATTAGCTCAGATACCGTTCCACAAGCCAAATATGTAATAGACAAGACCTACTCCCTGCTCAGTGAACTGGACTCAACAGCCCCTATTCACCGCCCAAGAATATATCTGACTAGTAAGAGTCTTAAAACCTATGTATTGATCTCTCTCTGGAAGTGCATCAAGAGGGTGTAAAGCGGCATAAACACAGCAGTGAAAAGCAGCTAAACCCCATTATAAAAATAGATTACTTAAAAAAAACCCCATAAAACAAAGACAGTGAAAGAGAGAGAAATTCTTACAAAATCCGTTCAGGGGCTCTGATGCAACCTGGATTGACCATATCTAGACCCACAGCTGGATGAGACATGAGGCTGGACACTCTTGGGGCTGAGAGGATTGGTGAGCTTGGGTGAGCAAACGCAGACCCTTTAAAGTCCTACTGCGTGGTACCCATGCCGTGGGTCCCAAATCTCCAGGTTCAAGGGCATCTTCCTACATCGAAAACATGTGTGGGAAACCCAGAAGATGGTACACCGTGTGATCGGGAAAGGGTTCTCAAACGCACCTCATTTCTCCTCTCCTTGTGCTCGGGTTCGCCATTCCAGCCGCTCTACTAACAATCTCCCTACTTGGAGAATCAGCACCTTTAACCTCCTGTTTCGGACAGGTCGCAATTTGGCCTGAGGATGAACGGGAAGAGGGGGAACCAATGAGAGACTAGCTCTAGGTGTTGGGACAGGCACAGGTCGCTCTATTTTCCCATCAGGAAGAAGAATGAACCACAGGCTCAGCCTGCCCCCGGAACCAGAATACGGCCTGAAGCAATCCTGCGCTTTGGCGGCCAGCTCCCAAAAAAGCGAGTTGACAAATGGAGCTCAGGGGCACTGCAACTCACAAACCTGCAGAGTTATAAATGATAACTCTCGTCCACAAATATATTGAGGGAAGGCAACGAAGAGGATTTGAAAGCAAGGCAGAATTGCAGGAAACAGGTTTCAGGAGGCAGAGTCGACTCGCCTTGAAAGCACATGAAAAGCGGCAAAGCGTTGACAATGATGCCCTTGGCCAAAAAGGGCGTATGCGTTTTTTCCTGAATATATTCAGGAAAAAACGCATACGCCCTTTTTGGCCAACCAGGCAAGCCCGAAAGGCAAATCAGCGCTACAAAGAAGTCTCGCTTGCCATCGGTCAAAAGGGCCATGCTGAAAAAAGTGTAAAAACCAGAAATGCAGGACAGGCCATGGAGACATGGGAGCCTTGCTACGCTGATGGGCGGGCTGTAAATTGCCAGCAGCCACTCTGGAGAAGTGTACGGTGTGTCCTGAAACATGTAATAAGCACAGCTTAGAGAGCATAGGGCACTTCCACTCATGGGCGTATAAATCGGGAAACCTAAAAATCAACAAGACACAGGCACCCCAAAGTTTAGGGCTGCTCTGTTTCCAAGAACCTCCACTTCGGTACACCTTCAATATCCCAGGAAAGCGAAAAATGGATAAAGAAGTTGTGGTACTTAGGCACAATGGAATATCACTCAGCCATGAAATCAATGTCATAAGGCTAGTAGCAGCAGGATGAGTGGATTTAGGTACGATGACTCTCAGTGAAATAAGTCACAGAGAAAAAGACACTTATCCTAAGATATCACTTATAGAGGGAATGTCAAAATCGCTACACTTGAACTGAATTACAAAACAGAACAGAGTCACACATTTAGAAAACACACTATGGCTGCTTAACGGGAAAGGTGAGGTGGGGTGATGCATAAAACAAGGGTTTGAAATTAGCTCAGATACCGTTCCACAAGCCAAATATGTAATAGACAAGACCTACTCCCTGCTCAGTGAACTGGACTCAACAGCCCCTATTCACCGCCCAAGAATATATCTGACTAGTAAGAGTCTTAAAACCTATGTATTGATCTCTCTCTGGAAGTGCATCAAGAGGGTGTAAAGCGGCATAAACACAGCAGTGAAAAGCAGCTAAACCCCATTATAAAAATAGATTACTTAAAAAAAACCCCATAAAACAAAGACAGTGAAAGAGAGAGAAATTCTTACAAAATCCGTTCAGGGGCTCTGATGCAACCTGGATTGACCATATCTAGACCCACAGCTGGATGAGACATGAGGCTGGACACTCTTGGGGCTGAGAGGATTGGTGAGCTTGGGTGAGCAAACGCAGACCCTTTAAAGTCCTACTGCGTGGTACCCATGCCGTGGGTCCCAAATCTCCAGGTTCAAGGGCATCTTCCTACATCGAAAACATGCGTGGGAAACCCAGAAGATGGTACACCGTGTGATCGGGAAAGGGTTCTCAAACGCACCTCATTTCTCCTCTCCTTGTGCTCGGGTTCGCCATTCCAGCCGCTCTACTAACAATCTCCCTACTTGGAGAATCTGCACCTTTAACCTCCTGTTTCGGACAGGTCGCAATTTGGCCTGAGGATGAACGGGAAGACGGGGAACCAATGAGAGACTAGCTCTAGGTGTTGGGACAGGCACAGGTCACTCTATTTTCCCATCAGGAAGAAGAATGAACCACAGGCTCAGCCTGCCCCCCGGAATCAGAATACGGCCTGAAGCAATCCTGCGCTTTGGCGGCCAGCTCCCAAAAAAGCGAGTTGACAAATGGAGCTCAGGGGCACTGCAACTCACAAACCTGCAGAGTTATAAATGATAACTCTCGTCCACAAATATATTGAGGGAAGGCAACGAAGAGGATTTGAAAGCAAGGCAGAATTGCAGGAAACAGGTTTCAGGAGGCAGACTCGACTCGCCTTGAAAGCACATGAAAAGCGGCAAAGCGTTGACAATGATGCCCTTGGCCAAAAAGGGCGTATGCGTTTTTTCCTGAATATATTCAGGAAAAAACGCATACGCCCTTTTTGGCCAACCAGGCAAGCCGGAAAGGCAAATCAGCGCTACAAAGAAGTCTCGCTTGCCATCGGTCAAAAGGGCCATGCTGAAAAAAGTGTAAAAACCAGAAATGCAGGACAGGCCATGGAGACATGGGAGCCTTGCTACGCTGATGGGCGGGCTGTAAATTGCCAGCAGCCACTCTGGAGAAGTGTACGGTGTGTCCTGAAACATGTAATAAGCACAGCTTAGAGACCATAGGGCACTTCCACTCATGGGCGTATAAATCGGGAAACCTAAAAATCAACAAGACACAGGCACCCCAAAGTTTAGGGCTGCTCTGTTTCCAAGAACCTCCACTTCGGTACACCTTCAATATCCCAGGAAAGCGAAAAATGGATAAAGAAGTTGTGGTACTTAGGCACAATGGAATATCACTCAGCCATGAAATCAATGTCATAAGGCTAGTAGCAGCAGGATGAGTGGATTTAGGTACGATGACTCTCAGTGAAATAAGTCACAGAGATAAAGACACTTATCCTAAGATATCACTTATAGAGGGAATGTCAAAATCGCTACACTTGAACTGAATTACAAAACAGAACAGAGTCACACATTTAGAAAACACACTATGGCTGCTTAACGGGAAAGGTGAGGTGGGGTGATGCATAAAACAAGGGTTTGAAATTAGCTCAGATACCGTTCCACAAGCCAAATATGTAATAGACAAGACCTACTCCCTGCTCAGTGAACTGGACTCAACAGCCCCTATTCACCGCCCAAGAATATATCTGACTAGTAAGAGTCTTAAAACCTATGTATTGATCTCTCTCTGGAAGTGCATCAAGAGGGTGTAAAGCGGCATAAACACAGCAGTGAAAAGCAGCTAAACCCCATTATAAAAATAGATTACTTAAAAAAAACCCCATAAAACAAAGACAGTGAAAGAGAGAGAAATTCTTACAAAATCCGTTCAGGGGCTCTGATGCAACCTGGATTGACCATATCTAGACCCACAGCTGGATGAGACATGAGGCTGGACACTCTTGGGGCTGAGAGGATTGGTGAGCTTGGGTGAGCAAACGCAGACCCTTTAAAGTCCTACTGCGTGGTACCCATGCCGTGGGTCCCAAATCTCCAGGTTCAAGGGCATCTTCCTACATCGAAAACATGTGTGGGAAACCCAGAAGATGGTACACCGTGTGATCGGGAAAGGGTTCTCAAACGCACCTCATTTCTCCTCTCCTTGTGCTCGGGTTCGCCATTCCAGCCGCTCTACTAACAATCTCCCTACTTGGAGAATCAGCACCTTTAACCTCCTGTTTCGGACAGGTCGCAATTTGGCCTGAGGATGAACGGGAAGAGGGGGAACCAATGAGAGACTAGCTCTAGGTGTTGGGACAGGCACAGGTCGCTCTATTTTCCCATTAGGAAGAAGAATGAACCACAGGCTCAGCCTGCCCCCCGGAACCAGAATACGGCCTGAAGCAATCCTGCGCTTTGGCGGACAGCTCCCAAAAAAGCGAGTTGACAAATGGAGCTCAAGGGCACTGCAATTCACAAACCTGCAGAGTTATAAATGATAACTCTCGTCCACAAATATATTGAGGGAAGGCAACGAAGAGGATTTGAAAGCAAGGCAGAATTGCAGGAAACAGGTTTCAGGAGGCAGACTCGACTCGCCTTGAAAGCACATGAAAAGCGGCAAAGCGTTGACAATGATGCCCTTGGCCAAAAAGGGCGTATGCGTTTTTTCCTGAATATATTCAGGAAAAAACGCATACGCCCTTTTTGGCCAACCAGGCAAGCCCGAAAGGCAAATCAGCGCTACAAAGAAGTCTCGCTTGCCATCGGTCAAAAGGGCCATGCTGAAAAAAGTGTAAAAACCAGAAATGCAGGACAGGCCATGGAGACATGGGAGCCTTGCTACGCTGATGGGCGGGCTGTAAATTGCCAGCAGCCACTCTGGAGAAGTGTACGGTGTGTCCTGAAACATGTAATAAGCACAGCTTAGAGAGCATAGGGCACTTCCACTCATGGGCGTATAAATCGGGAAACCTAAAAATCAACAAGACACAGGCACCCCAAAGTTTAGGGCTGCTCTGTTTCCAAGAACCTCCACTTCGCTACACCTTCAATATCCCAGGAAAGCGAAAAATGGATAAAGAAGTTGTGGTACTTAGGCACAATGGAATATCACTCAGCCATGAAATCAATGTCATAAGGCTAGTAGCAGCAGGATGAGTGGATTTAGGTACGATGACTCTCAGTGAAATAAGTCACAGAGAAAAAGACACTTATCCTAAGATATCACTTATAGAGGGAATGTCAAAATCGCTACACTTGAACTGAATTACAAAACAGAACAGAGTCACACATTTAGAAAACACACTATGGCTGCTTAACGGGAAAGGTGAGGTGGGGTGATGCATAAAACAAGGGTTTGAAATTAGCTCAGATACCATTCCACAAGCCAAATATGTAATAGACAAGACCTACTCCCTGCTCAGTGAACTGGACTCAACAGCCCCTATTCACCGCCCAAGAATATATCTGACTAGTAAGAGTCTTAAAACCTATGTATTGATCTCTCTCTGGAAGTGCATCAAGAGGGTGTAAAGCGGCATAAACACAGCAGTGAAAAGCAGCTAAACCTCATTATAAAAATAGATTACTTAAAAAAAACCCCATAAAACAAAGACAGTGAAAGAGAGAGAAATTCTTATAAAATCCGTTCAGGGGCTCTGATGCAACCTGGATTGACCATATCTAGACCCACAGCTGGATGAGACATGAGGCTGGACACTCTTGGGGCTGAGAGGATTGGTGAGCTTGGGTGAGCAAACGCAGACCCTTTAAAGTCCTACTGCGTGGTACCCATGCCGTGGGTCCCAAATCTCCAGGTTCAAGGGCATCTTCCTACATCGAAAACATGTGTGGGAAACCCAGAAGATGGTACACCGTGTGATCGGGAAAGGGTTCTCAAACGCACCTCATTTCTCCTCTCCTTGTGCTCGGGTTCGCCATTCCAGCCGCTCTACTAACAATCTCCCTACTTGGAGAATCTGCACCTTTAACCTCCTGTTTCGGACAGGTCGCAATTTGGCCTGCGGATGAACGGGAAGACGGGGAACCAATGAGAGACTAGCTCTAGGTGTTGGGACAGGCACAGGTCACTCTATTTTCCCATCAGGAAGAAGAATGAACCACAGGCTCAGCCTGCCCCCCGGAACCAGAATACGGCCTGAAGCAATCCTGCGCTTTGGCGGCCAGCTCCCAAAAAAGCGAGTTGACAAATGGAGCTCAAGGGCACTGCAATTCACAAACCTGCAGAGTTATAAATGATAACTCTCGTCCACAAATATATTGAGGGAAGGCAACGAAGAGGATTTGAAAGCAAGGCAGAATTGCAGGAAACAGGTTTCAGGAGGCAGAGTCGACTCGCCTTGAAAGCACATGAAAAGCGGCAAAGCGTTGACAATGATGCCCTTGGCCAAAAAGGGCGTATGCGTTTTTTCCTGAATATATTCAGGAAAAAACGCATACGCCCTTTTTGGCCAACCAGGCAAGCCGGAAAGGCAAATCAGCGCTACAAAGAAGTCTCGCTTGCCATCGGTCAAAAGGGCCATGCTGAAAAAAGTGTAAAAACCAGAAATGCAGGACAGGCCATGGAGACATGGGAGCCTTGCTACGCTGATGGGCGGGCTGTAAATTGCCAGCAGCCACTCTGGAGAAGTGTACGGTGTGTCCTGAAACATGTAATAAGCACAGCTTAGAGAGCATAGGGCACTTCCACTCATGGGCGTATAAATCGGGAAACCTAAAAATCAACAAGACACAGGCACCCCAAAGTTTAGGGCTGCTCTGTTTCCAAGAACCTCCACTTCGCTACACCTTCAATATCCCAGGAAAGCGAAAAATGGATAAAGAAGTTGTGGTACTTAGGCACAATGGAATATCACTCAGCCATGAAATCAATGTCATAAGGCTAGTAGCAGCAGGATGAGTGGATTTAGGTACGATGACTCTCAGTGAAATAAGTCACAGAGAAAAAGACACTTATCCTAAGATATCACTTATAGAGGGAATGTCAAAATCGCAACACTTGAACTGAATTACAAAACAGAACAGAGTCACACATTTAGAAAACACACTATGGCTGCTTAACGGGAAAGGTGAGGTGGGGTGATGCATAAAACAAGGGTTTGAAATTAGCTCAGATACCGTTCCACAAGCCAAATATGTAATAGACAAGACCTACTCCCTGCTCAGTGAACTGGACTCAACAGCCCCTATTCACCGCCCTAGAATATATCTGACTAGTAAGAGTCTTAAAACCTATGTATTGATCTCTCTCTGGAATTGCATCAAGAGGGTGTAAAGCGGCATAAACACAGCAGTGAAAAGCAGCTAAACCCCATTATAAAAATAGATTACTTAAAAAAAACCCCATAAAACAAAGACAGTGAAAGAGAGAGAAATTCTTACAAAATCCGTTCAGGGGCTCTGATGCAACCTGGATTGACCATATCTAGACCCACAGCTGGATGAGACATGAGGCTGGACACTCTTGGGGCTGAGAGGATTGGTGAGCTTGGGTGAGCAAACGCAGACCCTTTAAAGTCCTACTGCGTGGTACCCATGCCGTGGGTCCCAAATCTCCAGGTTCAAGGGCATCTTCCTACATCGAAAACATGTGTGGGAAACCCAGAAGATGGTACACCGTGTGATCGGGAAAGGGTTCTCAAACGCACCTCATTTCTCCTCTCCTTGTGCTCGGGTTCGCCATTCCAGCCGCTCTACTAACAATCTCCCTACTTGGAGAATCTGCACCTTTAACCTCCTGTTTCGGACAGGTCGCAATTTGGCCTGAGGATGAACGGGAAGACGGGGAACCAATGAGAGACTAGCTCTAGGTGTTGGGACAGGCACAGGTCACTCTATTTTCCCATCAGGAAGAAGAATGAACCACAGGCTCAGCCTGCCCCCCGGAACCAGAATACGGCCTGAAGCAATCCTGCGCTTTGGCGGCCAGCTCCCAAAAAAGCGAGTTGACAAATGGAGCTCAGGGGCACTGCAATTCACAAACCTGCAGAGTTATAAATGATAACTCTCGTCCACAAATATATTGAGGGAAGGCAACGAAGAGGATTTGAAAGCAAGGCAGAATTGCAGGAAACAGGTTTCAGGAGGCAGAGTCGACTCGCCTTGAAAGCACATGAAAAGCGGCAAAGCGTTGACAATGATGCCCTTGGCCAAAAAGGGCGTATGCGTTTTTTCCTGAATATATTCAGGAAAAAACGCATACGCCCTTTTTGGCCAACCAGGCAAGCCGGAAAGGCAAATCAGCGCTACAAAGAAGTCTCGCTTGCCATCGGTCAAAAGGGCCATGCTGAAAAAAGTGTAAAAACCAGAAATGCAGGACAGGCCATGGAGACATGGGAGCCTTGCTACGCTGATGGGCGGGCTGTAAATTGCCAGCAGCCACTCTGGAGAAGTGTACGGTGTGTCCTGAAACATGTAATAAGCACAGCTTAGAGAGCATAGGGCACTTCCACTCATGGGCGTATAAATCGGGAAACCTAAAAATCAACAAGACACAGGCACCCCAAAGTTTAGGGCTGCTCTGTTTCCAAGAACCTCCACTTCGGTACACCTTCAATATCCCAGGAAAGCGAAAAATGGATAAAGAAGTTGTGGTACTTAGGCACAATGGAATATCACTCAGCCATGAAATCAATGTCATAAGGCTAGTAGCAGCAGGATGAGTGGATTTAGGTACGATGACTCTCAGTGAAATAAGTCACAGAGAAAAAGACACTTATCCTAAGATATCACTTATAGAGGGAATGTCAAAATCGCTACACTTGAACTGAATTACAAAACAGAACAGAGTCACACATTTAGAAAACACACTATGGCTGCTTAACGGGAAAGGTGAGGTGGGGTGATGCATAAAACAAGGGTTTGAAATTAGCTCAGATACCGTTCCACAAGCCAAATATGTAATAGACAAGACCTACTCCCTGCTCAGTGAACTGGACTCAACAGCCCCTATTCACCGCCCAAGAATATATCTGACTAGTAAGAGTCTTAAAACCTATGTATTGATCTCTCTCTGGAAGTGCATCAAGAGGGTGTAAAGCGGCATAAACACAGCAGTGAAAAGCAGCTAAACCCCATTATAAAAATAGATTACTTAAAAAAAACCCCATAAAACAAAGACAGTGAAAGAGAGAGAAATTCTTACAAAATCCGTTCAGGGGCTCTGATGCAACCTGGATTGACCATATCTAGACCCACAGCTGGATGAGACATGAGGCTGGACACTCTTGGGGCTGAGAGGATTGGTGAGCTTGGGTGAGCAAACGCAGACCCTTTAAAGTCCTACTGCGTGGTACCCATGCCGTGGGTCCCAAATCTCCAGGCTCAAGGGCATCTTCCTACATCGAAAACATGTGTGGGAAACCCAGAAGATGGTACACCGTGTGATCGGGAAAGGGTTCTCAAACGCACCTCATTTCTCCTCTCCTTGTGCTCGGGTTCGCCATTCCAGCCGCTCTACTAACAATCTCCCTACTTGGAGAATCTGCACCTTTAACCTCCTGTTTCGGACAGGTCGCAATTTGGCCTGAGGATGAACGGGAAGACGGGGAACCAATGAGAGACTAGCTCTAGGTGTTGGGACAGGCACAGGTCACTCTATTTTCCCATCAGGAAGAAGAATGAACCACAGGCTCAGCCTGCCCCCCGGAACCAGAATACGGCCTGAAGCAATCCTGCGCTTTGGCGGCCAGCTCCCAAAAAAGCGAGTTGACAAATGGAGCTCAAGGGCACTGCAATTCACAAACCTGCAGAGTTATAAATGATAACTCTCGTCCACAAATATATTGAGGGAAGGCAACGAAGAGGATTTGAAAGCAAGGCAGAATTGCAGGAAACAGGTTTCAGGAGGCAGAGTCGACTCGCCTTGAAAGCACATGAAAAGCGGCAAAGCGTTGACAATGATGCCCTTGGCCAAAAAGCGCGTATGCGTTTTTTCCTGAATATATTCAGGAAAAAACGCATACGCCCTTTTTGGCCAACCAGGCAAGCCCGAAAGGCAAATCAGCGCTACAAAGAAGTCTCGCTTGCCATCGGTCAAAAGGGCCATGCTGAAAAAAGTGTAAAAACCAGAAATGCAGGACAGGCCATGGAGACATGGGAGCCTTGCTACGCTGATGGGCGGGCTGTAAATTGCCAGCAGCCACTCTGGAGAAGTGTACGGTGTGTCCTGAAACATGTAATAAGCACAGCTTAGAGAGCATAGGGCACTTCCACTCATGGGCGTATAAATCGGGAAACCTAAAAATCAACAAGACACAGGCACCCCAAAGTTTAGGGCTGCTCTGTTTCCAAGAACCTCCACTTCGGTACACCTTCAATATCCCAGGAAAGCGAAAAATGGATAAAGAAGTTGTGGTACTTAGGCACAATGGAATATCACTCAGCCATGAAATCAATGTCATAAGGCTAGTAGCAGCAGGATGAGTGGATTTAGGTACGATGACTCTCAGTGAAATAAGTCACAGAGAAAAAGACACTTATCCTAAGATATCACTTATAGAGGGAATGTCAAAATCGCTACACTTGAACTGAATTACAAAACAGAACAGAGTCACACATTTAGAAAACACACTATGGCTGCTTAACGGGAAAGGTGAGGTGGGGTGATGCATAAAACAAGGGTTTGAAATTAGCTCAGATACCATTCCACAAGCCAAATATGTAATAGACAAGACCTACTCCCTGCTCAGTGAACTGGACTCAACAGCCCCTATTCACCGCCCAAGAATATATCTGACTAGTAAGAGTCTTAAAACCTATGTATTGATCTCTCTCTGGAATTGCATCAAGAGGGTGTAAAGCGGCATAAACACAGCAGTGAAAAGCAGCTAAACCCCATTATAAAAATAGATTACTTAAAAAAAACCCCATAAAACAAAGACAGTGAAAGAGAGAGAAATTCTTACAAAATCCGTTCAGGGGCTCTGATGCAACCTGGATTGACCATATCTAGACCCACAGCTGGATGAGACATGAGGCTGGACACTCTTGGGGCTGAGAGGATTGGTGAGCTTGGGTGAGCAAACGCAGACCCTTTAAAGTCCTACTGCGTGGTACCCATGCCGTGGGTCCCAAATCTCCAGGTTCAAGGGCATCTTCCTACATCGAAAACATGTGTGGGAAACCCAGAAGATGGTACACCGTGTGATCGGGAAAGGGTTCTCAAACGCACCTCATTTCTCCTCTCCTTGTGCTCGGGTTCGCCATTCCAGCCGCTCTACTAACAATCTCCCTACTTGGAGAATCTGCACCTTTAACCTCCTGTTTCGGACAGGTCGCAATTTGGCCTGAGGATGAACGGGAAGACGGGGAACCAATGAGAGACTAGCTCTAGGTGTTGGGACAGGCACAGGTCACTCTATTTTCCCATCAGGAAGAAGAATGAACCACAGGCTCAGCCTGCCCCCCGGAACCAGAATACGGCCTGAAGCAATCCTGCGCTTTGGCGGCCAGCTCCCAAAAAAGCGAGTTGACAAATGGAGCTCAGGGGCACTGCAATTCACAAACCTGCAGAGTTATAAATGATAACTCTCGTCCACAAATATATTGAGGGAAGGCAACGAAGAGGATTTGAAAGCAAGGCAGAATTGTAGGAAACAGGTTTCAGGAGGCAGAGTCGACTCGCCTTGAAAGCACATGAAAAGCGGCAAAGCGTTGACAATGATGCCCTTGGCCAAAAAGGGCGTATGCGTTTTTTCCTGAATATATTCAGGAAAAAACGCATACGCCCTTTTTGGCCAACCAGGCAAGCCCGAAAGGCAAATCAGCGCTACAAAGAAGTCTCGCTTGCCATCGGTCAAAAGGGCCATGCTGAAAAAAGTGTAAAAACCAGAAATGCAGGACAGGCCATGGAGACATGGGAGCCTTGCTACGCTGATGGGCGGGCTGTAAATTGCCAGCAGCCACTCTGGAGAAGTGTACGGTGTGTCCTGAAACATGTAATAAGCACAGCTTAGAGAGCATAGGGCACTTCCACTCATGGGCGTATAAATCGGGAAACCTAAAAATCAACAAGACACAGGCACCCCAAAGTTTAGGGCTGCTCTGTTTCCAAGAACCTCCACTTCGCTACACCTTCAATATCCCAGGAAAGCGAAAAATGGATAAAGAAGTTGTGGTACTTAGGCACAATGGAATATCACTCAGCCATGAAATCAATGTCATAAGGCTAGTAGCAGCAGGATGAGTGGATTTAGGTACGATAACTCTCAGTGAAATAAGTCACAGAGAAAAAGACACTTATCCTAAGATATCACTTATAGAGGGAATGTCAAAATCGCTACACTTGAACTGAATTACAAAACAGAACAGAGTCACACATTTAGAAAACACACTATGGCTGCTTAACGGGAAAGGTGAGGTGGGGTGATGCATAAAACAAGGGTTTGAAATTAGCTCAGATACCGTTCCACAAGCCAAATATGTAATAGACAAGACCTACTCCCTGCTCAGTGAACTGGACTCAACAGCCCCTATTCACCGCCCAAGAATATATCTGACTACTAAGAGTCTTAAAACCTAGGTATTGATCTCTCTCTGGAAGTGCATCAAGAGGGTGTAAAGCGGCATAAACACAGCAGTGAAAAGCAGCTAAACCCCATTATAAAAATAGATTACTTAAAAAAAACCCCATAAAACAAAGACAGTGAAAGAGAGAGAAATTCTTACAAAATTCGGTCAGGGGCTCTGATGCAACCTGGATTGACCATATCTAGACCCAAAGCTGGATGAGACATGAGGCTGGACACTCTTGGGGCTGAGAGGATTGGTGAGCTTGGGTGAGCAAACGCAGACCCTTTAAAGTCCTACTGCGTGGTACCCATGCCGTGGGTCCCAAATCTCCAGGTTCAAGGGCATCTTCCTACATCGAAAACATGCGTGGGAAACCCAGAAGATGGTACACCGTGTGATCGGGAAAGGTTTCTCAAACGCACCTCATTTCTCCTCTCCTTGTGCTCGGGTTCGGCATTCCAGCCGCTCTACTAACAATCTCCCTACTTGGAGAATCAGCACCTTTAACCTCCTGTTTCGGACAGGTCGCAATTTGGCCTGAGGATGAACGGGAAGAGGGGGAACCAATGAGAGACTAGCTCTAGGTGTTGGGACAGGCACAGGTCACTCTATTTTCCCATCAGGAAGAAGAATGAACCACAGGCTCAGCCTGCCCCCGGAACCAGAATACGGCCTGAAGCAATCCTGCGCTTTGGCGGCCAGCTCCCAAAAAAGCGAGTTGACAAATGGAGCTCAGGGGCACTGCAACTCACAAACCTGCAGAATAATAAATGATAACTCTCGTCCACAAATATATTGAGGGAAGGCAACGAAGAGGATTTGAAAGCAAGGCAGAATTGCAGGAAACAGGTTTCAGGAGGCAGACTCGACTCGCCTTGAAAGCACATGAAAAGCGGCAAAGCGTTGACAATGATGCCCTTGGCCAAAAAGGGCGTATGCGTTTTTTCCTGAATATATTCAGGAAAAAACGCATACGCCCTTTTTGGCCAACCAGGCAAGCCCGAAAGGCAAATCAGCGCTACAAAGAAGTCTCGCTTGCCATCGGTCAAAAGGGCCATGCTGAAAAAAGTGTAAAAACCAGAAATGCAGGACAGGCCATGGAGACATGGGAGCCTTGCTACGCTGATGGGCGGGCTGTAAATTGCCAGCAGCCACTCTGGAGAAGTGTACGGTGTGTCCTGAAACATGTAATAAGCACAGCTTAGAGAGCATAGGGCACTTCCACTCATGGGCGTATAAATCGGGAAACCTAAAAATCAACAAGACACAGGCACCCCAAAGTTTAGGGCTGCTCTGTTTCCAAGAACCTCCACTTCGGTACACCTTCAATATCCCAGGAAAGCGAAAAATGGATAAAGAAGTTGTGGTACTTAGGCACAATGGAATATCACTCAGCCATGAAATCAATGTCATAAGGCTAGTAGCAGCAGGATGAGTGGATTTAGGTACGATGACTCTCAGTGAAATAAGTCACAGAGAAAAAGACACTTATCCTAAGATATCACTTATAGAGGGAATGTCAAAATCGCTACACTTGAACTGAATTACAAAACAGAACAGAGTCACACATTTAGAAAACACACTATGGCTGCTTAACGGGAAAGGTGAGGTGGGGTGATGCATAAAACAAGGGTTTGAAATTAGCTCAGATACCGTTCCACAAGCCAAATATGTAATAGACAAGACCTACTCCCTGCTCAGTGAACTGGACTCAACAGCCCCTATTCACCGCCCAAGAATATATCTGACTACTAAGAGTCTTAAAACCTAGGTATTGATCTCTCTCTGGAAGTGCATCAAGAGGGTGTAAAGCGGCATAAACACAGCAGTGAAAAGCAGCTAAACCCCATTATAAAAATAGATTACTTAAAAAAAAAACCCATAAAACAAAGACAGTGAAAGAGAGAGAAATTCTTACAAAATCCATTCAGGGGCTCTGATGCAACCTGGATTGACCATATCTAGACCCACAGCTGGATGAGACATGAGGCTGGACACTCTTGGGGCTGAGAGGATTGGTGAGCTTGGGTGAGCAAATGCAGACCCTTTAAAGTCCTACTGCGTGGTACCCATGCCGTGGGTCCCAAATCTCCAGGTTCAAGGGCATCTTCCTACATCGAAAACATGCGTGGGAAACCCAGAAGATGGTACACCGTGTGATCGGGAAAGGTTTCTCAAACGCACCTCATTTCTCCTCTCCTTGTGCTCGGGTTCGCCATTCCAGCCGCTCTACTAACAATCTCCCTACTTGGAGAATCAGCACCTTTAACCTCCTGTTTCGGACAGGTCGCAATTTGGCCTGAGGATGAATGGGAAGAGGGGGAACCAATGAGAGAGTAGCTCTAGGTGTTGGGACAGGCACAGGTCACTCTATTTTCCCATCAGGAAGAAGAATGAACCACAGGCTCAGCCTGCCCCCCGGAACCAGAATACGGCCTGAAGCAATCCTGCGCTTTGGCGGCCAGCTCCCAAAAAAGCGAGTTGACAAATGGAGCTCAGGGGCACTGCAACTCACAAACCTGCAGAGTTATAAATGATAACTCTCGTCCACAAATATATTGAGGGAAGGCAACGAAGAGGATTTGAAAGCAAGGCAGAATTGCAGGAAACAGGTTTCAGGAGGCAGACTCGACTCGCCTTGAAAGCACATGAAAAGCGGCAAAGCGTTGACAATGATGCCCTTGGCCAAAAAGGGCGTATGCGTTTTTTCCTGAATATATTCAGGAAAAAACGCATACGCCCTTTTTGGCCAACCAGGCAAGCCCGAAAGGCAAATCAGCGCTACAAAGAAGTCTCGCTTGCCATCGGTCAAAAGGGCCATGCTGAAAAAAGTGTAAAAACCAGAAATGCAGGACAGGCCATGGAGACATGGGAGCCTTGCTACGCTGATGGGCGGGCTGTAAATTGCCAGCAGCCACTCTGGAGAAGTGTACGGTGTGTCCTGAAACATGTAATAAGCACAGCTTAGAGAGCATAGGGCACTTCCACTCATGGGCGTATAAATCGGGAAACCTAAAAATCAACAAGACACAGGCACCCCAAAGTTTAGGGCTGCTCTGTTTCCAAGAACCTCCACTTCGGTACACCTTCAATATCCCAGGAAAGCGAAAAATGGATAAAGAAGTTGTGGTACTTAGGCACAATGGAATATCACTCAGCCATGAAATCAATGTCATAAGGCTAGTAGCAGCAGGATGAGTGGATTTAGGTACGATGACTCTCAGTGAAATAAGTCACAGAGAAAAAGACACTTATCCTAAGATATCACTTATAGAGGGAATGTCAAAATCGCTACACTTGAACTGAATTACAAAACAGAACAGAGTCACACATTTAGAAAACACACTATGGCTGCTTAACGGGAAAGGTGAGGTGGGGTGATGCATAAAACAAGGGTTTGAAATTAGCTCAGATACCGTTCCACAAGCCAAATATGTAATAGACAAGACCTACTCCCTGCTCAGTGAACTGGACTCAACAGCCCCTATTCACCGCCCAAGAATATATCTGACTAGTAAGAGTCTTAAAACCTATGTATTGATCTCTCTCTGGAAGTGCATCAAGAGGGTGTAAAGCGGCATAAACACAGCAGTGAAAAGCAGCTAAACCCCATTATAAAAATAGATTACTTAAAAAAAACCCCATAAAACAAAGACAGTGAAAGAGAGAGAAATTCTTACAAAATCCGTTCAGGGGCTCTGATGCAACCTGGATTGACCATATCTAGACCCACAGCTGGATGAGACATGAGGCTGGACACTCTTGGGGCTGAGAGGATTGGTGAGCTTGGGTGAGCAAACGCAGACCCTTTAAAGTCCTACTGCGTGGTACCCATGCCGTGGGTCCCAAATCTCCAGGTTCAAGGGCATCTTCCTACATCGAAAACATGCGTGGGAAACCCAGAAGATGGTACACCGTGTGATCGGGAAAGGGTTCTCAAACGCACCTCATTTCTCCTCTCCTTGTGCTCGGGTTCGCCATTCCAGCCGCTCTACTAACAATCTCCCTACTTGGAGAATCAGCACCTTTAACCTCCTGTTTCGGACAGGTCGCAATTTGGCCTGAGGATGAACGGGAAGAGGGGGAACCAATGAGAGACTAGCTCTAGGTGTTGGGACAGGCACAGGTCGCTCTATTTTCCCATCAGGAAGAAGAATGAACCACAGGCTCAGCCTGCCCCCGGAACCAGAATACGGCCTGAAGCAATCCTGCGCTTTGGCGGCCAGCTCCCAAAAAAGCGAGTTGACAAATGGAGCTCAGGGGCACTGCAACTCACAAACCTGCAGAGTTATAAATGATAACTCTCGTCCACAAATATATTGAGGGAAGGCAACGAAGAGGATTTGAAAGCAAGGCAGAATTGCAGGAAACAGGTTTCAGGAGGCAGAGTCGACTCGCCTTGAAAGCACATGAAAAGCGGCAAAGCGTTGACAATGATGCCCTTGGCCAAAAAGGGCGTATGCGTTTTTTCCTGAATATATTCAGGAAAAAACGCATACGCCCTTTTTGGCCAACCAGGCAAGCCGGAAAGGCAAATCAGCGCTACAAAGAAGTCTCGCTTGCCATCGGTCAAAAGGGCCATGCTGAAAAAAGTGTAAAAACCAGAAATGCAGGACAGGCCATGGAGACATGGGAGCCTTGCTACGCTGATGGGCGGGCTGTAAATTGCCAGCAGCCACTCTGGAGAAGTGTACGGTGTGTCCTGAAACATGTAATAAGCACAGCTTAGAGAGCATAGGGCACTTCCACTCATGGGCGTATAAATCGGGAAACCTAAAAATCAACAAGACACAGGCACCCCAAAGTTTAGGGCTGCTCTGTTTCCAAGAACCTCCACTTCGGTACACCTTCAATATCCCAGGAAAGCGAAAAATGGATAAAGAAGTTGTGGTACTTAGGCACAATGGAATATCACTCAGCCATGAAATCAATGTCATAAGGCTAGTAGCAGCAGGATGAGTGGATTTAGGTACGATGACTCTCAGTGAAATAAGTCACAGAGAAAAAGACACTTATCCTAAGATATCACTTATAGAGGGAATGTCAAAATCGCAACACTTGAACTGAATTACAAAACAGAACAGAGTCACACATTTAGAAAACACACTATGGCTGCTTAACGGGAAAGGTGAGGTGGGGTGATGCATAAAACAAGGGTTTGAAATTAGCTCAGATACCGTTCCACAAGCCAAATATGTAATAGACAAGACCTACTCCCTGCTCAGTGAACTGGACTCAACAGCCCCTATTCACCGCCCAAGAATATATCTGACTAGTAAGAGTCTTAAAACCTATGTATTGATCTCTCTCTGGAAGTGCATCAAGAGGGTGTAAAGCGGCATAAACACAGCAGTGAAAAGCAGCTAAACCCCATTATAAAAATAGATTACTTAAAAAAAACCCCATAAAACAAAGACAGTGAAAGAGAGAGAAATTCTTACAAAATCCGTTCAGGGGCTCTGATGCAACCTGGATTGACCATATCTAGACCCACAGCTGGATGAGACATGAGGCTGGACACTGTTGGGGCTGAGAGGATTGGTGAGCTTGGGTGAGCAAACGCAGACCCTTTAAAGTCCTACTGCGTGGTACCCATGCCGTGGGTCCCAAATCTCCAGGTTCAAGGGCATCTTCCTACATCGAAAACATGCGTGGGAAACCCAGAAGATGGTACACCGTGTGATCGGGAAAGGGTTCTCAAACGCACCTCATTTCTCCTCTCCTTGTGCTCGGGTTCGCCATTCCAGCCGCTCTACTAACAATCTCCCTACTTGGAGAATCTGCACCTTTAACCTCCTGTTTCGGACAGGTCGCAATTTGGCCTGAGGATGAACGGGAAGACGGGGAACCAATGAGAGACTAGCTCTAGGTGTTGGGACAGGCACAGGTCACTCTATTTTCCCATCAGGAAGAAGAATGAACCACAGGCTCAGCCTGCCCCCCGGAATCAGAATACGGCTTGAAGCAATCCTGCGCTTTGGCGGCCAGCTCCCAAAAAAGCGAGTTGACAAATGGAGCTCAAGGGCACTGCAATTCACAAACCTGCAGAGTTATAAATGATAACTATCGTCCACAAATATATTGAGGGAAGGCAACGAAGAGGATTTGAAAGCAAGGCAGAATTGCAGGAAACAGGTTTCAGGAGGCAGACTCGACTCGCCTTGAAAGCACATGAAAAGCGGCAAAGCGTTGACAATGATGCCCTTGGCCAAAAAGGGCGTATGCGTTTTTTCCTGAATATATTCAGGAAAAAACGCATACGCCCTTTTTGGCCAACCAGGCAAGCCGGAAAGGCAAATCAGCGCTACAAAGAAGTCTCGCTTGCCATCGGTCAAAAGGGCCATGCTGAAAAAAGTGTAAAAACCAGAAATGCAGGACAGGCCATGGAGACATGGGAGCCTTGCTACGCTGATGGGCGGGCTGTAAATTGCCAGCAGCCACTCTGGAGAAGTGTACGGTGTGTCCTGAAACATGTAATAAGCACAGCTTAGAGAGCATAGGGCACTTCCACTCATGGGCATATAAATCGGGAAACCTAAAAATCAACAAGACACAGGCACCCCAAAGTTTAGGGCTGCTCTGTTTCCAAGAACCTCCACTTCGGTACACCTTCAATATCCCAGGAAAGCGAAAAATGGATAAAGAAGTTGTGGTACTTAGGCACAATGGAATATCACTCAGCCATGAAATCAATGTCATAAGGCTAGTAGCAGCAGGATGAGTGGATTTAGGTACGATGACTCTCAGTGAAATAAGTCACAGAGAAAAAGACACTTATCCTAAGATATCACTTATAGAGGGAATGTCAAAATCGCTACACTTGAACTGAATTACAAAACAGAACAGAGTCACACATTTAGAAAACACACTATGGCTGCTTAACGGGAAAGGTGAGGTGGGGTGATGCATAAAACAAGGGTTTGAAATTAGCTCAGATACCGTTCCACAAGCCAAATATGTAATAGACAAGACCTACTCCCTGCTCAGTGAACTGGACTCAACAGCCCCTATTCACCGCCCAAGAATATATCTGACTAGTAAGAGTCTTAAAACCTATGTATTGATCTCTCTCTGGAAGTGCATCAAGAGGGTGTAAAGCGGCATAAACACAGCAGTGAAAAGCAGCTAAACCCCATTATAAAAATAGATTACTTAAAAAAAACCCCATAAAACAAAGACAGTGAAAGAGAGAGAAATTCTTACAAAATCCGTTCAGGGGCTCTGATGCAACCTGGATTGACCATATCTAGACCCACAGCTGGATGAGACATGAGGCTGGACACTCTTGGGGCTGAGAGGATTGGTGAGCTTGGGTGAGCAAACGCAGACCCTTTAAAGTCCTACTGCGTGGTACCCATGCCGTGGGTCCCAAATCTCCAGGTTCAAGGGCATCTTCCTACATCGAAAACATGCGTGGGAAACCCAGAAGATGGTACACCGTGTGATCGGGAAAGGGTTCTCAAACGCACCTCATTTCTCCTCTCCTTGTGCTCGGGTTCGCCATTCCAGCCGCTCTACTAACAATCTCCCTACTTGGAGAATCTGCACCTTTAACCTCCTGTTTCGGACAGGTCGCAATTTGGCCTGAGGATGAACGGGAAGACGGGGAACCAATGAGAGACTAGCTCTAGGTGTTGGGACAGGCACAGGTCACTCTATTTTCCCATCAGGAAGAAGAATGAACCACAGGCTCAGCCTGCCCCCCGGAATCAGAATACGGCTTGAAGCAATCCTGCGCTTTGGCGGCCAGCTCCCAAAAAAGCGAGTTGACAAATGGAGCTCAAGGGCACTGCAATTCACAAACCTGCAGAGTTATAAATGATAACTATCGTCCACAAATATATTGAGGGAAGGCAACGAAGAGGATTTGAAAGCAAGGCAGAATTGCAGGAAACAGGTTTCAGGAGGCAGACTCGACTCGCCTTGAAAGCACATGAAAAGCGGCAAAGCGTTGACAATGATGCCCTTGGCCAAAAAGGGCGTATGCGTTTTTTCCTGAATATATTCAGGAAAAAACGCATACGCCCTTTTTGGCCAACCAGGCAAGCCGGAAAGGCAAATCAGCGCTACAAAGAAGTCTCGCTTGCCATCGGTCAAAAGGGCCATGCTGAAAAAAGTGTAAAAACCAGAAATGCAGGACAGGCCATGGAGACATGGGAGCCTTGCTACGCTGATGGGCGGGCTGTAAATTGCCAGCAGCCACTCTGGAGAAGTGTACGGTGTGTCCTGAAACATGTAATAAGCACAGCTTAGAGAGCATAGGGCACTTCCACTCATGGGCGTATAAATCGGGAAACCTAAAAATCAACAAGACACAGGCACCCCAAAGTTTAGGGCTGCTCTGTTTCCAAGAACCTCCACTTCGGTACACCTTCAATATCCCAGGAAAGCGAAAAATGGATAAAGAAGTTGTGGTACTTAGGCACAATGGAATATCACTCAGCCATGAAATCAATGTCATAAGGCTAGTAGCAGCAGGATGAGTGGATTTAGGTACGATGACTCTCAGTGAAATAAGTCACAGAGAAAAAGACACTTATCCTAAGATATCACTTATAGAGGGAATGTCAAAATCGCTACACTTGAACTGAATTACAAAACAGAACAGAGTCACACATTTAGAAAACACACTATGGCTGCTTAACGGGAAAGGTGAGGTGGGGTGATGCATAAAACAAGGGTTTGAAATTAGCTCAGATACCGTTCCACAAGCCAAATATGTAATAGACAAGACCTACTCCCTGCTCAGTGAACTGGACTCAACAGCCCCTATTCACCGCCCAAGAATATATCTGACTAGTAAGAGTCTTAAAACCTATGTATTGATCTCTCTCTGGAAGTGCATCAAGAGGGTGTAAAGCGGCATAAACACAGCAGTGAAAAGCAGCTAAACCCCATTATAAAAATAGATTACTTAAAAAAAACCCCATAAAACAAAGACAGTGAAAGAGAGAGAAATTCTTACAAAATCCGTTCAGGGGCTCTGATGCAACCTGGATTGACCATATCTAGACCCACAGCTGGATGAGACATGAGGCTGGACACTCTTGGGGCTGAGAGGATTGGTGAGCTTGGGTGAGCAAACGCAGACCCTTTAAAGTCCTACTGCGTGGTACCCATGCCGTGGGTCCCAAATCTCCAGGTTCAAGGGCATCTTCCTACATCGAAAACATGCGTGGGAAACCCAGAAGATGGTACACCGTGTGATCGGGAAAGGGTTCTCAAACGCACCTCATTTCTCCTCTCCTTGTGCTCGGGTTCGCCATTCCAGCCGCTCTATTAACAATCTCCCTACTTGGAGAATCTGCACCTTTAACCTCCTGTTTCGGACAGGTCGCAATTTGGCCTGAGGATGAACGGGAAGACGGGAAACCAATGAGAGACTAGCTCTAGGTGTTGGGACAGGCACAGGTCACTCTATTTTCCCATCAGGAAGAAGAATGAACCACAGGCTCAGCCTGCCCCCCGGAACCAGAATACGGCCTGAAGCAATCCTGCGCTTTGGCGGCCAGCTCCCAAAAAAGCGAGTTGACAAATGGAGCTCAGGGGCACTGCAATTCACAAACCTGCAGAGTTATAAATGATAACTCTCGTCCACAAATATATTGAGGGAAGGCAACGAAGAGGATGTGAAAGCAAGGCAGAATTGCAGGAAACAGGTTTCAGGAGGCAGAGTCGACTCGCCTTGAAAGCACATGAAAAGCGGCAAAGCGTTGACAATGATGCCCTTGGCCAAAAAGGGCGTATGCGTTTTTTCCTGAATATATTCAGGAAAAAACGCATACGCCCTTTTTGGCCAACCAGGCAAGCCGGAAAGGCAAATCAGCGCTACAAAGAAGTCTCGCTTGCCATCGGTCAAAAGGGCCATGCTGAAAAAAGTGTAAAAACCAGAAATGCAGGACAGGCCATGGAGACATGGGAGCCTTGCTACGCTGATGGGCGGGCTGTAAATTGCCAGCAGCCACTCTGGAGAAGTGTACGGTGTGTCCTGAAACATGTAATAAGCACAGCTTAGAGAGCATAGGGCACTTCCACTCATGGGCGTATAAATCGGGAATCCTAAAAATCAACAAGACACAGGCACCCCAAAGTTTAGGGCTGCTCTGTTTCCAAGAACCTCCACTTCGGTACACCTTCAATATCCCAGGAAAGCGAAAAATGGATAAAGAAGTTGTGGTACTTAGGCACAATGGAATATCACTCAGCCATGAAATCAATGTCATAAGGCTAGTAGCAGCAGGATGAGTGGATTTAGGTACGATGACTCTCAGTGAAATAAGTCACAGAGAAAAAGACACTTATCCTAAGATATCACTTATAGAGGGAATGTCAAAATCGCTACACTTGAACTGAATTACAAAACAGAACAGAGTCACACATTTAGAAAACACACTATGGCTGCTTAACGGGAAAGGTGAGGTGGGGTGATGCATAAAACAAGGGTTTGAAATTAGCTCAGATACCGTTCCACAAGCCAAATATGTAATAGACAAGACCTACTCCCTGCTCAGTGAACTGGACTCAACAGCCCCTATTCACCGCCCAAGAATATATCTGACTAGTAAGAGTCTTAAAACCTATGTATTGATCTCTCTCTGGAAGTGCATCAAGAGGGTGTAAAGCGGCATAAACACAGCAGTGAAAAGCAGCTAAACCCCATTATAAAAATAGATTACTTTAAAAAAAACCCCATAAAACAAAGACAGTGAAAGAGAGAGAAATTCTTACAAAATCCGTTCAGGGGCTCTGATGCAACCTGGATTGACCATATCTAGACCCACAGCTGGATGAGACATGAGGCTGGACACTCTTGGGGCTGAGAGGATTGGTGAGCTTGGGTGAGCAAACGCAGACCCTTTAAAGTCCTACTGCGTGGTACCCATGCCGTGGGTCCCAAATCTCCAGGTTCAAGGGCATCTTCCTACATCGAAAACATGCGTGGGAAACCCAGAAGATGGTACACCGTGTGATCGGGAAAGGGTTCTCAAACGCACCTCATTTCTCCTCTCCTTGTGCTCGGGTTCGCCATTCCAGCCGCTCTACTAACAATCTCCCTACTTGGAGAATCTGCACCTTTAACCTCCTGTTTCGGACAGGTCGCAATTTGGCCTGAGGATGAACGGGAAGACGGGGAACCAATGAGAGACTAGCTCTAGGTGTTGGGACAGGCACAGGTCACTCTATTTTCCCATCAGGAAGAAGAATGAACCACAGGCTCAGCCTGCCCCCCGGAACCAGAATACGGCCTGAAGCAATCCTGCGCTTTGGCGGCCAGCTCCCAAAAAAGCGAGTTGACAAATGGAGCTCAGGGGCACTGCAATTCACAAACCTGCAGAGTTATAAATGATAACTCTCGTCCACAAATATATTGAGGGAAGGCAACGAAGAGGATGTGAAAGCAAGGCAGAATTGCAGGAAACAGGTTTCAGGAGGCAGAGTCGACTCGCCTTGAAAGCACATGAAAAGCGGCAAAGCGTTGACAATGATGCCCTTGGCCAAAAAGGGCGTATGCGTTTTTTCCTGAATATATTCAGGAAAAAACGCATACGCCCTTTTTGGCCAACCAGGCAAGCCCGAAAGGCAAATCAGCGCTACAAAGAAGTCTCGCTTGCCATCGGTCAAAAGGGCCATGCTGAAAAAAGTGTAAAAACCAGAAATGCAGGACAGGCCATGGAGACATGGGAGCCTTGCTACGCTGATGGGCGGGCTGTAAATTGCCAGCAGCCACTCTGGAGAAGTGTACGGTGTGTCCTGAAACATGTAATAAGCACAGCTTAGAGAGCATAGGGCACTTCCACTCATGGGCGTATAAATCGGGAAACCTAAAAATCAACAAGACACAGGCACCCCAAAGTTTAGGGCTGCTCTGTTTCCAAGAACCTCCACTTCGGTACACCTTCAATATCCCAGGAAAGCGAAAAATGGATAAAGAAGTTGTGGTACTTAGGCACAATGGAATATCACTCAACCATGAAATCAATGTCATAAGGCTAGTAGCAGCAGGATGAGTGGATTTAGGTACGATGACTCTCAGTGAAATAAGTCACAGAGAAAAAGACACTTATCCTAAGATATCACTTATAGAGGGAATGTCAAAATCGCTACACTTGAACTGAATTACAAAACAGAACAGAGTCACACATTTAGAAAACACACTATGGCTGCTTAACGGGAAAGGTGAGGTGGGGTGATGCATAAAACAAGGGTTTGAAATTAGCTCAGATACCGTTCCACAAGCCAAATATGTAATAGACAAGACCTACTCCCTGCTCAGTGAACTGGACTCAACAGCCCCTATTCACCGCCCAAGAATATATCTGACTAGTAAGAGTCTTAAAACCTATGTATTGATCTCTCTCTGGAAGTGCATCAAGAGGGTGTAAAGCGGCATAAACACAGCAGTGAAAAGCAGCTAAACCCCATTATAAAAATAGATTACTTAAAAAAAACCCCATAAAACAAAGACAGTGAAAGAGAGAGAAATTCTTACAAAATCCGTTCAGGGGCTCTGATGCAACCTGGATTGACCATATCTAGACCCACAGCTGGATGAGACATGAGGCTGGACACTCTTGGGGCTGAGAGGATTGGTGAGCTTGGGTGAGCAAACGCAGACCCTTTAAAGTCCTACTGCGTGGTACCCATGCCGTGGGTCCCAAATCTCCAGGTTCAAGGGCATCTTCCTACATCGAAAACATGCGTGGGAAACCCAGAAGATGGTACACCGTGTGATCGGGAAAGGGTTCTCAAACGCACCTCATTTCTCCTCTCCTTGTGCTCGGGTTCGCCATTCCAGCCGCTCTACTAACAATCTCCCTACTTGGAGAATCAGCACCTTTAACCTCCTGTTTCGGACAGGTCGCAATTTGGCCTGAGGATGAACGGGAAGAGGGGGAACCAATGAGAGACTAGCTCTAGGTGTTGGGACAGGCACAGGTCGCTCTATTTTCCCATCAGGAAGAAGAATGAACCACAGGCTCAGCCTGCCCCCGGAACCAGAATACGGCCTGAAGCAATCCTGCGCTTTGGCGGCCAGCTCCCAAAAAAGCGAGTTGACAAATGGAGCTCAGGGGCACTGCAACTCACAAACCTGCAGAGTTATAAATGATAACTCTCGTCCACAAATATATTGAGGGAAGGCAACGAGGAGGATTGGAAAGCAAGGCAGAATTGCAGGAAACAGGTTTCAGGAGGCAGAGTCGACTCGCCTTGAAAGCACATGAAAAGCGGCAAAGCGTTGACAATGATGCCCTTGGCCAAAAAGGGCGTATGCGTTTTTTCCTGAATATATTCAGGAAAAAACGCATACGCCCTTTTTGGCCAACCAGGCAAGCCGGAAAGGCAAATCAGCGCTACAAAGAAGTCTCGCTTGCCATCGGTCAAAAGGGCCATGCTGAAAAAAGTGTAAAAACCAGAAATGCAGGACAGGCCATGGAGACATGGGAGCCTTGCTACGCTGATGGGCGGGCTGTAAATTGCCAGCAGCCACTCTGGAGAAGTGTACGGTGTGTCCTGAAACATGTAATAAGCACAGCTTAGAGAGCATAGGGCACTTCCACTCATGGGCGTATAAATCGGGAAACCTAAAAATCAACAAGACACAGGCACCCCAAAGTTTAGGGCTGCTCTGTTTCCAAGAACCTCCACTTCGGTACACCTTCAATATCCCAGGAAAGCGAAAAATGGATAAAGAAGTTGTGGTACTTAGGCACAATGGAATATCACTCAGCCATGAAATCAATGTCATAAGGCTAGTAGCAGCAGGATGAGTGGATTTAGGTACGATGACTCTCAGTGAAATAAGTCACAGAGAAAAAGACACTTATCCTAAGATATCACTTATAGAGGGAATGTCAAAATCGCAACACTTGAACTGAATTACAAAACAGAACAGAGTCACACATTTAGAAAACACACTATGGCTGCTTAACGGGAAAGGTGAGGTGGGGTGATGCATAAAACAAGGGTTTGAAATTAGCTCAGATACCGTTCCACAAGCCAAATATGTAATAGACAAGACCTACTCCCTGCTCAGTGAACTGGACTCAACAGCCCCTATTCACCGCCCAAGAATATATCTGACTAGTAAGAGTCTTAAAACCTATGTATTGATCTCTCTCTGGAAGTGCATCAAGAGGGTGTAAAGCGGCATAAACACAGCAGTGAAAAGCAGCTAAACCCCATTATAAAAATAGATTACTTAAAAAAAACCCCA
Organism: Eubalaena glacialis; assembly: GCF_028564815.1. Lineage (NCBI taxonomy): Eukaryota > Metazoa > Chordata > Mammalia > Artiodactyla > Balaenidae > Eubalaena > Eubalaena glacialis. Next base: position 114,937,447 of record NC_083722.1, read on the forward strand.
TAAAACAAAGACAGTGAAAGAGAGAGAAATTCTTACAAAATCCGTTCAGGGGCTCTGATGCAACCTGGATTGACCATATCTAGACCCACAGCTGGATGAGACATGAGGCTGGACACTGTTGGGGCTGAGAGGATTGGTGAGCTTGGGTGAGCAAACGCAGACCCTTTAAAGTCCTACTGCGTGGTACCCATGCCGTGGGTCCCAAATCTCCAGGTTCAAGGGCATCTTCCTACATCGAAAACATGCGTGGGAAACCCAGAAGATGGTACACCGTGTGATCGGGAAAGGGTTCTCAAACGCACCTCATTTCTCCTCTCCTTGTGCTCGGGTTCGCCATTCCAGCCGCTCTACTAACAATCTCCCTACTTGGAGAATCTGCACCTTTAACCTCCTGTTTCGGACAGGTCGCAATTTGGCCTGAGGATGAACGGGAAGACGGGGAACCAATGAGAGACTAGCTCTAGGTGTTGGGACAGGCACAGGTCACTCTATTTTCCCATCAGGAAGAAGAATGAACCACAGGCTCAGCCTGCCCCCCGGAATCAGAATACGGCTTGAAGCAATCCTGCGCTTTGGCGGCCAGCTCCCAAAAAAGCGAGTTGACAAATGGAGCTCAAGGGCACTGCAATTCACAAACCTGCAGAGTTATAAATGATAACTATCGTCCACAAATATATTGAGGGAAGGCAACGAAGAGGATTTGAAAGCAAGGCAGAATTGCAGGAAACAGGTTTCAGGAGGCAGAGTCGACTCGCCTTGAAAGCACATGAAAAGCGGCAAAGCGTTGACAATGATGCCCTTGGCCAAAAAGGGCGTATGCGTTTTTTCCTGAATATATTCAGGAAAAAACGCATACGCCCTTTTTGGCCAACCAGGCAAGCCGGAAAGGCAAATCAGCGCTACAAAGAAGTCTCGCTTGCCATCGGTCAAAAGGGCCATGCTGAAAAAAGTGTAAAAACCAGAAATGCAGGACAGGCCATGGAGACATGGGAGCCTTGCTACGCTGATGGGCGGGCTGTAAATTGCCAGCAGCCACTCTGGAGAAGTGTACGGTGTGTCCTGAAACATGTAATAAGCACAGCTTAGAGAGCATAGGGCACTTCCACTCATGGGCATATAAATCGGGAAACCTAAAAATCAACAAGACACAGGCACCCCAAAGTTTAGGGCTGCTCTGTTTCCAAGAACCTCCACTTCGGTACACCTTCAATATCCCAGGAAAGCGAAAAATGGATAAAGAAGTTGTGGTACTTAGGCACAATGGAATATCACTCAGCCATGAAATCAATGTCATAAGGCTAGTAGCAGCAGGATGAGTGGATTTAGGTACGATGACTCTCAGTGAAATAAGTCACAGAGAAAAAGACACTTATCCTAAGATATCACTTATAGAGGGAATGTCAAAATCGCTACACTTGAACTGAATTACAAAACAGAACAGAGTCACACATTTAGAAAACACACTATGGCTGCTTAACGGGAAAGGTGAGGTGGGGTGATGCATAAAACAAGGGTTTGAAATTAGCTCAGATACCGTTCCACAAGCCAAATATGTAATAGACAAGACCTACTCCCTGCTCAGTGAACTGGACTCAACAGCCCCTATTCACCGCCCAAGAATATATCTGACTAGTAAGAGTCTTAAAACCTATGTATTGATCTCTCTCTGGAAGTGCATCAAGAGGGTGTAAAGCGGCATAAACACAGCAGTGAAAAGCAGCTAAACCCCATTATAAAAATAGATTACTTAAAAAAAACCCCATAAAACAAAGACAGTGAAAGAGAGAGAAATTCTTACAAAATCCGTTCAGGGGCTCTGATGCAACCTGGATTGACCATATCTAGACCCACAGCTGGATGAGACATGAGGCTGGACACTCTTGGGGCTGAGAGGATTGGTGAGCTTGGGTGAGCAAACGCAGACCCTTTAAAGTCCTACTGCGTGGTACCCATGCCATGGGTCCCAAATCTCCAGGTTCAAGGGCATCTTCCTACATCGAAAACATGCGTGGGAAACCCAGAAGATGGTACACCGTGTGATCGGGAAAGGGTTCTCAAACGCACCTCATTTCTCCTCTCCTTGTGCTCGGGTTCGCCATTCCAGCCGCTCTACTAACAATCTCCCTACTTGGAGAATCTGCACCTTTAACCTCCTGTTTCGGACAGGTCGCAATTTGGCCTGAGGATGAACGGGAAGACGGGGAACCAATGAGAGACTAGCTCTAGGTGTTGGGACAGGCACAGGTCACTCTATTTTCCCATCAGGAAGAAGAATGAACCACAGGCTCAGCCTGCCCCCCGGAATCAGAATACGGCTTGAAGCAATCCTGCGCTTTGGCGGCCAGCTCCCAAAAAAGCGAGTTGACAAATGGAGCTCAAGGGCACTGCAATTCACAAACCTGCAGAGTTATAAATGATAACTCTCGTCCACAAATATATTGAGGGAAGGCAACGAAGAGGATGTGAAAGCAAGGCAGAATTGCAGGAAACAGGTTTCAGGAGGCAGAGTCGACTCGCCTTGAAAGCACATGAAAAGCGGCAAAGCGTTGACAATGATGCCCTTGGCCAAAAAGGGCGTATGCGTTTTTTCCTGAATATATTCAGGAAAAAACGCATACGCCCTTTTTGGCCAACCAGGCAAGCCGGAAAGGCAAATCAGCGCTACAAAGAAGTCTCGCTTGCCATCGGTCAAAAGGGCCATGCTGAAAAAAGTGTAAAAACCAGAAATGCAGGACAGGCCATGGAGACATGGGAGCCTTGCTACGCTGATGGGCGGGCTGTAAATTGCCAGCAGCCACTCTGGAGAAGTGTACGGTGTGTCCTGAAACATGTAATAAGCACAGCTTAGAGAGCATAGGGCACTTCCACTCATGGGCGTATAAATCGGGAATCCTAAAAATCAACAAGACACAGGCACCCCAAAGTTTAGGGCTGCTCTGTTTCCAAGAACCTCCACTTCGGTACACCTTCAATATCCCAGGAAAGCGAAAAATGGATAAAGAAGTTGTGGTACTTAGGCACAATGGAATATCACTCAGCCATGAAATCAATGTCATAAGGCTAGTAGCAGCAGGATGAGTGGATTTAGGTACGATGACTCTCAGTGAAATAAGTCACAGAGAAAAAGACACTTATCCTAAGATATCACTTATAGAGGGAATGTCAAAATCGCTACACTTGAACTGAATTACAAAACAGAACAGAGTCACACATTTAGAAAACACACTATGGCTGCTTAACGGGAAAGGTGAGGTGGGGTGATGCATAAAACAAGGGTTTGAAATTAGCTCAGATACCGTTCCACAAGCCAAATATGTAATAGACAAGACCTACTCCCTGCTCAGTGAACTGGACTCAACAGCCCCTATTCACCGCCCAAGAATATATCTGACTAGTAAGAGTCTTAAAACCTATGTATTGATCTCTCTCTGGAAGTGCATCAAGAGGGTGTAAAGCGGCATAAACACAGCAGTGAAAAGCAGCTAAACCCCATTATAAAAATAGATTACTTTAAAAAAAACCCCATAAAACAAAGACAGTGAAAGAGAGAGAAATTCTTACAAAATCCGTTCAGGGGCTCTGATGCAACCTGGATTGACCATATCTAGACCCACAGCTGGATGAGACATGAGGCTGGACACTCTTGGGGCTGAGAGGATTGGTGAGCTTGGGTGAGCAAACGCAGACCCTTTAAAGTCCTACTGCGTGGTACCCATGCCGTGGGTCCCAAATCTCCAGGTTCAAGGGCATCTTCCTACATCGAAAACATGCGTGGGAAACCCAGAAGATGGTACACCGTGTGATCGGGAAAGGGTTCTCAAACGCACCTCATTTCTCCTCTCCTTGTGCTCGGGTTCGCCATTCCAGCCGCTCTACTAACAATCTCCCTACTTGGAGAATCTGCACCTTTAACCTCCTGTTTCGGACAGGTCGCAATTTGGCCTGAGGATGAACGGGAAGACGGGGAACCAATGAGAGACTAGCTCTAGGTGTTGGGACAGGCACAGGTCACTCTATTTTCCCATCAGGAAGAAGAATGAACCACAGGCTCAGCCTGCCCCCCGGAACCAGAATACGGCCTGAAGCAATCCTGCGCTTTGGCGGCCAGCTCCCAAAAAAGCGAGTTGACAAATGGAGCTCAGGGGCACTGCAATTCACAAACCTGCAGAGTTATAAATGATAACTCTCGTCCACAAATATATTGAGGGAAGGCAACGAAGAGGATGTGAAAGCAAGGCAGAATTGCAGGAAACAGGTTTCAGGAGGCAGAGTCGACTCGCCTTGAAAGCACATGAAAAGCGGCAAAGCGTTGACAATGATGCCCTTGGCCAAAAAGGGCGTATGCGTTTTTTCCTGAATATATTCAGGAAAAAACGCATACGCCCTTTTTGGCCAACCAGGCAAGCCCGAAAGGCAAATCAGCGCTACAAAGAAGTCTCGCTTGCCATCGGTCAAAAGGGCCATGCTGAAAAAAGTGTAAAAACCAGAAATGCAGGACAGGCCATGGAGACATGGGAGCCTTGCTACGCTGATGGGCGGGCTGTAAATTGCCAGCAGCCACTCTGGAGAAGTGTACGGTGTGTCCTGAAACATGTAATAAGCACAGCTTAGAGAGCATAGGGCACTTCCACTCATGGGCGTATAAATCGGGAATCCTAAAAATCAACAAGACACAGGCACCCCAAAGTTTAGGGCTGCTCTGTTTCCAAGAACCTCCACTTCGCTACACCTTCAATATCCCAGGAAAGCGAAAAATGGATAAAGAAGTTGTGGTACTTAGGCACAATGGAATATCACTCAACCATGAAATCAATGTCATAAGGCTAGTAGCAGCAGGATGAGTGGATTTAGGTACGATGACTCTCAGTGAAATAAGTCACAGAGAAAAAGACACTTATCCTAAGATATCACTTATAGAGGGAATGTCAAAATCGCTACACTTGAACTGAATTACAAAACAGAACAGAGTCACACATTTAGAAAACACACTATGGCTGCTTAACGGGAAAGGTGAGGTGGGGTGATGCATAAAACAAGGGTTTGAAATTAGCTCAGATACCGTTCCACAAGCCAAATATGTAATAGACAAGACCTACTCCCTGCTCAGTGAACTGGACTCAACAGCCCCTATTCACCGCCCAAGAATATATCTGACTAGTAAGAGTCTTAAAACCTATGTATTGATCTCTCTCTGGAAGTGCATCAAGAGGGTGTAAAGCGGCATAAACACAGCAGTGAAAAGCAGCTAAACCCCATTATAAAAATAGATTACTTAAAAAAAACCCCATAAAACAAAGACAGTGAAAGAGAGAGAAATTCTTACAAAATCCGTTCAGGGGCTCTGATGCAACCTGGATTGACCATATCTAGACCCACAGCTGGATGAGACATGAGGCTGGACACTCTTGGGGCTGAGAGGATTGGTGAGCTTGGGTGAGCAAACGCAGACCCTTTAAAGTCCTACTGCGTGGTACCCATGCCGTGGGTCCCAAATCTCCAGGTTCAAGGGCATCTTCCTACATCGAAAACATGCGTGGGAAACCCAGAAGATGGTACACCGTGTGATCGGGAAAGGGTTCTCAAACGCACCTCATTTCTCCTCTCCTTGTGCTCGGGTTCGCCATTCCAGCCGCTCTACTAACAATCTCCCTACTTGGAGAATCTGCACCTTTAACCTCCTGTTTCGGACAGGTCGCAATTTGGCCTGAGGATGAACGGGAAGACGGGAAACCAATGAGAGACTAGCTCTAGGTGTTGGGACAGGCACAGGTCACTCTATTTTCCCATCAGGAAGAAGAATGAACCACAGGCTCAGCCTGCCCCCCGGAACCAGAATACGGCCTCAAGCAATCCTGCGCTTTGGCGGCCAGCTCCCAAAAAAGCGAGTTGACAAATGGAGCTCAGGGGCACTGCAATTCACAAACCTGCAGAGTTATAAATGATAACTCTCGTCCACAAATATATTGAGGGAAGGCAACGAAGAGGATGTGAAAGCAAGGCAGAATTGCAGGAAACAGGTTTCAGGAGGCAGAGTCGACTCGCCTTGAAAGCACATGAAAAGCGGCAAAGCGTTGACAATGATGCCCTTGGCCAAAAAGGGCGTATGCGTTTTTTCCTGAATATATTCAGGAAAAAACGCATACGCCCTTTTTGGCCAACCAGGCAAGCCGGAAAGGCAAATCAGCGCTACAAAGAAGTCTCGCTTGCCATCGGTCAAAAGGGCCATGCTGAAAAAAGTGTAAAAACCAGAAATGCAGGACAGGCCATGGAGACATGGGAGCCTTGCTACGCTGATGGGCGGGCTGTAAATTGCCAGCAGCCACTCTGGAGAAGTGTACGGTGTGTCCTGAAACATGTAATAAGCACAGCTTAGAGAGCATAGGGCACTTCCACTCATGGGCGTATAAATCGGGAATCCTAAAAATCAACAAGACACAGGCACCCCAAAGTTTAGGGCTGCTCTGTTTCCAAGAACCTCCACTTCGCTACACCTTCAATATCCCAGGAAAGCGAAAAATGGATAAAGAAGTTGTGGTACTTAGGCACAATGGAATATCACTCAGCCATGAAATCAATGTCATAAGGCTAGTAGCAGCAGGATGAGTGGATTTAGGTACGATGACTCTCAGTGAAATAAGTCACAGAGAAAAAGACACTTATCCTAAGATATCACTTATAGAGGGAATGTCAAAATCGCTACACTTGAACTGAATTACAAAACAGAACAGAGTCACACATTTAGAAAACACACTATGGCTGCTTAACGGGAAAGGTGAGGTGGGGTGATGCATAAAACAAGGGTTTGAAATTAGCTCAGATACCGTTCCACAAGCCAAATATGTAATAGACAAGACCTACTCCCTGCTCAGTGAACTGGACTCAACAGCCCCTATTCACCGCCCAAGAATATATCTGACTAGTAAGAGTCTTAAAACCTATGTATTGATCTCTCTCTGGAAGTGCATCAAGAGGGTGTAAAGCGGCATAAACACAGCAGTGAAAAGCAGCTAAACCCCATTATAAAAATAGATTACTTTAAAAAAAACCCCATAAAACAAAGACAGTGAAAGAGAGAGAAATTCTTACAAAATCCGTTCAGGGGCTCTGATGCAACCTGGATTGACCATATCTAGACCCACAGCTGGATGAGACATGAGGCTGGACACTCTTGGGGCTGAGAGGATTGGTGAGCTTGGGTGAGCAAACGCAGACCCTTTAAAGTCCTACTGCGTGGTACCCATGCCGTGGGTCCCAAATCTCCAGGTTCAAGGGCATCTTCCTACATCGAAAACATGCGTGGGAAACCCAGAAGATGGTACACCGTGTGATCGGGAAAGGGTTCTCAAACGCACCTCATTTCTCCTCTCCTTGTGCTCGGGTTCGCCATTCCAGCCGCTCTACTAACAATCTCCCTACTTGGAGAATCTGCACCTTTAACCTCCTGTTTCGGACAGGTCGCAATTTGGCCTGAGGATGAACGGGAAGACGGGGAACCAATGAGAGACTAGCTCTAGGTGTTGGGACAGGCACAGGTCACTCTATTTTCCCATCAGGAAGAAGAATGAACCACAGGCTCAGCCTGCCCCCCGGAACCAGAATACGGCCTGAAGCAATCCTGCGCTTTGGCGGCCAGCTCCCAAAAAAGCGAGTTGACAAATGGAGCTCAGGGGCACTGCAATTCACAAACCTGCAGAGTTATAAATGATAACTCTCGTCCACAAATATATTGAGGGAAGGCAACGAAGAGGATGTGAAAGCAAGGCAGAATTGCAGGAAACAGGTTTCAGGAGGCAGAGTCGACTCGCCTTGAAAGCACATGAAAAGCGGCAAAGCGTTGACAATGATGCCCTTGGCCAAAAAGGGCGTATGCGTTTTTTCCTGAATATATTCAGGAAAAAACGCATACGCCCTTTTTGGCCAACCAGGCAAGCCCGAAAGGCAAATCAGCGCTACAAAGAAGTCTCGCTTGCCATCGGTCAAAAGGGCCATGCTGAAAAAAGTGTAAAAACCAGAAATGCAGGACAGGCCATGGAGACATGGGAGCCTTGCTACGCTGATGGGCGGGCTGTAAATTGCCAGCAGCCACTCTGGAGAAGTGTACGGTGTGTCCTGAAACATGTAATAAGCACAGCTTAGAGAGCATAGGGCACTTCCACTCATGGGCGTATAAATCGGGAATCCTAAAAATCAACAAGACACAGGCACCCCAAAGTTTAGGGCTGCTCTGTTTCCAAGAACCTCCACTTCGCTACACCTTCAATATCCCAGGAAAGCGAAAAATGGATAAAGAAGTTGTGGTACTTAGGCACAATGGAATATCACTCAACCATGAAATCAATGTCATAAGGCTAGTAGCAGCAGGATGAGTGGATTTAGGTACGATGACTCTCAGTGAAATAAGTCACAGAGAAAAAGACACTTATCCTAAGATATCACTTATAGAGGGAATGTCAAAATCGCTACACTTGAACTGAATTACAAAACAGAACAGAGTCACACATTTAGAAAACACACTATGGCTGCTTAACGGGAAAGGTGAGGTGGGGTGATGCATAAAACAAGGGTTTGAAATTAGCTCAGATACCGTTCCACAAGCCAAATATGTAATAGACAAGACCTACTCCCTGCTCAGTGAACTGGACTCAACAGCCCCTATTCACCGCCCAAGAATATATCTGACTAGTAAGAGTCTTAAAACCTATGTATTGATCTCTCTCTGGAAGTGCATCAAGAGGGTGTAAAGCGGCATAAACACAGCAGTGAAAAGCAGCTAAACCCCATTATAAAAATAGATTACTTAAAAAAAACCCCATAAAACAAAGACAGTGAAAGAGAGAGAAATTCTTACAAAATCCGTTCAGGGGCTCTGATGCAACCTGGATTGACCATATCTAGACCCACAGCTGGATGAGACATGAGGCTGGACACTCTTGGGGCTGAGAGGATTGGTGAGCTTGGGTGAGCAAACGCAGACCCTTTAAAGTCCTACTGCGTGGTACCCATGCCGTGGGTCCCAAATCTCCAGGTTCAAGGGCATCTTCCTACATCGAAAACATGCGTGGGAAACCCAGAAGATGGTACACCGTGTGATCGGGAAAGGGTTCTCAAACGCACCTCATTTCTCCTCTCCTTGTGCTCGGGTTCGCCATTCCAGCCGCTCTACTAACAATCTCCCTACTTGGAGAATCTGCACCTTTAACCTCCTGTTTCGGACAGGTCGCAATTTGGCCTGAGGATGAACGGGAAGACGGGAAACCAATGAGAGACTAGCTCTAGGTGTTGGGACAGGCACAGGTCACTCTATTTTCCCATCAGGAAGAAGAATGAACCACAGGCTCAGCCTGCCCCCCGGAACCAGAATACGGCCTGAAGCAATCCTGCGCTTTGGCGGCCAGCTCCCAAAAAAGCGAGTTGACAAATGGAGCTCAGGGGCACTGCAATTCACAAACCTGCAGAGTTATAAATGATAACTCTCGTCCACAAATATATTGAGGGAAGGCAACGAAGAGGATTTGAAAGCAAGGCAGAATTGCAGGAAACAGGTTTCAGGAGGCAGAGTCGACTCGCCTTGAAAGCACATGAAAAGCGGCAAAGCGTTGACAATGATGCCCTTGGCCAAAAAGGGCGTGTGCGTTTTTTCCTGAATATATTCAGGAAAAAACGCATACGCCCTTTTTGGCCAACCAGGCAAGCCGGAAAGGCAAATCAGCGCTACAAAGAAGTCTCGCTTGCCATCGGTCAAAAGGGCCATGCTGAAAAAAGTGTAAAAACCAGAAATGCAGGACAGGCCATGGAGACATGGGAGCCTTGCTACGCTGATGGGCGGGCTGTAAATTGCCAGCAGCCACTCTGGAGAAGTGTACGGTGTGTCCTGAAACATGTAATAAGCACAGCTTAGAGAGCATAGGGCACTTCCACTCATGGGCGTATAAATCGGGAATCCTAAAAATCAACAAGACACAGGCACCCCAAAGTTTAGGGGTGCTCTGTTTCCAAGAACCTCCACTTCGCTACACCTTCAATATCCCAGGAAAGCGAAAAATGGATAAAGAAGTTGTGGTACTTAGGCACAATGGAATATCACTCAACCATGAAATCAATGTCATAAGGCTAGTAGCAGCAGGATGAGTGGATTTAGGTACGATGACTCTCAGTGAAATAAGTCACAGAGAAAAAGACACTTATCCTAAGATATCACTTATAGAGGGAATGTCAAAATCGCTACACTTGAACTGAATTACAAAACAGAACAGAGTCACACATTTAGAAAACACACTATGGCTGCTTAACGGGAAAGGTGAGGTGGGGTGATGCATAAAACAAGGGTTTGAAATTAGCTCAGATACCGTTCCACAAGCCAAATATGTAATAGACAAGACCTACTCCCTGCTCAGTGAACTGGACTCAACAGCCCCTATTCACCGCCCAAGAATATATCTGACTAGTAAGAGTCTTAAAACCTATGTATTGATCTCTCTCTGGAAGTGCATCAGGAGGGTGTAAAGCGGCATAAACACAGCAGTGAAAAGCAGCTAAACCCCATTATAAAAATAGATTACTTAAAAAAAACCCCATAAAACAAAGACAGTGAAAGAGAGAGAAATTCTTACAAAATCCGTTCAGGGGCTCTGATGCAACCTGGATTGACCATATCTAGACCCACAGCTGGATGAGACATGAGGCTGGACACTCTTGGGGCTGAGAGGATTGGTGAGCTTGGGTGAGCAAACGCAGACCCTTTAAAGTCCTACTGCGTGGTACCCATGCCGTGGGTCCCAAATCTCCAGGTTCAAGGGCATCTTCCTACATCGAAAACATGCGTGGGAAACCCAGAAGATGGTACACCGTGTGATCGGGAAAGGGTTCTCAAACGCACCTCATTTCTCCTCTCCTTGTGCTCGGGTTCGCCATTCCAGCCGCTCTACTAACAATCTCCCTACTTGGAGAATCTGCACCTTTAACCTCCTGTTTCGGACAGGTCGCAATTTGGCCTGAGGATGAACGGGAAGACGGGGAACCAATGAGAGACTAGCTCTAGGTGTTGGGACAGGCACAGGTCACTCTATTTTCCCATCAGGAAGAAGAATGAACCACAGGCTCAGCCTGCCCCCCGGAACCAGAATACGGCCTGAAGCAATCCTGCGCTTTGGCGGCCAGCTCCCAAAAAAGCGAGTTGACACATGGAGCTCAAGGGCACTGCAACTCACAAACCTGCAGAGTTATAAATGATAACTCTCGTCCACAAATATATTGAGGGAAGGCAACGAAGAGGATTTGAAAGCAAGGCAGAATTGCAGGAAACAGGTTTCAGGAGGCAGAGTCGACTCGCCTTGAAAGCACATGAAAAGCGGCAAAGCGTTGACAATGATGCCCTTGGCCAAAAAGGGCGTATGCGTTTTTTCCTGAATATATTCAGGAAAAAACGCATACGCCCTTTTTGGCCAACCAGGCAAGCCGGAAAGGCAAATCAGCGCTACAAAGAAGTCTCGCTTGCCATCGGTCAAAAGGGCCATGCTGAAAAAAGTGTAAAAACCAGAAATGCAGGACAGGCCATGGAGACATGGAAGCCTTGCTACGCTGATGGGCGGGCTGTAAATTGCCAGCAGCCACTCTGGAGAAGTGTACGGTGTGTCCTGAAACATGTAATAAGCACAGCTTAGAGAGCATAGGGCACTTCCACACATGGGCGTATAAATCGGAAAACCTAAAAATCAACAAGACACAGGCACCCCAAAGTTTAGGGCTGCTCTGTTTCCAAGAACCTCCACTTCGGTACACCTTCAATATCCCAGGAAAGCGAAAAATGGACAAAGAAGTTGTGGTACTTAGGCACAATGGAATATGACTCAGCCATGAAATCAATGTCATAAGGCTAGTAGCAGCAGGATGAGTGGATTTAGGTACGATGACTCTCAGTGAAATAAGTCACAGAGAAAAAGACACTTATCCTAAGATATCACTTATAGAGGGAATGTCAAAATCGCAACACTTGAACTGAATTACAAAACAGAACAGAGTCACACATTTAGAAAACACACTATGGCTGCTTAACGGGAAAGGTGAGGTGGGGTGATGCATAAAACAAGGGTTTGAAATTAGCTCAGATACCGTTCCACAAGCCAAATATGTAATAGACAAGACCTACTCCCTGCTCAGTGAACTGGACTCAACAGCCCCTATTCACCGCCCAAGAATATATCTGACTAGTAAGAGTCTTAAAACCTATGTATTGATCTCTCTCTGGAAGTGCATCAAGAGGGTGTAAAGCGGCATAAACACAGCAGTGAAAAGCAGCTAAACCCCATTATAAAAATAGATTACTTAAAAAAAACCCCATAAAACAAAGACAGTGAAAGAGAGAGAAATTCTTACAAAATCCGTTCAGGGGCTCTGATGCAACCTGGATTGACCATATCTAGACCCACAGCTGGATGAGACATGAGGCTGGACACTCTTGGGGCTGAGAGGATTGGTGAGCTTGGGTGAGCAAACGCAGACCCTTTAAAGTCCTACTGCGTGGTACCCATGCCGTGGGTCCCAAATCTCCAGGTTCAAGGGCATCTTCCTACATCGAAAACATGCGTGGGAAACCCAGAAGATGGTACACCGTGTGATCGGGAAAGGGTTCTCAAACGCACCTCATTTCTCCTCTCCTTGTGCTCGGGTTCGCCATTCCAGCCGCTCTACTAACAATCTCCCTACTTGGAGAATCTGCACCTTTAACCTCCTGTTTCGGACAGGTCGCAATTTGGCCTGAGGATGAACGGGAAGACGGGGAACCAATGAGAGACTAGCTCTAGGTGTTGGGACAGGCACAGGTCACTCTATTTTCCCATCAGGAAGAAGAATGAACCACAGGCTCAGCCTGCCCCCCGGAACCAGAATACGGCCTGAAGCAATCCTGCGCTTTGGCGGCCAGCTCCCAAAAAAGCGAGTTGACAAATGGAGCTCAAGGGCACTGCAATTCACAAACCTGCAGAGTTATAAATGATAACTCTCGTCCACAAATATATTGAGGGAAGGCAACGAAGAGGATTTGAAAGCAAGGCAGAATTGCAGGAAACAGGTTTCAGGAGGCAGAGTCGACTCGCCTTGAAAGCACATGAAAAGCGGCAAAGCGTTGACAATGATGCCCTTGGCCAAAAAGGGCGTATGCGTTTTTTCCTGAATATATTCAGGAAAAAACGCATACGCCCTTTTTGGCCAACCAGGCAAGCCGGAAACGAAAATCAGCGCTACAAAGAAGTCTCGCTTGCCATCGGTCAAAAGGGCCATGCTGAAAAAAGTGTAAAAACCAGAAATGCAGGACAGGCCATGGAGACATGGGAGCCTTGCTACGCTGATGGGCGGGCTGTAAATTGCCAGCAGCCACTCTGGAGAAGTGTACGGTGTGTCCTGAAACATGTAATAAGCACAGCTTAGAGAGCATAGGGCACTTCCACTCATGGGCGTATAAATCGGGAAACCTAAAAATCAACAAGACACAGGCACCCCAAAGTTTAGGGCTGCTCTGTTTCCAAGAACCTCCACTTCGCTACACCTTCAATATCCCAGGAAAGCGAAAAATGGATAAAGAAGTTGTGGTACTTAGGCACAATGGAATATCACTGAACCATGAAATCAATGTCATAAGGCTAGTAGCAGCAGGATGAGTGGATTTAGGTACGATGACTCTCAGTGAAATAAGTCACAGAGAAAAAGACACTTATCCTAAGATATCACTTATAGAGGGAATGTCAAAATCGCTACACTTGAACTGAATTACAAAACAGAACAGAGTCACACATTTAGAAAACACACTATGGCTGCTTAACGGGAAAGGTGAGGTGGGGTGATGCATAAAACAAGGGTTTGAAATTAGCTCAGATACCGTTCCACAAGCCAAATATGTAATAGACAAGACCTACTCCCTGCTCAGTGAACTGGACTCAACAGCCCCTATTCACCGCCCAAGAATATATCTGACTAGTAAGAGTCTTAAAACCTATGTATTGATCTCTCTCTGGAAGTGCATCAAGAGGGTGTAAAGCGGCATAAACACAGCAGTGAAAAGCAGCTAAACCCCATTATAAAAATAGATTACTTAAAAAAAAACCCCATAAAACAAAGACAGTGAAAGAGAGAGAAATTCTTACAAAATCCGTTCAGGGGCTCTGATGCAACCTGGATTGACCATATCTAGACCCACAGCTGGATGAGACATGAGGCTGGACACTCTTGGGGCTGAGAGGATTGGTGAGCTTGGGTGAGCAAACGCAGACCCTTTAAAGTCCTACTGCGTGGTACCCATGCCGTGGGTCCCAAATCTCCAGGTTCAAGGGCATCTTCCTACATCGAAAACATGCGTGGGAAACCCAGAAGATGGTACACCGTGTGATCGGGAAAGGGTTCTCAAACGCACCTCATTTCTCCTCTCCTTGTGCTCGGGTTCGCCATTCCAGCCGCTCTACTAACAATCTCCCTACTTGGAGAATCTGCACCTTTAACCTCCTGTTTCGGACAGGTCGCAATTTGGCCTGAGGATGAACGGGAAGACGGGGAACCAATGAGAGACTAGCTCTAGGTGTTGGGACAGGCACAGGTCACTCTATTTTCCCATCAGGAAGAAGAATGAACCACAGGCTCAGCCTGCCCCCCGGAACCAGAATACGGCCTGAAGCAATCCTGCGCTTTGGCGGCCAGCTCCCAAAAAAGCGAGTTGACAAATGGAGCTCAAGGGCACTGCAACTCACAAACCTGCAGAGTTATAAATGATAACTCTCGTCCACAAATATATTGAGGGAAGGCAACGAAGAGGATTTGAAAGCAAGGCAGAATTGCAGGAAACAGGTTTCAGGAGGCAGAGTCGACTCGCCTTGAAAGCACATGAAAAGCGGCAAAGCGTTGACAATGATGCCCTTGGCCAAAAAGGGCGTATGCGTTTTTTCCTGAATATATTCAGGAAAAAACGCATACGCCCTTTTTGGCCAACCAGGCAAGCCGGAAAGGCAAATCAGCGCTACAAAGAAGTCTCGCTTGCCATCGGTCAAAAGGGCCATGCTGAAAAAAGTGTAAAAACCAGAAATGCAGGACAGGCCATGGAGACATGGGAGCCTTGCTACGCTGATGGGCGGGCTGTAAATTGCCAGCAGCCACTCTGGAGAAGTGTACGGTGTGTCCTGAAACATGTAATAAGCACAGCTTAGAGAGCATAGGGCACTTCCACTCATGGGCGTATAAATCGGGAAACCTAAAAATCAACAAGACACAGGCACCCCAAAGTTTAGGGCTGCTCTGTTTCCAAGAACCTCCACTTCGGTACACCTTCAATATCCCAGGAAAGCGAAAAATGGACAAAGAAGTTGTGGTACTTAGGCACAATGGAATATCACTCAGCCATGAAATCAATGTCATAAGGCTAGTAGCAGCAGGATGAGTGGATTTAGGTACGATGACTCTCAGTGAAATAAGTCACAGAGAAAAAGACACTTATCCTAAGATATCACTTATAGAGGGAATGTCAAAATCGCAACACTTGAACTGAATTACAAAACAGAACAGAGTCACACATTTAGAAAACACACTATGGCTGCTTAACGGGAAAGGTGAGGTGGGGTGATGCATAAAACAAGGGTTTGAAATTAGCTCAGATACCGTTCCACAAGCCAAATATGTAATAGACAAGACCTACTCCCTGCTCAGTGAACTGGACTCAACAGCCCCTATTCACCGCCCAAGAATATATCTGACTAGTAAGAGTCTTAAAACCTATGTATTGATCTCTCTCTGGAAGTGCATCAAGAGGGTGTAAAGCGGCATAAACACAGCAGTGAAAAGCAGCTAAACCCCATTATAAAAATAGATTACTTAAAAAAAACCCCATAAAACAAAGACAGTGAAAGAGAGAGAAATTCTTACAAAATCCGTTCAGGGGCTCTGATGCAACCTGGATTGACCATATCTAGACCCACAGCTGGATGAGACATGAGGCTGGACACTCTTGGGGCTGAGAGGATTGGTGAGCTTGGGTGAGCAAACGCAGACCCTTTAAAGTCCTACTGCGTGGTACCCATGCCGTGGGTCCCAAATCTCCAGGTTCAAGGGCATCTTCCTACATCGAAAACATGCGTGGGAAACCCAGAAGATGGTACACCGTGTGATCGGGAAAGGGTTCTCAAACGCACCTCATTTCTCCTCTCCTTGTGCTCGGGTTCGCCATTCCAGCCGCTCTACTAACAATCTCCCTACTTGGAGAATCTGCACCTTTAACCTCCTGTTTCGGACAGGTCGCAATTTGGCCTGAGGATGAACGGGAAGACGGGGAACCAATGAGAGACTAGCTCTAGGTTTTGGGACAGGCACAGGTCACTCTATTTTCCCATCAGGAAGAAGAATGAACCACAGGCTCAGCCTGCCCCCCGGAACCAGAATACGGCCTGAAGCAATCCTGCGCTTTGGCGGCCAGCTCCCAAAAAAGCGAGTTGACAAATGGAGCTCAAGGGCACTGCAATTCACAAACCTGCAGAGTTATAAATGATAACTCTCGTCCACAAATATATTGAGGGAAGGCAACGAAGAGGATTTGAAAGCAAGGCAGAATTGCAGGAAACAGGTTTCAGGAGGCAGAGTCGACTCGCCTTGAAAGCACATGAAAAGCGGCAAAGCGTTGACAATGATGCCCTTGGCCAAAAAGGGCGTATGCGTTTTTTCCTGAATATATTCAGGAAAAAACGCATACGCCCTTTTTGGCCAACCAGGCAAGCCGGAAACGAAAATCAGCGCTACAAAGAAGTCTCGCTTGCCATCGGTCAAAAGGGCCATGCTGAAAAAAGTGTAAAAACCAGAAATGCAGGACAGGCCATGGAGACATGGGAGCCTTGCTACGCTGATGGGCGGGCTGTAAATTGCCAGCAGCCACTCTGGAGAAGTGTACGGTGTGTCCTGAAACATGTAATAAGCACAGCTTAGAGAGCATAGGGCACTTCCACTCATGGGCGTATAAATCGGGAAACCTAAAAATCAACAAGACACAGGCACCCCAAAGTTTAGGGCTGCTCTGTTTCCAAGAACCTCCACTTCGCTACACCTTCAATATCCCAGGAAAGCGAAAAATGGATAAAGAAGTTGTGGTACTTAGGCACAATGGAATATCACTGAACCATGAAATCAATGTCATAAGGCTAGTAGCAGCAGGATGAGTGGATTTAGGTACGATGACTCTCAGTGAAATAAGTCACAGAGAAAAAGACACTTATCCTAAGATATCACTTATAGAGGGAATGTCAAAATCGCTACACTTGAACTGAATTACAAAACAGAACAGAGTCACACATTTAGAAAACACACTATGGCTGCTTAACGGGAAAGGTGAGGTGGGGTGATGCATAAAACAAGGGTTTGAAATTAGCTCAGATACCGTTCCACAAGCCAAATATGTAATAGACAAGACCTACTCCCTGCTCAGTGAACTGGACTCAACAGCCCCTATTCACCGCCCAAGAATATATCTGACTAGTAAGAGTCTTAAAACCTATGTATTGATCTCTCTCTGGAAGTGCATCAAGAGGGTGTAAAGCGGCATAAACACAGCAGTGAAAAGCAGCTAAACCCCATTATAAAAATAGATTACTTAAAAAAAAACCCATAAAACAAAGACAGTGAAAGAGAGAGAAATTCTTACAAAATCCGTTCAGGGGCTCTGATGCAACCTGGATTGACCATATCTAGACCCACAGCTGGATGAGACATGAGGCTGGACACTCTTGGGGCTGAGAGGATTGGTGAGCTTGGGTGAGCAAACGCAGACCCTTTAAAGTCCTACTGCGTGGTACCCATGCCGTGGGTCCCAAATCTCCAGGTTCAAGGGCATCTTCCTACATCGAAAACATGCGTGGGAAACCCAGAAGATGGTACACCGTGTGATCGGGAAAGGGTTCTCAAACGCACCTCATTTCTCCTCTCCTTGTGCTCGGGTTCGCCATTCCAGCCGCTCTACTAACAATCTCCCTACTTGGAGAATCAGCACCTTTAACCTCCTGTTTCGGACAGGTCGCAATTTGGCCTGAGGATGAACGGGAAGACGGGGAACCAATGAGAGACTAGCTCTAGGTGTTGGGACAGGCACAGGTCACTCTATTTTCCCATCAGGAAGAAGAATGAACCACAGGCTCAGCCTGCCCCCCGGAACCAGAATACGGCCTGAAGCAATCCTGCGCTTTGGCGGCCAGCTCCCAAAAAAGCGAGTTGACAAATGGAGCTCAAGGGCACTGCAACTCACAAACCTGCAGAGTTATAAATGATAACTCTCGTCCACAAATATATTGAGGGAAGGCAACGAAGAGGATTTGAAAGCAAGGCAGAATTGCAGGAAACAGGTTTCAGGAGGCAGAGTCGACTCGCCTTGAAAGCACATGAAAAGCGGCAAAGCGTTGACAATGATGCCCTTGGCCAAAAAGGGCGTATGCGTTTTTTCCTGAATATATTCAGGAAAAAACGCATACGCCCTTTTTGGCCAACCAGGCAAGCCGGAAAGGCAAATCAGCGCTACAAAGAAGTCTCGCTTGCCATCGGTCAAAAGGGCCATGCTGAAAAAAGTGTAAAAACCAGAAATGCAGGACAGGCCATGGAGACATGGGAGCCTTGCTACGCTGATGGGCGGGCTGTAAATTGCCAGCAGCCACTCTGGAGAAGTGTACGGTGTGTCCTGAAACATGTAATAAGCACAGCTTAGAGAGCATAGGGCACTTCCACTCATGGGCGTATAAATCGGGAACCTAAAAATCAACAAGACACAGGCACCCCAAAGTTTAGGGCTGCTCTGTTTCCAAGAACCTCCACTTCGGTACACCTTCAATATCCCAGGAAAGCGAAAAATGGATAAAGAAGTTGTGGTACTTAGGCACAATGGAATATCACTCAGCCATGAAATCAATGTCATAAGGCTAGTAGCAGCAGGATGAGTGGATTTAGGTATGATGACTCTCAGTGAAATAAGTCACAGAGAAAAAGACACTTATCCTAAGATATCACTTATAGAGGGAATGTCAAAATCGCAACACTTGAACTGAATTACAAAACAGAACAGAGTCACACATTTAGAAAACACACTATGGCTGCTTAACGGGAAAGGTGAGGTGGGGTGATGCATAAAACAAGGGTTTGAAATTAGCTCAGATACCGTTCCACAAGCCAAATATGTAATAGACAAGACCTACTCCCTGCTCAGTGAACTGGACTCAACAGCCCCTATTCACCGCCCAAGAATATATCTGACTAGTAAGAGTCTTAAAACCTATGTATTGATCTCTCTCTGGAAGTGCATCAAGAGGGTGTAAAGCGGCATAAACACAGCAGTGAAAAGCAGCTAAACCCCATTATAAAAATAGATTACTTAAAAAAAACCCCATAAAACAAAGACAGTGAAAGAGAGAGAAATTCTTACAAAATCCGTTCAGGGGCTCTGATGCAACCTGGATTGACCATATCTAGACCCACAGCTGGATGAGACATGAGGCTGGACACTCTTGGGGCTGAGAGGATTGGTGAGCTTGGGTGAGCAAACGCAGACCCTTTAAAGTCCTACTGCGTGGTACCCATGCCGTGGGTCCCAAATCTCCAGGTTCAAGGGCATCTTCCTACATCGAAAACATGCGTGGGAAACCCAGAAGATGGTACACCGTGTGATCGGGAAAGGGTTCTCAAACGCACCTCATTTCTCCTCTCCTTGTGCTCGGGTTCGCCATTCCAGCCGCTCTACTAACAATCTCCCTACTTGGAGAATCTGCACCTTTAACCTCCTGTTTCGGACAGGTCGCAATTTGGCCTGAGGATGAACGGGAAGACGGGGAACCAATGAGAGACTAGCTCTAGGTGTTGGGACAGGCACAGGTCACTCTATTTTCCCATCAGGAAGAAGAATGAACCACAGGCTCAGCCTGCCCCCCGGAACCAGAATACGGCCTGAAGCAATCCTGCGCTTTGGCGGCCAGCTCCCAAAAAAGCGAGTTGACAAATGGAGCTCAAGGGCACTGCAATTCACAAACCTGCAGAGTTATAAATGATAACTCTCGTCCACAAATATATTGAGGGAAGGCAACGAAGAGGATTAGAAAGCAACGCAGAATTGCAGGAAACAGGTTTCAGGAGGCAGAGTCGACTCGCCTTGAAAGCACATGAAAAGCGGCAAAGCGTTGACAATGATGCCCTTGGCCAAAAAGGGCGTATGCGTTTTTTCCTGAATATATTCAGGAAAAAACGCATACGCCCATTTTGGCCAACCAGGCAAGCCGGAAAGGCAAATCAGCGCTACAAAGAAGTCTCGCTTGCCATCGGTCAAAAGGGCCATGCTGAAAAAAGTGTAAAAACCAGAAATGCAGGACAGGCCATGGAGACATGGGAGCCTTGCTACGCTGATGGGCGGGCTGTAAATTGCCAGCAGCCACTCTGGAGAAGTGTACGGTGTGTCCTGAAACATGTAATAAGCACAGCTTAGAGAGCATAGGGCACTTCCACTCATGGGCGTATAAATCGGGAAACCTAAAAATCAACAAGACACAGGCACCCCAAAGTTTAGGGCTGCTCTGTTTCCAAGAACCTCCACTTCGGTACACCTTCAATATCCCAGGAAAGCGAAAAATGGATAAAGAAGTTGTGGTACTTAGGCACAATGGAATATCACTCAGCCATGAAATCAATGTCATAAGGCTAGTAGCAGCAGGATGAGTGGATTTAGGTACGATGACTCTCAGTGAAATAAGTCACAGAGAAAAAGACACTTATCCTAAGATATCACTTATAGAGGGAATGTCAAAATCGCTACACTTGAACTGAATTACAAAACAGAACAGAGTCACACATTTAGAAAACACACTATGGCTGCTTAACGGGAAAGGTGAGGTGGGGTGATGCATAAAACAAGGGTTTGAAATTAGCTCAGATACCGTTCCACAAGCCAAATATGTAATAGACAAGACCTACTCCCTGCTCAGTGAACTGGACTCAACAGCCCCTATTCACCGCCCAAGAATATATCTGACTAGTAAGAGTCTTAAAACCTATGTATTGATCTCTCTCTGGAAGTGCATCAAGAGGGTGTAAAGCGGCATAAACACAGCAGTGAAAAGCAGCTAAACCCCATTATAAAAATAGATTACTTAAAAAAAAACCCATAAAACAAAGACAGTGAAAGAGAGAGAAATTCTTACAAAATCCGTTCAGGGGCTCTGATGCAACCTGGATTGACCATATCTAGACCCACAGCTGGATGAGACATGAGGCTGGACACTCTTGGGGCTGAGAGGATTGGTGAGCTTGGGTGAGCAAACGCAGACCCTTTAAAGTCATACTGCGTGGTACCCATGCCGTGCGTCCCAAATCTCCAGGTTCAAGGGCATCTTCCTACATCGAAAACATGCGTGGGAAACCCAGAAGATGGTACACCGTGTGATCGGGAAAGGGTTCTCAAACGCACCTCATTTCTCCTCTCCTTGTGCTCGGGTTCGCCATTCCAGCCGCTCTACTAACAATCTCCCTACTTGGAGAATCTGCACCTTTAACCTCCTGTTTCGGACAGGTCGCAATTTGGCCTGAGGATGAACGGGAAGACGGGGAACCAATGAGAGACTAGCTCTAGGTGTTGGGACAGGCACAGGTCACTCTATTTTCCCATCAGGAAGAAGAATGAACCACAGGCTCAGCCTGCCCCCCGGAACCAGAATACGGCCTGAAGCAATCCTGCGCTTTGGCGGCCAGCTCCCAAAAAAGCGAGTTGACAAATGGAGCTCAAGGGCACTGCAACTCACAAACCTGCAGAGTTATAAATGATAACTCTCGTCCACAAATATATTGAGGGAAGGCAACGAAGAGGATTTGAAAGCAAGGCAGAATTGCAGGAAACAGGTTTCAGGAGGCAGAGTCGACTCGCCTTGAAAGCACATGAAAAGCGGCAAAGCGTTGACAATGATGCCCTTGGCCAAAAAGGGCGTATGCGTTTTTTCCTGAATATATTCAGGAAAAAACGCATACGCCCTTTTTGGCCAACCAGGCAAGCCGGAAAGGCAAATCAGCGCTACAAAGAAGTCTCGCTTGCCATCGGTCAAAAGGGCCATGCTGAAAAAAGTGTAAAAACCAGAAATGCAGGACAGGCCATGGAGACATGGGAGCCTTGCTACGCTGATGGGCGGGCTGTAAATTGCCAGCAGCCACTCTGGAGAAGTGTACGGTGTGTCCTGAAACATGTAATAAGCACAGCTTAGAGAGCATAGGGCACTTCCACTCATGGGCGTATAAATCGGGAACCTAAAAATCAACAAGACACAGGCACCCCAAAGTTTAGGGCTGCTCTGTTTCCAAGAACCTCCACTTCGGTACACCTTCAATATCCCAGGAAAGCGAAAAATGGATAAAGAAGTTGTGGTACTTAGGCACAATGGAATATCACTCAGCCATGAAATCAATGTCATAAGGCTAGTAGCAGCAGGATGAGTGGATTTAGGTACGATGACTCTCAGTGAAATAAGTCACAGAGAAAAAGACACTTATCCTAAGATATCACTTATAGAGGGAATGTCAAAATCGCAACACTTGAACTGAATTACAAAACAGAACAGAGTCACACATTTAGAAAACACACTATGGCTGCTTAACGGGAAAGGTGAGGTGGGGTGATGCATAAAACAAGGGTTTGAAATTAGCTCAGATACCGTTCCACAAGCCAAATATGTAATAGACAAGACCTACTCCCTGCTCAGTGAACTGGACTCAACAGCCCCTATTCACCGCCCAAGAATATATCTGACTAGTAAGAGTCTTAAAACCTATGTATTGATCTCTCTCTGGAAGTGCATCAAGAGGGTGTAAAGCGGCATAAACACAGCAGTGAAAAGCAGCTAAACCCCATTATAAAAATAGATTACTTAAAAAAAACCCCATAAAACAAAGACAGTGAAAGAGAGAGAAATTCTTACAAAATCCGTTCAGGGGCTCTGATGCAACCTGGATTGACCATATCTAGACCCACAGCTGGATGAGACATGAGGCTGGACACTCTTGGGGCTGAGAGGATTGGTGAGCTTGGGTGAGCAAACGCAGACCCTTTAAAGTCCTACTGCGTGGTACCCATGCCGTGGGTCCCAAATCTCCAGGTTCAAGGGCATCTTCCTACATCGAAAACATGCGTGGGAAACCCAGAAGATGGTACACCGTGTGATCGGGAAAGGGTTCTCAAACGCACCTCATTTCTCCTCTCCTTGTGCTCGGGTTCGCCATTCCAGCCGCTCTACTAACAATCTCCCTACTTGGAGAATCTGCACCTTTAACCTCCTGTTTCGGACAGGTCGCAATTTGGCCTGAGGATGAACGGGAAGACGGGGAACCAATGAGAGACTAGCTCTAGGTGTTGGGACAGGCACAGGTCACTCTATTTTCCCATCAGGAAGAAGAATGAACCACAGGCTCAGCCTGCCCCCCGGAACCAGAATACGGCCTGAAGCAATCCTGCGCTTTGGCGGCCAGCTCCCAAAAAAGCGAGTTGACAAATGGAGCTCAAGGGCACTGCAATTCACAAACCTGCAGAGTTATAAATGATAACTCTCGTCCACAAATATATTGAGGGAAGGCAACGAAGAGGATTTGAAAGCAAGGCAGAATTGCAGGAAACAGGTTTCAGGAGGCAGAGTCGACTCGCCTTGAAAGCACATGAAAAGCGGCAAAGCGTTGACAATGATGCCCTTGGCCAAAAAGGGCGTATGCGTTTTTTCCTGAATATATTCAGGAAAAAACGCATACGCCCATTTTGGCCAACCAGGCAAGCCGGAAAGGCAAATCAGCGCTACAAAGAAGTCTCGCTTGCCATCGGTCAAAAGGGCCATGCTGAAAAAAGTGTAAAAACCAGAAATGCAGGACAGGCCATGGAGACATGGGAGCCTTGCTACGCTGATGGGCGGGCTGTAAATTGCCAGCAGCCACTCTGGAGAAGTGTACGGTGTGTCCTGAAACATGTAATAAGCACAGCTTAGAGAGCATAGGGCACTTCCACTCATGGGCGTATAAATCGGGAAACCTAAAAATCAACAAGACACAGGCACCCCAAAGTTTAGGGCTGCTCTGTTTCCAAGAACCTCCACTTCGGTACACCTTCAATATCCCAGGAAAGCGAAAAATGGATAAAGAAGTTGTGGTACTTAGGCACAATGGAATATCACTCAGCCATGAAATCAATGTCATAAGGCTAGTAGCAGCAGGATGAGTGGATTTAGGTACGATGACTCTCAGTGAAATAAGTCACAGAGAAAAAGACACTTATCCTAAGATATCACTTATAGAGGGAATGTCAAAATCGCTACACTTGAACTGAATTACAAAACAGAACAGAGTCACACATTTAGAAAACACACTATGGCTGCTTAACGGGAAAGGTGAGGTGGGGTGATGCATAAAACAAGGGTTTGAAATTAGCTCAGATACCGTTCCACAAGCCAAATATGTAATAGACAAGACCTACTCCCTGCTCAGTGAACTGGACTCAACAGCCCCTATTCACCGCCCAAGAATATATCTGACTAGTAAGAGTCTTAAAACCTATGTATTGATCTCTCTCTGGAAGTGCATCAAGAGGGTGTAAAGCGGCATAAACACAGCAGTGAAAAGCAGCTAAACCCCATTATAAAAATAGATTACTTAAAAAAAACCCCATAAAACAAAGACAGTGAAAGAGAGAGAAATTCTTACAAAATCCGTTCAGGGGCTCTGATGCAACCTGGATTGACCATATCTAGACCCACAGCTGGATGAGACATGAGGCTGGACACTCTTGGGGCTGAGAGGATTGGTGAGCTTGGGTGAGCAAACGCAGACCCTTTAAAGTCCTACTGCGTGGTACCCATGCCGTGGGTCCCAAATCTCCAGGTTCAAGGGCATCTTCCTACATCGAAAACATGCGTGGGAAACCCAGAAGATGGTACACCGTGTGATCGGGAAAGGGTTCTCAAACGCACCTCATTTCTCCTCTCCTTGTGCTCGGGTTCGCCATTCCAGCCGCTCTACTAACAATCTCCCTACTTGGAGAATCAGCACCTTTAACCTCCTGTTTCGGACAGGTCGCAATTTGGCCTGAGGATGAACGGGAAGAGGGGGAACCAATGAGAGACTAGCTCTAGGTGTTGGGACAGGCACAGGTCGCTCTATTTTCCCATCAGGAAGAAGAATGAACCACAGGCTCAGCCTGCCCCCCGGAACCAGAATACGGCCTGAAGCAATCCTGCGCTTTGGCGGCCAGCTCCCAAAAAAGCGAGTTGACAAATGGAGCTCAAGGGCACTGCAATTCACAAACCTGCAGAGTTATAAATGATAACTCTCGTCCACAAATATATTGAGGGAAGGCAACGAAGAGGATTTGAAAGCAAGGCAGAATTGCAGGAAACAGGTTTCAGGAGGCAGAGTCGACTCGCCTTGAAAGCACATGAAAAGCGGCAAAGCGTTGACAATGATGCCCTTGGCCAAAAAGGGCGTATGCGTTTTTTCCTGAATATATTCAGGAAAAAACGCATACGCCCTTTTTGGCCAACAAGGCAAGCCCGAAAGGCAAATCAGCGCTACAAAG
The DNA here is from genome assembly GCF_028564815.1 of Eubalaena glacialis. NCBI lineage: Eukaryota > Metazoa > Chordata > Mammalia > Artiodactyla > Balaenidae > Eubalaena > Eubalaena glacialis. The sequence continues at coordinate 114,963,023 of NC_083722.1, forward strand.
AAGTCTCGCTTGCCATCGGTCAAAAGGGCCATGCTGAAAAAAGTGTAAAAACCAGAAATGCAGGACAGGCCATGGAGACATGGGAGCCTTGCTACGCTGATGGGCGGGCTGTAAATTGCCAGCAGCCACTCTGGAGAAGTGTACGGTGTGTCCTGAAACATGTAATAAGCACAGCTTAGAGAGCATAGGGCACTTCCACTCATGGGCGTATAAATCGGGAAACCTAAAAATCAACAAGACACAGGCACCCCAAAGTTTAGGGCTGCTCTGTTTCCAAGAACCTCCACTTCGGTACACCTTCAATATCCCAGGAAAGCGAAAAATGGATAAAGAAGTTGTGGTACTTAGGCACAATGGAATATCACTCAGCCATGAAATCAATGTCATAAGGCTAGTAGCAGCAGGATGAGTGGATTTAGGTACGATGACTCTCAGTGAAATAAGTCACAGAGAAAAAGACACTTATCCTAAGATATCACTTATAGAGGGAATGTCAAAATCGCAACACTTGAACTGAATTACAAAACAGAACAGAGTCACACATTTAGAAAACACACTATGGCTGCTTAACGGGAAAGGTGAGGTGGGGTGATGCATAAAACAAGGGTTTGAAATTAGCTCAGATACCGTTCCACAAGCCAAATATGTAATAGACAAGACCTACTCCCTGCTCAGTGAACTGGACTCAACAGCCCCTATTCACCGCCCAAGAATATATCTGACTAGTAAGAGTCTTAAAACCTATGTATTGATCTCTCTCTGGAAGTGCATCAAGAGGGTGTAAAGCGGCATAAACACAGCAGTGAAAAGCAGCTAAACCCCATTATAAAAATAGATTACTTAAAAAAACCCCATAAAACAAAGACAGTGAAAGAGAGAGAAATTCTTACAAAATCCGTTCAGGGGCTCTGATGCAACCTGGATTGACCATATCTAGACCCACAGCTGGATGAGACATGAGGCTGGACACTCTTGGGGCTGAGAGGATTGGTGAGCTTGGGTGAGCAAACGCAGACCCTTTAAAGTCCTACTGCGTGGTACCCATGCCGTGGGTCCCAAATCTCCAGGTTCAAGGGCATCTTCCTACATCGAAAACATGCGTGGGAAACCCAGAAGATGGTACACCGTGTGATCGGGAAAGGGTTCTCAAACGCACCTCATTTCTCCTCTCCTTGTGCTCGGGTTCGCCATTCCAGCCGCTCTACTAACAATCTCCCTACTTGGAGAATCTGCACCTTTAACCTCCTGTTTCGGACAGGTCGCAATTTGGCCTGAGGATGAACGGGAAGACGGGGAACCAATGAGAGACTAGCTCTAGGTGTTGGGACAGGCACAGGTCACTCTATTTTCCCATCAGGAAGAAGAATGAACCACAGGCTCAGCCTGCCCCCCGGAACCAGAATACGGCCTGAAGCAATCCTGCGCTTTGGCGGCCAGCTCCCAAAAAAGCGAGTTGACAAATGGAGCTCAAGGGCACTGCAATTCACAAACCTGCAGAGTTATAAATGATAACTCTCGTCCACAAATATATTGAGGGAAGGCAACGAAGAGGATTTGAAAGCAAGGCAGAATTGCAGGAAACAGGTTTCAGGAGGCAGAGTCGACTCGCCTTGAAAGCACATGAAAAGCGGCAAAGCGTTGACAATGATGCCCTTGGCCAAAAAGGGCGTATGCGTTTTTTCCTGAATATATTCAGGAAAAAACGCATACGCCCATTTTGGCCAACCAGGCAAGCCGGAAAGGCAAATCAGCGCTACAAAGAAGTCTCGCTTGCCATCGGTCAAAAGGGGCCATGCTGAAAAAAGTGTAAAAACCAGAAATGCAGGACAGGCCATGGAGACATGGGAGCCTTGCTACGCTGATGGGCGGGCTGTAAATTGCCAGCAGCCACTCTGGAGAAGTGTACGGTGTGTCCTGAAACATGTAATAAGCACAGCTTAGAGAGCATAGGGCACTTCCACTCATGGGCGTATAAATCGGGAAACCTAAAAATCAACAAGACACAGGCACCCCAAAGTTTAGGGCTGCTCTGTTTCCAAGAACCTCAACTTCGGTACACCTTCAATATCCCAGGAAAGCGAAAAATGGATAAAGAAGTTGTGGTACTTAGGCACAATGGAATATCACTCAGCATGAAATCAATGTCATAAGGCTAGTAGCAGCAGGATGAGTGGATTTAGGTACGATGACTCTCAGTGAAATAAGTCACAGAGAAAAAGACACTTATCCTAAGATATCACTTATAGAGGGAATGTCAAAATCGCAACACTTGAACTGAATTACAAAACAGAACAGAGTCACACATTTAGAAAACACACTATGGCTGCTTAACGGGAAAGGTGAGGTGGGGTGATGCATAAAACAAGGTTTGAAATTAGCTCAGATACCGTTCCACAAGCCAAATATGTAATAGACAAGACCTACTCCCTGCTCAGTGAACTGGACTCAACAGCCCCTATTCACCGCCCAAGAATATATCTGACTAGTAAGAGTCTTAAAACCTATGTATTGATCTCTCTCTGGAAGTGCATCAAGAGGGTGTAAAGCGGCATAAACACAGCAGTGAAAAGCAGCTAAACCCCATTATAAAAATAGATTACTTAAAAAAAAACCCATAAAACAAAGACAGTGAAAGAGAGAGAAATTCTTACAAAATCCGTTCAGGGGCTCTGATGCAACCTGGATTGACCATATCTAGACCCACAGCTGGATGAGACATGAGGCTGGACACTCTTGGGGCTGAGAGGATTGGTGAGCTTGGGTGAGCAAACGCAGACCCTTTAAAGTCCTACTGCGTGGTACCCATGCCGTGGGTCCCAAATCTCCAGGTTCAAGGGCATCTTCCTACATCGAAAACATGCGTGGGAAACCCAGAAGATGGTACACCGTGTGATCGGGAAAGGGTTCTCAAACGCACCTCATTTCTCCTCTCCTTGTGCTCGGGTTCGCCATTCCAGCCGCTCTACTAACAATCTCCCTACTTGGAGAATCTGCACCTTTAACCTCCTGTTTCGGACAGGTCGCAATTTGGCCTGAGGATGAACGGGAAGACGGGGAACCAATGAGAGACTAGCTCTAGGTGTTGGGACAGGCACAGGTCACTCTATTTTCCCATCAGGAAGAAGAATGAACCACAGGCTCAGCCTGCCCCCCGGAACCAGAATACGGCCTGAAGCAATCCTGCGCTTTGGCGGCCAGCTCCCAAAAAAGCGAGTTGACAAATGGAGCTCAAGGGCACTGCAATTCACAAACCTGCAGAGTTATAAATGATAACTCTCGTCCACAAATATATTGAGGGAAGGCAACGAAGAGGATTTGAAAGCAAGGCAGAATTGCAGGAAACAGGTTTCAGGAGGCAGAGTCGACTCGCCTTGAAAGCACATGAAAAGCGGCAAAGCGTTGACAATGATGCCCTTGGCCAAAAAGGGCGTATGCGTTTTTTCCTGAATATATTCAGGAAAAAACGCATACGCCCTTTTTGGCCAACCAGGCAAGCCCGAAAGGCAAATCAGCGCTACAAAGAAGTCTCGCTTGCCATCGGTCAAAAGGGCCATGCTGAAAAAAGTGTAAAAACCAGAAATGCAGGACAGGCCATGGAGACATGGGAGCCTTGCTACGCTGATGGGCGGGCTGTAAATTGCCAGCAGCCACTCTGGAGAAGTGTACGGTGTGTCCTGAAACATGTAATAAGCACAGCTTAGAGAGCATAGGGCACTTCCACTCATGGGCGTATAAATCGGGAAACCTAAAAATCAACAAGACACAGGCACCCCAAAGTTTAGGGCTGCTCTGTTTCCAAGAACCTCCACTTCGGTACACCTTCAATATCCCAGGAAAGCGAAAAATGGATAAAGAAGTTGTGGTACTTAGGCACAATGGAATATCACTCAGCCATGAAATCAATGTCATAAGGCTAGTAGCAGCAGGATGAGTGGATTTAGGTACGATGACTCTCAGTGAAATAAGTCACAGAGAAAAAGACACTTATCCTAAGATATCACTTATAGAGGGAATGTCAAAATCGCAACACTTGAACTGAATTACAAAACAGAACAGAGTCACACATTTAGAAAACACACTATGGCTGCTTAACGGGAAAGGTGAGGTGGGGTGATGCATAAAACAAGGGTTTGAAATTAGCTCAGATACCGTTCCACAAGCCAAATATGTAATAGACAAGACCTACTCCCTGCTCAGTGAACTGGACTCAACAGCCCCTATTCACCGCCCAAGAATATATCTGACTAGTAAGAGTCTTAAAACCTATGTATTGATCTCTCTCTGGAAGTGCATCAAGAGGGTGTAAAGCGGCATAAACACAGCAGTGAAAAGCAGCTAAACCCCATTATAAAAATAGATTACTTAAAAAAAACCCCATAAAACAAAGACAGTGAAAGAGAGAGAAATTCTTACAAAATCCGTTCAGGGGCTCTGATGCAACCTGGATTGACCATATCTAGACCCACAGCTGGATGAGACATGAGGCTGGACACTCTTGGGGCTGAGAGGATTGGTGAGCTTGGGTGAGCAAACGCAGACCCTTTAAAGTCCTACTGCGTGGTACCCATGCCGTGGGTCCCAAATCTCCAGGTTCAAGGGCATCTTCCTACATCGAAAACATGCGTGGGAAACCCAGAAGATGGTACACCGTGTGATCGGGAAAGGGTTCTCAAACGCACCTCATTTCTCCTCTCCTTGTGCTCGGGTTCGCCATTCCAGCCGCTCTACTAACAATCTCCCTACTTGGAGAATCTGCACCTTTAACCTCCTGTTTCGGACAGGTCGCAATTTGGCCTGAGGATGAACGGGAAGACGGGGAACCAATGAGAGACTAGCTCTAGGTGTTGGGACAGGCACAGGTCACTCTATTTTCCCATCAGGAAGAAGAATGAACCACAGGCTCAGCCTGCCCCCCGGAACCAGAATACGGCCTGAAGCAATCCTGCGCTTTGGCGGCCAGCTCCCAAAAAAGCGAGTTGACAAATGGAGCTCAAGGGCACTGCAATTCACAAACCTGCAGAGTTATAAATGATAACTCTCGTCCACAAATATATTGAGGGAAGGCAACGAAGAGGATTTGAAAGCAAGGCAGAATTGCAGGAAACAGGTTTCAGGAGGCAGAGTCGACTCGCCTTGAAAGCACATGAAAAGCGGCAAAGCGTTGACAATGATGCCCTTGGCCAAAAAGGGCGTATGCGTTTTTTCCTGAATATATTCAGGAAAAAACGCATACGCCCATTTTGGCCAACCAGGCAAGCCGGAAAGGCAAATCAGCGCTACAAAGAAGTCTCGCTTGCCATCGGTCAAAAGGGCCATGCTGAAAAAAGTGTAAAAACCAGAAATGCAGGACAGGCCATGGAGACATGGGAGCCTTGCTACGCTGATGGGCGGGCTGTAAATTGCCAGCAGCCACTCTGGAGAAGTGTACGGTGTGTCCTGAAACATGTAATAAGCACAGCTTAGAGAGCATAGGGCACTTCCACTCATGGGCGTATAAATCGGGAAACCTAAAAATCAACAAGACACAGGCACCCCAAAGTTTAGGGCTGCTCTGTTTCCAAGAACCTCAACTTCGGTACACCTTCAATATCCCAGGAAAGCGAAAAATGGATAAAGAAGTTGTGGTACTTAGGCACAATGGAATATCACTCAGCCATGAAATCAATGTCATAAGGCTAGTAGCAGCAGGATGAGTGGATTTAGGTACGATGACTCTCAGTGAAATAAGTCACAGAGAAAAAGACACTTATCCTAAGATATCACTTATAGAGGGAATGTCAAAATCGCAACACTTGAACTGAATTACAAAACAGAACAGAGTCACACATTTAGAAAACACACTATGGCTGCTTAACGGGAAAGGTGAGGTGGGGTGATGCATAAAACAAGGGTTTGAAATTAGCTCAGATACCGTTCCACAAGCCAAATATGTAATAGACAAGACCTACTCCCTGCTCAGTGAACTGGACTCAACAGCCCCTATTCACCGCCCAAGAATATATCTGACTAGTAAGAGTCTTAAAACCTATGTATTGATCTCTCTCTGGAAGTGCATCAAGAGGGTGTAAAGCGGCATAAACACAGCAGTGAAAAGCAGCTAAACCCCATTATAAAAATAGATTACTTAAAAAAAAACCCATAAAACAAAGACAGTGAAAGAGAGAGAAATTCTTACAAAATCCGTTCAGGGGCTCTGATGCAACCTGGATTGACCATATCTAGACCCACAGCTGGATGAGACATGAGGCTGGACACTCTTGGGGCTGAGAGGATTGGTGAGCTTGGGTGAGCAAACGCAGACCCTTTAAAGTCCTACTGCGTGGTACCCATGCCGTGGGTCCCAAATCTCCAGGTTCAAGGGCATCTTCCTACATCGAAAACATGCGTGGGAAACCCAGAAGATGGTACACCGTGTGATCGGGAAAGGGTTCTCAAACGCACCTCATTTCTCCTCTCCTTGTGCTCGGGTTCGCCATTCCAGCCGCTCTACTAACAATCTCCCTACTTGGAGAATCTGCACCTTTAACCTCCTGTTTCGGACAGGTCGCAATTTGGCCTGAGGATGAACGGGAAGACGGGGAACCAATGAGAGACTAGCTCTAGGTGTTGGGACAGGCACAGGTCACTCTATTTTCCCATCAGGAAGAAGAATGAACCACAGGCTCAGCCTGCCCCCCGGAACCAGAATACGGCCTGAAGCAATCCTGCGCTTTGGCGGCCAGCTCCCAAAAAAGCGAGTTGACAAATGGAGCTCAAGGGCACTGCAATTCACAAACCTGCAGAGTTATAAATGATAACTCTCGTCCACAAATATATTGAGGGAAGGCAACGAAGAGGATTTGAAAGCAAGGCAGAATTGCAGGAAACAGGTTTCAGGAGGCAGAGTCGACTCGCCTTGAAAGCACATGAAAAGCGGCAAAGCGTTGACAATGATGCCCTTGGCCAAAAAGGGCGTATGCGTTTTTTCCTGAATATATTCAGGAAAAAACGCATACGCCCTTTTTGGCCAACCAGGCAAGCCCGAAAGGCAAATCAGCGCTACAAAGAAGTCTCGCTTGCCATCGGTCAAAAGGGCCATGCTGAAAAAAGTGTAAAAACCAGAAATGCAGGACAGGCCATGGAGACATGGGAGCCTTGCTACGCTGATGGGCGGGCTGTAAATTGCCAGCAGCCACTCTGGAGAAGTGTACGGTGTGTCCTGAAACATGTAATAAGCACAGCTTAGAGAGCATAGGGCACTTCCACTCATGGGCGTATAAATCGGGAAACCTAAAAATCAACAAGACACAGGCACCCCAAAGTTTAGGGCTGCTCTGTTTCCAAGAACCTCCACTTCGGTACACCTTCAATATCCCAGGAAAGCGAAAAATGGATAAAGAAGTTGTGGTACTTAGGCACAATGGAATATCACTCAGCCATGAAATCAATGTCATAAGGCTAGTAGCAGCAGGATGAGTGGATTTAGGTACGATGACTCTCAGTGAAATAAGTCACAGAGAAAAAGACACTTATCCTAAGATATCACTTATAGAGGGAATGTCAAAATCGCTACACTTGAACTGAATTACAAAACAGAACAGAGTCACACATTTAGAAAACACACTATGGCTGCTTAACGGGAAAGGTGAGGTGGGGTGATGCATAAAACAAGGGTTTGAAATTAGCTCAGATACCGTTCCACAAGCCAAATATGTAATAGACAAGACCTACTCCCTGCTCAGTGAACTGGACTCAACAGCCCCTATTCACCGCCCAAGAATATATCTGACTAGTAAGAGTCTTAAAACCTATGTATTGATCTCTCTCTGGAAGTGCATCAAGAGGGTGTAAAGCGGCATAAACACAGCAGTGAAAAGCAGCTAAACCCCATTATAAAAATAGATTACTTAAAAAAAACCCCATAAAACAAAGACAGTGAAAGAGAGAGAAATTCTTACAAAATCCGTTCAGGGGCTCTGATGCAACCTGGATTGACCATATCTAGACCCACAGCTGGATGAGACATGAGGCTGGACACTCTTGGGGCTGAGAGGATTGGTGAGCTTGGGTGAGCAAACGCAGACCCTTTAAAGTCCTACTGCGTGGTACCCATGCCGTGGGTCCCAAATCTCCAGGTTCAAGGGCATCTTCCTACATCGAAAACATGCGTGGGAAACCCAGAAGATGGTACACCGTGTGATCGGGAAAGGGTTCTCAAACGCACCTCATTTCTCCTCTCCTTGTGCTCGGGTTCGCCATTCCAGCCGCTCTACTAACAATCTCCCTACTTGGAGAATCTGCACCTTTAACCTCCTGTTTCGGACAGGTCGCAATTTGGCCTGAGGATGAACGGGAAGACGGGGAACCAATGAGAGACTAGCTCTAGGTGTTGGGACAGGCACAGGTCACTCTATTTTCCCATCAGGAAGAAGAATGAACCACAGGCTCAGCCTGCCCCCCGGAACCAGAATACGGCCTGAAGCAATCCTGCGCTTTGGCGGCCAGCTCCCAAAAAAGCGAGTTGACAAATGGAGCTCAAGGGCACTGCAACTCACAAACCTGCAGAGTTATAAATGATAACTCTCGTCCACAAATATATTGAGGGAAGGCAACGAAGAGGATTTGAAAGCAAGGCAGAATTGCAGGAAACAGGTTTCAGGAGGCAGAGTCGACTCGCCTTGAAAGCACATGAAAAGCGGCAAAGCGTTGACAATGATGCCCTTGGCCAAAAAGGGCGTATGCGTTTTTTCCTGAATATATTCAGGAAAAAACGCATACGCCCTTTTTGGCCAACCAGGCAAGCCGGAAAGGCAAATCAGCGCTACAAAGAAGTCTCGCTTGCCATCGGTCAAAAGGGCCATGCTGAAAAAAGTGTAAAAACCAGAAATGCAGGACAGGCCATGGAGACATGGGAGCCTTGCTACGCTGATGGGCGGGCTGTAAATTGCCAGCAGCCACTCTGGAGAAGTGTACGGTGTGTCCTGAAACATGTAATAAGCACAGCTTAGAGAGCATAGGGCACTTCCACTCATGGGCGTATAAATCGGGAAACCTAAAAATCAACAAGACACAGGCACCCCAAAGTTTAGGGCTGCTCTGTTTCCAAGAACCTCCACTTCGGTACACCTTCAATATCCCAGGAAAGCGAAAAATGGATAAAGAAGTTGTGGTACTTAGGCACAATGGAATATCACTCAGCCATGAAATCAATGTCATAAGGCTAGTAGCAGCAGGATGAGTGGATTTAGGTACGATGACTCTCAGTGAAATAAGTCACAGAGAAAAAGACACTTATCCTAAGATATCACTTATAGAGGGAATGTCAAAATCGCTACACTTGAACTGAATTACAAAACAGAACAGAGTCACACATTTAGAAAACACACTATGGCTGCTTAACGGGAAAGGTGAGGTGGGGTGATGCATAAAACAAGGGTTTGAAATTAGCTCAGATACCGTTCCACAAGCCAAATATGTAATAGACAAGACCTACTCCCTGCTCAGTGAACTGGACTCAACAGCCCCTATTCACCGCCCAAGAATATATCTGACTAGTAAGAGTCTTAAAACCTATGTATTGATCTCTCTCTGGAAGTGCATCAAGAGGGTGTAAAGCGGCATAAACACAGCAGTGAAAAGCAGCTAAACCCCATTATAAAAATAGATTACTTTAAAAAAACCCCATAAAACAAAGACAGTGAAAGAGAGAGAAATGCTTACAAAATCCGTTCAGGGGCTCTGATGCAACCTGGATTGACCATATCTAGACCCACAGCTGGATGAGACATGAGGCTGGACACTCTTGGGGCTGAGAGGATTGGTGAGCTTGGGTGAGCAAACGCAGACCCTTTAAAGTCCTACTGCGTGGTACCCATGCCGTGGGTCCCAAATCTCCAGGTTCAAGGGCATCTTCCTACATCGAAAACATGTGTGGGAAACCCAGAAGATGGTACACCGTGTGATCGGGAAAGGGTTCTCAAACGCACCTCATTTCTCCTCTCCTTGTGCTCGGGTTCGCCATTCCAGCCGCTCTACTAACAATCTCCCTACTTGGAGAATCAGCACCTTTAACCTCCTGTTTCGGACAGGTCGCAATTTGGCCTGAGGATGAACGGGAAGAGGGGGAACCAATGAGAGACTAGCTCTAGGTGTTGGGACAGGCACAGGTCGCTCTATTTTCCCATCAGGAAGAAGAATGAACCACAGGCTCAGCCTGCCCCCGGAACCAGAATACGGCCTGAAGCAATCCTGCGCTTTGGCGGCCAGCTCCCAAAAAAGCGAGTTGACAAATGGAGCTCAAGGGCACTGCAATTCACAAACCTGCAGAGTTATAAATGATAACTCTCGTCCACAAATATATTGAGGGAAGGCAACGAAGAGGATTTGAAAGCAAGGCAGAATTGCAGGAAACAGGTTTCAGGAGGCAGAGTCGACTCGCCTTGAAAGCACATGAAAAGCGGCAAAGCGTTGACAATGATGCCCTTGGCCAAAAAGGGCGTATGCGTTTTTTCCTGAATATATTCAGGAAAAAACGCATACGCCCTTTTTGGCCAACCAGGCAAGCCGGAAAGGCAAATCAGCGCTACAAAGAAGTCTCGCTTGCCATCGGTCAAAAGGGCCATGCTGAAAAAAGTGTAAAAACCAGAAATGCAGGACAGGCCATGGAGACATGGGAGCCTTGCTACGCTGATGGGCGGGCTGTAAATTGCCAGCAGCCACTCTGGAGAAGTGTACGGTGTGTCCTGAAACATGTAATAAGCACAGCTTAGAGAGCATAGGGCACTTCCACTCATGGGCGTATAAATCGGGAAACCTAAAAATCAACAAGACACAGGCACCCCAAAGTTTAGGGCTGCTCTGTTTCCAAGAACCTCCACTTCGGTACACCTTCAATATCCCAGGAAAGCGAAAAATGGATAAAGAAGTTGTGGTACTTAGGCACAATGGAATATCACTCAGCCATGAAATCAATGTCATAAGGCTAGTAGCAGCAGGATGAGTGGATTTAGGTACGATGACTCTCAGTGAAATAAGTCACAGAGAAAAAGACACTTATCCTAAGATATCACTGAGAGAGGGAATGTCAAAATCGCTACACTTGAACTGAATTACAAAACAGAACAGAGTCACACATTTAGAAAACACACTATGGCTGCTTAACGGGAAAGGTGAGGTGGGGTGATGCATAAAACAAGGGTTTGAAATTAGCTCAGATACCGTTCCACAAGCCAAATATGTAATAGACAAGACCTACTCCCTGCTCAGTGAACTGGACTCAACAGCCCCTATTCACCGCCCAAGAATATATCTGACTAGTAAGAGTCTTAAAACCTATGTATTGATCTCTCTCTGGAAGTGCATCAAGAGGGTGTAAAGCGGCATAAACACAGCAGTGAAAAGCAGCTAAACCCCATTATAAAAATAGATTACTTAAAAAAAACCCCATAAAACAAAGACAGTGAAAGAGAGAGAAATTCTTACAAAATCCGTTCAGGGGCTCTGATGCAACCTGGATTGACCATATCTAGACCCACAGCTGGATGAGACATGAGGCTGGACACTCTTGGGGCTGAGAGGATTGGTGAGCTTGGGTGAGCAAACGCAGACCCTTTAAAGTCCTACTGCGTGGTACCCATGCCGTGGGTCCCAAATCTCCAGGTTCAAGGGCATCTTCCTACATCGAAAACATGCGTGGGAAACCCAGAAGATGGTACACCGTGTGATCGGGAAAGGGTTCTCAAACGCACCTCATTTCTCCTCTCCTTGTGCTCGGGTTCGCCATTCCAGCCGCTCTACTAACAATCTCCCTACTTGGAGAATCTGCACCTTTAACCTCCTGTTTCGGACAGGTCGCAATTTGGCCTGAGGATGAACGGGAAGACGGGGAACCAATGAGAGACTAGCTCTAGGTGTTGGGACAGGCACAGGTCACTCTATTTTCCCATCAGGAAGAAGAATGAACCACAGGCTCAGCCTGCCCCCCGGAACCAGAATACGGCCTGAAGCAATCCTGCGCTTTGGCGGCCAGCTCCCAAAAAAGCGAGTTGACAAATGGAGCTCAAGGGCACTGCAACTCACAAACCTGCAGAGTTATAAATGATAACTCTCGTCCACAAATATATTGAGGGAAGGCAACGAAGAGGATTTGAAAGCAAGGCAGAATTGCAGGAAACAGGTTTCAGGAGGCAGAGTCGACTCGCCTTGAAAGCACATGAAAAGCGGCAAAGCGTTGACAATGATGCCCTTGGCCAAAAAGGGCGTATGCGTTTTTTCCTGAATATATTCAGGAAAAAACGCATACGCCCTTTTTGGCCAACCAGGCAAGCCGGAAAGGCAAATCAGCGCTACAAAGAAGTCTCGCTTGCCATCGGTCAAAAGGGCCATGCTGAAAAAAGTGTAAAAACCAGAAATGCAGGACAGGCCATGGAGACATGGGAGCCTTGCTACGCTGATGGGCGGGCTGTAAATTGCCAGCAGCCACTCTGGAGAAGTGTACGGTGTGTCCTGAAACATGTAATAAGCACAGCTTAGAGAGCATAGGGCACTTCCACTCATGGGCGTATAAATCGGGAAACCTAAAAATCAACAAGACACAGGCACCCCAAAGTTTAGGGCTGCTCTGTTTCCAAGAACCTCCACTTCGGTACACCTTCAATATCCCAGGAAAGCGAAAAATGGATAAAGAAGTTGTGGTACTTAGGCACAATGGAATATCACTCAGCCATGAAATCAATGTCATAAGGCTAGTAGCAGCAGGATGAGTGGATTTAGGTACGATGACTCTCAGTGAAATAAGTCACAGAGAAAAAGACACTTATCCTAAGATATCACTTATAGAGGGAATGTCAAAATCGCTACACTTGAACTGAATTACAAAACAGAACAGAGTCACACATTTAGAAAACACACTATGGCTGCTTAACGGGAAAGGTGAGGTGGGGTGATGCATAAAACAAGGGTTTGAAATTAGCTCAGATACCGTTCCACAAGCCAAATATGTAATAGACAAGACCTACTCCCTGCTCAGTGAACTGGACTCAACAGCCCCTATTCACCGCCCAAGAATATATCTGACTAGTAAGAGTCTTAAAACCTATGTATTGATCTCTCTCTGGAAGTGCATCAAGAGGGTGTAAAGCGGCATAAACACAGCAGTGAAAAGCAGCTAAACCCCATTATAAAAATAGATTACTTTAAAAAAACCCCATAAAACAAAGACAGTGAAAGAGAGAGAAATGCTTACAAAATCCGTTCAGGGGCTCTGATGCAACCTGGATTGACCTTATCTAGACCCACAGCTGGATGAGACATGAGGCTGGACACTCTTGGGGCTGAGAGGATTGGTGAGCTTGGGTGAGCAAACGCAGACCCTTTAAAGTCCTACTGCGTGGTACCCATGCCGTGGGTCCCAAATCTCCAGGTTCAAGGGCATCTTCCTACATCGAAAACATGTGTGGGAAACCCAGAAGATGGTACACCGTGTGATCGGGAAAGGGTTCTCAAACGCACCTCATTTCTCCTCTCCTTGTGCTCGGGTTCGCCATTCCAGCCGCTCTACTAACAATCTCCCTACTTGGAGAATCAGCACCTTTAACCTCCTGTTTCGGACAGGTCGCAATTTGGCCTGAGGATGAACGGGAAGAGGGGGAACCAATGAGAGACTAGCTCTAGGTGTTGGGACAGGCACAGGTCGCTCTATTTTCCCATCAGGAAGAAGAATGAACCACAGGCTCAGCCTGCCCCCGGAACCAGAATACGGCCTGAAGCAATCCTGCGCTTTGGCGGCCAGCTCCCAAAAAAGCGAGTTGACAAATGGAGCTCAAGGGCACTGCAATTCACAAACCTGCAGAGTTATAAATGATAACTCTCGTCCACAAATATATTGAGGGAAGGCAACGAAGAGGATTTGAAAGCAAGGCAGAATTGCAGGAAACAGGTTTCAGGAGGCAGAGTCGACTCGCCTTGAAAGCACATGAAAAGCGGCAAAGCGTTGACAATGATGCCCTTGGCCAAAAAGGGCGTATGCGTTTTTTCCTGAATATATTCAGGAAAAAACGCATACGCCCTTTTTGGCCAACCAGGCAAGCCGGAAAGGCAAATCAGCGCTACAAAGAAGTCTCGCTTGCCATCGGTCAAAAGGGCCATGCTGAAAAAAGTGTAAAAACCAGAAATGCAGGACAGGCCATGGAGACATGGGAGCCTTGCTACGCTGATGGGCGGGCTGTAAATTGCCAGCAGCCACTCTGGAGAAGTGTACGGTGTGTCCTGAAACATGTAATAAGCACAGCTTAGAGAGCATAGGGCACTTCCACTCATGGGCGTATAAATCGGGAAACCTAAAAATCAACAAGACACAGGCACCCCAAAGTTTAGGGCTGCTCTGTTTCCAAGAACCTCCACTTCGGTACACCTTCAATATCCCAGGAAAGCGAAAAATGGATAAAGAAGTTGTGGTACTTAGGCACAATGGAATATCACTCAGCCATGAAATCAATGTCATAAGGCTAGTAGCAGCAGGATGAGTGGATTTAGGTACGATGACTCTCAGTGAAATAAGTCACAGAGAAAAAGACACTTATCCTAAGATATCACTTATAGAGGGAATGTCAAAATCGCTACACTTGAACTGAATTACAAAACAGAACAGAGTCACACATTTAGAAAACACACTATGGCTGCTTAACGGGAAAGGTGAGGTGGGGTGATGCATAAAACAAGGGTTTGAAATTAGCTCAGATACCGTTCCACAAGCCAAATATGTAATAGACAAGACCTACTCCCTGCTCAGTGAACTGGACTCAACAGCCCCTATTCACCGCCCAAGAATATATCTGACTAGTAAGAGTCTTAAAACCTATGTATTGATCTCTCTCTGGAAGTGCATCAAGAGGGTGTAAAGCGGCATAAACACAGCAGTGAAAAGCAGCTAAACCCCATTATAAAAATAGATTACTTAAAAAAAACCCCATAAAACAAAGACAGTGAAAGAGAGAGAAATTCTTACAAAATCCGTTCAGGGGCTCTGATGCAACCTGGATTGACCATATCTAGACCCACAGCTGGATGAGACATGAGGCTGGACACTCTTGGGGCTGAGAGGATTGGTGAGCTTGGGTGAGCAAACGCAGACCCTTTAAAGTCCTACTGCGTGGTACCCATGCCGTGGGTCCCAAATCTCCAGGTTCAAGGGCATCTTCCTACATCGAAAACATGTGTGGGAAACCCAGAAGATGGTACACCGTGTGATCGGGAAAGGGTTCTCAAACGCACCTCATTTCTCCTCTCCTTGTGCTCGGGTTCGCCATTCCAGCCGCTCTACTAACAATCTCCCTACTTGGAGAATCAGCACCTTTAACCTCCTGTTTCGGACAGGTCGCAATTTGGCCTGAGGATGAACGGGAAGAGGGGGAACCAATGAGAGACTAGCTCTAGGTGTTGGGACAGGCACAGGTCGCTCTATTTTCCCATCAGGAAGAAGAATGAACCACAGGCTCAGCCTGCCCCCGGAACCAGAATACGGCCTGAAGCAATCCTGCGCTTTGGCGGCCAGCTCCCAAAAAAGCGAGTTGACAAATGGAGCTCAGGGGCACTGCAACTCACAAACCTGCAGAGTTATAAATGATAACTCTCGTCCACAAATATATTGAGGGAAGGCAACGAAGAGGATTTGAAAGCAAGGCAGAATTGCAGGAAACAGGTTTCAGGAGGCAGACTCGACTCGCCTTGAAAGCACATGAAAAGCGGCAAAGCGTTGACAATGATGCCCTTGGCCAAAAAGGGCGTATGCGTTTTTTCCTGAATATATTCAGGAAAAAACGCATACGCCCTTTTTGGCCAACCAGGCAAGCCGGAAAGGCAAATCAGCGCTACAAAGAAGTCTCGCTTGCCATCGGTCAAAAGGGCCATGCTGAAAAAAGTGTAAAAACCAGAAATGCAGGACAGGCCATGGAGACATGGGAGCCTTGCTACGCTGATGGGCGGGCTGTAAATTGCCAGCAGCCACTCTGGAGAAGTGTACGGTGTGTCCTGAAACATGTAATAAGCACAGCTTAGAGAGCATAGGGCACTTCCACTCATGGGCGTATAAATCGGGAAACCTAAAAATCAACAAGACACAGGCACCCCAAAGTTTAGGGCTGCTCTGTTTCCAAGAACCTCCACTTCGGTACACCTTCAATATCCCAGGAAAGCGAAAAATGGATAAAGAAGTTGTGGTACTTAGGCACAATGGAATATCACTCAGCCATGAAATCAATGTCATAAGGCTAGTAGCAGCAGGATGAGTGGATTTAGGTACGATGACTCTCAGTGAAATAAGTCACAGAGAAAAAGACACTTATCCTAAGATATCACTTATAGAGGGAATGTCAAAATCGCTACACTTGAACTGAATTACAAAACAGAACAGAGTCACACATTTAGAAAACACACTATGGCTGCTTAACGGGAAAGGTGAGGTGGGGTGATGCATAAAACAAGGGTTTGAAATTAGCTCAGATACCGTTCCACAAGCCAAATATGTAATAGACAAGACCTACTCCCTGCTCAGTGAACTGGACTCAACAGCCCCTATTCACCGCCCAAGAATATATCTGACTAGTAAGAGTCTTAAAACCTATGTATTGATCTCTCTCTGGAAGTGCATCAAGAGGGTGTAAAGCGGCATAAACACAGCAGTGAAAAGCAGCTAAACCCCATTATAAAAATAGATTACTTTAAAAAAACCCCATAAAACAAAGACAGTGAAAGAGAGAGAAATGCTTACAAAATCCGTTCAGGGGCTCTGATGCAACCTGGATTGACCATATCTAGACCCACAGCTGGATGAGACATGAGGCTGGACACTCTTGGGGCTGAGAGGATTGGTGAGCTTGGGTGAGCAAACGCAGACCCTTTAAAGTCCTACTGCGTGGTACCCATGCCGTGGGTCCCAAATCTCCAGGTTCAAGGGCATCTTCCTACATCGAAAACATGTGTGGGAAACCCAGAAGATGGTACACCGTGTGATCGGGAAAGGGTTCTCAAACGCACCTCATTTCTCCTCTCCTTGTGCTCGGGTTCGCCATTCCAGCCGCTCTACTAACAATCTCCCTACTTGGAGAATCAGCACCTTTAACCTCCTGTTTCGGACAGGTCGCAATTTGGCCTGAGGATGAACGGGAAGAGGGGGAACCAATGAGAGACTAGCTCTAGGTGTTGGGACAGGCACAGGTCGCTCTATTTTCCCATCAGGAAGAAGAATGAACCACAGGCTCAGCCTGCCCCCGGAACCAGAATACGGCCTGAAGCAATCCTGCGCTTTGGCGGCCAGCTCCCAAAAAAGCGAGTTGACAAATGGAGCTCAAGGGCACTGCAATTCACAAACCTGCAGAGTTATAAATGATAACTCTCGTCCACAAATATATTGAGGGAAGGCAACGAAGAGGATTTGAAAGCAAGGCAGAATTGCAGGAAACAGGTTTCAGGAGGCAGAGTCGACTCGCCTTGAAAGCACATGAAAAGCGGCAAAGCGTTGACAATGATGCCCTTGGCCAAAAAGGGCGTATGCGTTTTTTCCTGAATATATTCAGGAAAAAACGCATACGCCCTTTTTGGCCAACCAGGCAAGCCGGAAAGGCAAATCAGCGCTACAAAGAAGTCTCGCTTGCCATCGGTCAAAAGGGCCATGCTGAAAAAAGTGTAAAAACCAGAAATGCAGGACAGGCCATGGAGACATGGGAGCCTTGCTACGCTGATGGGCGGGCTGTAAATTGCCAGCAGCCACTCTGGAGAAGTGTACGGTGTGTCCTGAAACATGTAATAAGCACAGCTTAGAGAGCATAGGGCACTTCCACTCATGGGCGTATAAATCGGGAAACCTAAAAATCAACAAGACACAGGCACCCCAAAGTTTAGGGCTGCTCTGTTTCCAAGAACCTCCACTTCGGTACACCTTCAATATCCCAGGAAAGCGAAAAATGGATAAAGAAGTTGTGGTACTTAGGCACAATGGAATATCACTCAGCCATGAAATCAATGTCATAAGGCTAGTAGCAGCAGGATGAGTGGATTTAGGTACGATGACTCTCAGTGAAATAAGTCACAGAGAAAAAGACACTTATCCTAAGATATCACTTATAGAGGGAATGTCAAAATCGCTACACTTGAACTGAATTACAAAACAGAACAGAGTCACACATTTAGAAAACACACTATGGCTGCTTAACGGGAAAGGTGAGGTGGGGTGATGCATAAAACAAGGGTTTGAAATTAGCTCAGATACCGTTCCACAAGCCAAATATGTAATAGACAAGACCTACTCCCTGCTCAGTGAACTGGACTCAACAGCCCCTATTCACCGCCCAAGAATATATCTGACTAGTAAGAGTCTTAAAACCTATGTATTGATCTCTCTCTGGAAGTGCATCAAGAGGGTGTAAAGCGGCATAAACACAGCAGTGAAAAGCAGCTAAACCCCATTATAAAAATAGATTACTTAAAAAAAACCCCATAAAACAAAGACAGTGAAAGAGAGAGAAATTCTTACAAAATCCGTTCAGGGGCTCTGATGCAACCTGGATTGACCATATCTAGACCCACAGCTGGATGAGACATGAGGCTGGACACTCTTGGGGCTGAGAGGATTGGTGAGCTTGGGTGAGCAAACGCAGACCCTTTAAAGTCCTACTGCGTGGTACCCATGCCGTGGGTCCCAAATCTCCAGGTTCAAGGGCATCTTCCTACATCGAAAACATGTGTGGGAAACCCAGAAGATGGTACACCGTGTGATCGGGAAAGGGTTCTCAAACGCACCTCATTTCTCCTCTCCTTGTGCTCGGGTTCGCCATTCCAGCCGCTCTACTAACAATCTCCCTACTTGGAGAATCAGCACCTTTAACCTCCTGTTTCGGACAGGTCGCAATTTGGCCTGAGGATGAACGGGAAGAGGGGGAACCAATGAGAGACTAGCTCTAGGTGTTGGGACAGGCACAGGTCGCTCTATTTTCCCATCAGGAAGAAGAATGAACCACAGGCTCAGCCTGCCCCCGGAACCAGAATACGGCCTGAAGCAATCCTGCGCTTTGGCGGCCAGCTCCCAAAAAAGCGAGTTGACAAATGGAGCTCAGGGGCACTGCAACTCACAAACCTGCAGAGTTATAAATGATAACTCTCGTCCACAAATATATTGAGGGAAGGCAACGAAGAGGATTTGAAAGCAAGGCAGAATTGCAGGAAACAGGTTTCAGGAGGCAGAGTCGACTCGCCTTGAAAGCACATGAAAAGCGGCAAAGCGTTGACAATGATGCCCTTGGCCAAAAAGGGCGTATGCGTTTTTTCCTGAATATATTCAGGAAAAAACGCATACGCCCTTTTTGGCCAACCAGGCAAGCCGGAAAGGCAAATCAGCGCTACAAAGAAGTCTCGCTTGCCATCGGTCAAAAGGGCCATGCTGAAAAAAGTGTAAAAACCAGAAATGCAGGACAGGCCATGGAGACATGGGAGCCTTGCTACGCTGATGGGCGGGCTGTAAATTGCCAGCAGCCACTCTGGAGAAGTGTACGGTGTGTCCTGAAACATGTAATAAGCACAGCTTAGAGAGCATAGGGCACTTCCACTCATGGGCGTATAAATCGGGAAACCTAAAAATCAACAAGACACAGGCACCCCAAAGTTTAGGGCTGCTCTGTTTCCAAGAACCTCCACTTCGGTACACCTTCAATATCCCAGGAAAGCGAAAAATGGATAAAGAAGTTGTGGTACTTAGGCACAATGGAATATCACTCAGCCATGAAATCAATGTCATAAGGCTAGTAGCAGCAGGATGAGTGGATTTAGGTACGATGACTCTCAGTGAAATAAGTCACAGAGAAAAAGACACTTATCCTAAGATATCACTTATAGAGGGAATGTCAAAATCGCTACACTTGAACTGAATTACAAAACAGAACAGAGTCACACATTTAGAAAACACACTATGGCTGCTTAACGGGAAAGGTGAGGTGGGGTGATGCATAAAACAAGGGTTTGAAATTAGCTCAGATACCGTTCCACAAGCCAAATATGTAATAGACAAGACCTACTCCCTGCTCAGTGAACTGGACTCAACAGCCCCTATTCACCGCCCAAGAATATATCTGACTAGTAAGAGTCTTAAAACCTATGTATTGATCTCTCTCTGGAAGTGCATCAAGAGGGTGTAAAGCGGCATAAACACAGCAGTGAAAAGCAGCTAAACCCCATTATAAAAATAGATTACTTAAAAAAAACCCCATAAAACAAAGACAGTGAAAGAGAGAGAAATTCTTACAAAATCCGTTCAGGGGCTCTGATGCAACCTGGATTGACCATATCTAGACCCACAGCTGGATGAGACATGAGGCTGGACACTCTTGGGGCTGAGAGGATTGGTGAGCTTGGGTGAGCAAACGCAGACCCTTTAAAGTCCTACTGCGTGGTACCCATGCCGTGGGTCCCAAATCTCCAGGTTCAAGGGCATCTTCCTACATCGAAAACATGCGTGGGAAACCCAGAAGATGGTACACCGTGTGATCGGGAAAGGGTTCTCAAACGCACCTCATTTCTCCTCTCCTTGTGCTCGGGTTCGCCATTCCAGCCGCTCTACTAACAATCTCCCTACTTGGAGAATCTGCACCTTTAACCTCCTGTTTCGGACAGGTCGCAATTTGGCCTGAGGATGAACGGGAAGACGGGGAACCAATGAGAGACTAGCTCTAGGTTTTGGGACAGGCACAGGTCACTCTATTTTCCCATCAGGAAGAAGAATGAACCACAGGCTCAGCCTGCCCCCCGGAACCAGAATACGGCCTGAAGCAATCCTGCGCTTTGGCGGCCAGCTCCCAAAAAAGCGAGTTGACAAATGGAGCTCAAGGGCACTGCAATTCACAAACCTGCAGAGTTATAAATGATAACTCTCGTCCACAAATATATTGAGGGAAGGCAACGAAGAGGATTTGAAAGCAAGGCAGAATTGCAGGAAACAGGTTTCAGGAGGCAGAGTCGACTCGCCTTGAAAGCACATGAAAAGCGGCAAAGCGTTGACAATGATGCCCTTGGCCAAAAAGGGCGTATGCGTTTTTTCCTGAATATATTCAGGAAAAAACGCATACGCCCTTTTTGGCCAACCAGGCAAGCCGGAAAGGCAAATCAGCGCTACAAAGAAGTCTCGCTTGCCATCGGTCAAAAGGGCCATGCTGAAAAAAGTGTAAAAACCAGAAATGCAGGACAGGCCATGGAGACATGGGAGCCTTGCTACGCTGATGGGCGGGCTGTAAATTGCCAGCAGCCACTCTGGAGAAGTGTACGGTGTGTCCTGAAACATGTAATAAGCACAGCTTAGAGAGCATAGGGCACTTCCACTCATGGGCGTATAAATCGGGAAACCTAAAAATCAACAAGACACAGGCACCCCAAAGTTTAGGGCTGCTCTGTTTCCAAGAACCTCCACTTCGGTACACCTTCAATATCCCAGGAAAGCGAAAAATGGATAAAGAAGTTGTGGTACTTAGGCACAATGGAATATCACTCAGCCATGAAATCAATGTCATAAGGCTAGTAGCAGCAGGATGAGTGGATTTAGGTACGATGACTCTCAGTGAAATAAGTCACAGAGAAAAAGACACTTATCCTAAGATATCACTTATAGAGGGAATGTCAAAATCGCAACACTTGAACTGAATTACAAAACAGAACAGAGTCACACATTTAGAAAACACACTATGGCTGCTTAACGGGAAAGGTGAGGTGGGGTGATGCATAAAACAAGGGTTTGAAATTAGCTCAGATACCGTTCCACAAGCCAAATATGTAATAGACAAGACCTACTCCCTGCTCAGTGAACTGGACTCAACAGCCCCTATTCACCGCCCTAGAATATATCTGACTAGTAAGAGTCTTAAAACCTATGTATTGATCTCTCTCTGGAAGTGCATCAAGAGGGTGTAAAGCGGCATAAACACAGCAGTGAAAAGCAGCTAAACCCCATTATAAAAATAGATTACTTAAAAAAAACCCCATAAAACAAAGACAGTGAAAGAGAGAGAAATTCTTACAAAATCCGTTCAGGGGCTCTGATGCAACCTGGATTGACCATATCTAGACCCACAGCTGGATGAGACATGAGGCTGGACACTCTTGGGGCTGAGAGGATTGGTGAGCTTGGGTGAGCAAACGCAGACCCTTTAAAGTCCTACTGCGTGGTACCCATGCCGTGGGTCCCAAATCTCCAGGTTCAAGGGCATCTTCCTACATCGAAAACATGTGTGGGAAACCCAGAAGATGGTACACCGTGTGATCGGGAAAGGGTTCTCAAACGCACCTCATTTCTCCTCTCCTTGTGCTCGGGTTCGCCATTCCAGCCGCTCTACTAACAATCTCCCTACTTGGAGAATCTGCACCTTTAACCTCCTGTTTCGGACAGGTCGCAATTTGGCCTGAGGATGAACGGGAAGACGGGGAACCAATGAGAGACTAGCTCTAGGTGTTGGGACAGGCACAGGTCACTCTATTTTCCCATCAGGAAGAAGAATGAACCACAGGCTCAGCCTGCCCCCCGGAACCAGAATACGGCCTGAAGCAATCCTGCGCTTTGGCGGCCAGCTCCCAAAAAAGCGAGTTGACAAATGGAGCTCAGGGGCACTGCAACTCACAAACCTGCAGAGTTATAAATGATAACTCTCGTCCACAAATATATTGAGGGAAGGCAACGAAGAGGATTTGAAAGCAAGGCAGAATTGCAGGAAACAGGTTTCAGGAGGCAGAGTCGACTCGCCTTGAAAGCACATGAAAAGCGGCAAAGCGTTGACAATGATGCCCTTGGCCAAAAAGGGCGTATGCGTTTTTTCCTGAATATATTCAGGAAAAAACGCATACGCCCTTTTTGGCCAACCAGGCAAGCCCGAAAGGCAAATCAGCGCTACAAAGAAGTCTCGCTTGCCATCGGTCAAAAGGGCCATGCTGAAAAAAGTGTAAAAACCAGAAATGCAGGACAGGCCATGGAGACATGGGAGCCTTGGTACGCTGATGGGCGGGCTGTAAATTGCCAGCAGCCACTCTGGAGAAGTGTACGGTGTGTCCTGAAACATGTAATAAGCACAGCTTAGAGACCATAGGGCACTTCCACTCATGGGCGTATAAATCGGGAAACCTAAAAATCAACAAGACACAGGCACCCCAAAGTTTAGGGCTGCTCTGTTTCCAAGAACCTCCACTTCGGTACACCTTCAATATCCCAGGAAAGCGAAAAATGGATAAAGAAGTTGTGGTACTTAGGCACAATGGAATATCACTCAGCCATGAAATCAATGTCATAAGGCTAGTAGCAGCAGGATGAGTGGATTTAGGTACGATGACTCTCAGTGAAATAAGTCACAGAGAAAAAGACACTTATCCTAAGATATCACTTATAGAGGGAATGTCAAAATCGCTACACTTGAACTGAATTACAAAACAGAACAGAGTCACACATTTAGAAAACACACTATGGCTGCTTAACGGGAAAGGTGAGGTGGGGTGATGCATAAAACAAGGGTTTGAAATTAGCTCAGATACCGTTCCACAAGCCAAATATGTAATAGACAAGACCTACTCCCTGCTCAGTGAACTGGACTCAACAGCCCCTATTCACCGCCCAAGAATATATCTGACTAGTAAGAGTCTTAAAACCTATGTATTGATCTCTCTCTGGAAGTGCATCAAGAGGGTGTAAAGCGGCATAAACACAGCAGTGAAAAGCAGCTAAACCCCATTATAAAAATAGATTACTTAAAAAAAACCCCATAAAACAAAGACAGTGAAAGAGAGAGAAATTCTTACAAAATCCGTTCAGGGGCTCTGATGCAACCTGGATTGACCATATCTAGACCCACAGCTGGATGAGACATGAGGCTGGACACTCTTGGGGCTGAGAGGATTGGTGAGCTTGGGTGAGCAAACGCAGACCCTTTAAAGTCCTACTGCGTGGTACCCATGCCGTGGGTCCCAAATCTCCAGGTTCAAGGGCATCTTCCTACATCGAAAACATGTGTGGGAAACCCAGAAGATGGTACACCGTGTGATCGGGAAAGGGTTCTCAAACGCACCTCATTTCTCCTCTCCTTGTGCTCGGGTTCGCCATTCCAGCCGCTCTACTAACAATCTCCCTACTTGGAGAATCTGCACCTTTAACCTCCTGTTTCGGACAGGTCGCAATTTGGCCTGAGGATGAACGGGAAGACGGGGAACCAATGAGAGACTAGCTCTAGGTGTTGGGACAGGCACAGGTCACTCTATTTTCCCATCAGGAAGAAGAATGAACCACAGGCTCAGCCTGCCCCCCGGAACCAGAATACGGCCTGAAGCAATCCTGCGCTTTGGCGGCCAGCTCCCAAAAAAGCGAGTTGACAAATGGAGCTCAAGGGCACTGCAACTCACAAACCTGCAGAGTTATAAATGATAACTCTCGTCCACAAATATATTGAGGGAAGGCAACGAAGAGGATTTGAAAGCAAGGCAGAATTGCAGGAAACAGGTTTCAGGAGGCAGAGTCGACTCGCCTTGAAAGCACATGAAAAGCGGCAAAGCGTTGACAATGATGCCCTTGGCCAAAAAGCGCGTATGCGTTTTTTCCTGAATATATTCAGGAAAAAACGCATACGCCCTTTTTGGCCAACCAGGCAAGCCCGAAAGGCAAATCAGCGCTACAAAGAAGTCTCGCTTGCCATCGGTCAAAAGGGCCATGCTGAAAAAAGTGTAAAAACCAGAAATGCAGGACAGGCCATGGAGACATGGGAGCCTTGCTACGCTGATGGGCGGGCTGTAAATTGCCAACAGCCACTCTGGAGAAGTGTACGGTGTGTCCTGAAACATGTAATAAGCACAGCTTAGAGAGCATAGGGCACTTCCACTCATGGGCGTATAAATCGGGAAACCTAAAAATCAACAAGACACAGGCACCCCAAAGTTTAGGGCTGCTCTGTTTCCAAGAACCTCCACTTCGGTACACCTTCAATATCCCAGGAAAGCGAAAAATGGATAAAGAAGTTGTGGTACTTAGGCACAATGGAATATCACTCAGCCATGAAATCAATGTCATAAGGCTAGTAGCAGCAGGATGAGTGGATTTAGGTACGATGACTCTCAGTGAAATAAGTCACAGAGAAAAAGACACTTATCCTAAGATATCACTTATAGAGGGAATGTCAAAATCGCTACACTTGAACTGAATTACAAAACAGAACAGAGTCACACATTTAGAAAACACACTATGGCTGCTTAACGGGAAAGGTGAGGTGGGGTGATGCATAAAACAAGGGTTTGAAATTAGCTCAGATACCGTTCCACAAGCCAAATATGTAATAGACAAGACCTACTCCCTGCTCAGTGAACTGGACTCAACAGCCCCTATTCACCGCCCAAGAATATATCTGACTAGTAAGAGTCTTAAAACCTATGTATTGATCTCTCTCTGGAATTGCATCAAGAGGGTGTAAAGCGGCATAAACACAGCAGTGAAAAGCAGCTAAACCCCATTATAAAAATAGATTACTTAAAAAAAACCCCATAAAACAAAGACAGTGAAAGAGAGAGAAATTCTTACAAAATCCGTTCAGGGGCTCTGATGCAACCTGGATTGACCATATCTAGACCCACAGCTGGATGAGACATGAGGCTGGACACTCTTGGGGCTGAGAGGATTGGTGAGCTTGGGTGAGCAAACGCAGACCCTTTAAAGTCCTACTGCGTGGTACCCATGCCGTGGGTCCCAAATCTCCAGGTTCAAGGGCATCTTCCTACATCGAAAACATGTGTGGGAAACCCAGAAGATGGTACACCGTGTGATCGGGAAAGGGTTCTCAAACGCACCTCATTTCTCCTCTCCTTGTGCTCGGGTTCGCCATTCCAGCCGCTCTACTAACAATCTCCCTACTTGGAGAATCTGCACCTTTAACCTCCTGTTTCGGACAGGTCGCAATTTGGCCTGAGGATGAACGGGAAGACGGGGAACCAATGAGAGACTAGCTCTAGGTGTTGGGACAGGCACAGGTCACTCTATTTTCCCATCAGGAAGAAGAATGAACCACAGGCTCAGCCTGCCCCCCGGAACCAGAATACGGCCTGAAGCAATCCTGCGCTTTGGCGGCCAGCTCCCAAAAAAGCGAGTTGACAAATGGAGCTCAGGGGCACTGCAACTCACAAACCTGCAGAGTTATAAATGATAACTCTCGTCCACAAATATATTGAGGGAAGGCAACGAAGAGGATTTGAAAGCAAGGCAGAATTGCAGGAAACAGGTTTCAGGAGGCAGAGTCGACTCGCCTTGAAAGCACATGAAAAGCGGCAAAGCGTTGACAATGATGCCCTTGGCCAAAAAGGGCGTATGCGTTTTTTCCTGAATATATTCAGGAAAAAACGCATACGCCCTTTTTGGCCAACCAGGCAAGCCCGAAAGGCAAATCAGCGCTACAAAGAAGTCTCGCTTGCCATCGGTCAAAAGGGCCATGCTGAAAAAAGTGTAAAAACCAGAAATGCAGGACAGGCCATGGAGACATGGGAGCCTTGGTACGCTGATGGGCGGGCTGTAAATTGCCAGCAGCCACTCTGGAGAAGTGTACGGTGTGTCCTGAAACATGTAATAAGCACAGCTTAGAGACCATAGGGCACTTCCACTCATGGGCGTATAAATCGGGAAACCTAAAAATCAACAAGACACAGGCACCCCAAAGTTTAGGGCTGCTCTGTTTCCAAGAACCTCCACTTCGGTACACCTTCAATATCCCAGGAAAGCGAAAAATGGATAAAGAAGTTGTGGTACTTAGGCACAATGGAATATCACTCAGCCATGAAATCAATGTCATAAGGCTAGTAGCAGCAGGATGAGTGGATTTAGGTACGATGACTCTCAGTGAAATAAGTCACAGAGAAAAAGACACTTATCCTAAGATATCACTTATAGAGGGAATGTCAAAATCGCTACACTTGAACTGAATTACAAAACAGAACAGAGTCACACATTTAGAAAACACACTATGGCTGCTTAACGGGAAAGGTGAGGTGGGGTGATGCATAAAACAAGGGTTTGAAATTAGCTCAGATACCGTTCCACAAGCCAAATATGTAATAGACAAGACCTACTCCCTGCTCAGTGAACTGGACTCAACAGCCCCTATTCACCGCCCAAGAATATATCTGACTAGTAAGAGTCTTAAAACCTATGTATTGATCTCTCTCTGGAAGTGCATCAAGAGGGTGTAAAGCGGCATAAACACAGCAGTGAAAAGCAGCTAAACCCCATTATAAAAATAGATTACTTAAAAAAAACCCCATAAAACAAAGACAGTGAAAGAGAGAGAAATTCTTACAAAATCCGTTCAGGGGCTCTGATGCAACCTGGATTGACCATATCTAGACCCACAGCTGGATGAGACATGAGGCTGGACACTCTTGGGGCTGAGAGGATTGGTGAGCTTGGGTGAGCAAACGCAGACCCTTTAAAGTCCTACTGCGTGGTACCCATGCCGTGGGTCCCAAATCTCCAGGTTCAAGGGCATCTTCCTACATCGAAAACATGTGTGGGAAACCCAGAAGATGGTACACCGTGTGATCGGGAAAGGGTTCTCAAACGCACCTCATTTCTCCTCTCCTTGTGCTCGGGTTCGCCATTCCAGCCGCTCTACTAACAATCTCCCTACTTGGAGAATCTGCACCTTTAACCTCCTGTTTCGGACAGGTCGCAATTTGGCCTGAGGATGAACGGGAAGACGGGGAACCAATGAGAGACTAGCTCTAGGTGTTGGGACAGGCACAGGTCACTCTATTTTCCCATCAGGAAGAAGAATGAACCACAGGCTCAGCCTGCCCCCCGGAACCAGAATACGGCCTGAAGCAATCCTGCGCTTTGGCGGCCAGCTCCCAAAAAAGCGAGTTGACAAATGGAGCTCAAGGGCACTGCAATTCACAAACCTGCAGAGTTATAAATGATAACTCTCGTCCACAAATATATTGAGGGAAGGCAACGAAGAGGATTTGAAAGCAAGGCAGAATTGCAGGAAACAGGTTTCAGGAGGCAGAGTCGACTCGCCTTGAAAGCACATGAAAAGCGGCAAAGCGTTGACAATGATGCCCTTGGCCAAAAAGCGCGTATGCGTTTTTTCCTGAATATATTCAGGAAAAAACGCATACGCCCTTTTTGGCCAACCAGGCAAGCCCGAAAGGCAAATCAGCGCTACAAAGAAGTCTCGCTTGCCATCGGTCAAAAGGGCCATGCTGAAAAAAGTGTAAAAACCAGAAATGCAGGACAGGCCATGGAGACATGGGAGCCTTGCTACGCTGATGGGCGGGCTGTAAATTGCCAGCAGCCACTCTGGAGAAGTGTACGGTGTGTCCTGAAACATGTAATAAGCACAGCTTAGAGAGCATAGGGCACTTCCACTCATGGGCGTATAAATCGGGAAACCTAAAAATCAACAAGACACAGGCACCCCAAAGTTTAGGGCTGCTCTGTTTCCAAGAACCTCCACTTCGGTACACCTTCAATATCCCAGGAAAGCGAAAAATGGATAAAGAAGTTGTGGTACTTAGGCACAATGGAATATCACTCAGCCATGAAATCAATGTCATAAGGCTAGTAGCAGCAGGATGAGTGGATTTAGGTACGATGACTCTCAGTGAAATAAGTCACAGAGAAAAAGACACTTATCCTAAGATATCACTTATAGAGGGAATGTCAAAATCGCTACACTTGAACTGAATTACAAAACAGAACAGAGTCACACATTTAGAAAACACACTATGGCTGCTTAACGGGAAAGGTGAGGTGGGGTGATGCATAAAACAAGGGTTTGAAATTAGCTCAGATACCATTCCACAAGCCAAATATGTAATAGACAAGACCTACTCCCTGCTCAGTGAACTGGACTCAACAGCCCCTATTCACCGCCCAAGAATATATCTGACTAGTAAGAGTCTTAAAACCTATGTATTGATCTCTCTCTGGAATTGCATCAAGAGGGTGTAAAGCGGCATAAACACAGCAGTGAAAAGCAGCTAAACCCCATTATAAAAATAGATTACTTAAAAAAAACCCCATAAAACAAAGACAGTGAAAGAGAGAGAAATTCTTACAAAATCCGTTCAGGGGCTCTGATGCAACCTGGATTGACCATATCTAGACCCACAGCTGGATGAGACATGAGGCTGGACACTCTTGGGGCTGAGAGGATTGGTGAGCTTGGGTGAGCAAACGCAGACCCTTTAAAGTCCTACTGCGTGGTACCCATGCCGTGGGTCCCAAATCTCCAGGTTCAAGGGTATCTTCCTACATCGAAAACATGTGTGGGAAACCCAGAAGATGGTACACCGTGTGATCGGGAAAGGGTTCTCAAACGCACCTCATTTCTCCTCTCCTTGTGCTCGGGTTCGCCATTCCAGCCGCTCTACTAACAATCTCCCTACTTGGAGAATCTGCACCTTTAACCTCCTGTTTCGGACAGGTCGCAATTTGGCCTGAGGATGAACGGGAAGACGGGGAACCAATGAGAGACTAGCTCTAGGTGTTGGGACAGGCACAGGTCACTCTATTTTCCCATCAGGAAGAAGAATGAACCACAGGCTCAGCCTGCCCCCCGGAACCAGAATACGGCCTGAAGCAATCCTGCGCTTTGGCGGCCAGCTCCCAAAAAAGCGAGTTGACAAATGGAGCTCAAGGGCACTGCAATTCACAAACCTGCAGAGTTATAAATGATAACTCTCGTCCACAAATATATTGAGGGAAGGCAACGAAGAGGATTTGAAAGCAAGGCAGAATTGCAGGAAACAGGTTTCAGGAGGCAGAGTCGACTCGCCTTGAAAGCACATGAAAAGCGGCAAAGCGTTGACAATGATGCCCTTGGCCAAAAAGCGCGTATGCGTTTTTTCCTGAATATATTCAGGAAAAAACGCATACGCCCTTTTTGGCCAACCAGGCAAGCCCGAAAGGCAAATCAGCGCTACAAAGAAGTCTCGCTTGCCATCGGTCAAAAGGGCCATGCTGAAAAAAGTGTAAAAACCAGAAATGCAGGACAGGCCATGGAGACATGGGAGCCTTGCTACGCTGATGGGCGGGCTGTAAATTGCCAACAGCCACTCTGGAGAAGTGTACGGTGTGTCCTGAAACATGTAATAAGCACAGCTTAGAGAGCATAGGGCACTTCCACTCATGGGCGTATAAATCGGGAAACCTAAAAATCAACAAGACACAGGCACCCCAAAGTTTAGGGCTGCTCTGTTTCCAAGAACCTCCACTTCGGTACACCTTCAATATCCCAGGAAAGCGAAAAATGGATAAAGAAGTTGTGGTACTTAGGCACAATGGAATATCACTCAGCCATGAAATCAATGTCATAAGGCTAGTAGCAGCAGGATGAGTGGATTTAGGTACGATGACTCTCAGTGAAATAAGTCACAGAGAAAAAGACACTTATCCTAAGATATCACTTATAGAGGGAATGTCAAAATCGCTACACTTGAACTGAATTACAAAACAGAACAGAGTCACACATTTAGAAAACACACTATGGCTGCTTAACGGGAAAGGTGAGGTGGGGTGATGCATAAAACAAGGGTTTGAAATTAGCTCAGATACCGTTCCACAAGCCAAATATGTAATAGACAAGACCTACTCCCTGCTCAGTGAACTGGACTCAACAGCCCCTATTCACCGCCCAAGAATATATCTGACTAGTAAGAGTCTTAAAACCTATGTATTGATCTCTCTCTGGAATTGCATCAAGAGGGTGTAAAGCGGCATAAACACAGCAGTGAAAAGCAGCTAAACCCCATTATAAAAATAGATTACTTAAAAAAAACCCCATAAAACAAAGACAGTGAAAGAGAGAGAAATTCTTACAAAATCCGTTCAGGGGCTCTGATGCAACCTGGATTGACCATATCTAGACCCACAGCTGGATGAGACATGAGGCTGGACACTCTTGGGGCTGAGAGGATTGGTGAGCTTGGGTGAGCAAACGCAGACCCTTTAAAGTCCTACTGCGTGGTACCCATGCCGTGGGTCCCAAATCTCCAGGTTCAAGGGCATCTTCCTACATCGAAAACATGTGTGGGAAACCCAGAAGATGGTACACCGTGTGATCGGGAAAGGGTTCTCAAACGCACCTCATTTCTCCTCTCCTTGTGCTCGGGTTCGCCATTCCAGCCGCTCTACTAACAATCTCCCTACTTGGAGAATCTGCACCTTTAACCTCCTGTTTCGGACAGGTCGCAATTTGGCCTGAGGATGAACGGGAAGACGGGGAACCAATGAGAGACTAGCTCTAGGTGTTGGGACAGGCACAGGTCACTCTATTTTCCCATCAGGAAGAAGAATGAACCACAGGCTCAGCCTGCCCCCCGGAACCAGAATACGGCCTGAAGCAATCCTGCGCTTTGGCGGCCAGCTCCCAAAAAAGCGAGTTGACAAATGGAGCTCAGGGGCACTGCAACTCACAAACCTGCAGAGTTATAAATGATAACTCTCGTCCACAAATATATTGAGGGAAGGCAACGAAGAGGATTTGAAAGCAAGGCAGAATTGCAGGAAACAGGTTTCAGGAGGCAGAGTCGACTCGCCTTGAAAGCACATGAAAAGCGGCAAAGCGTTGACAATGATGCCCTTGGCCAAAAAGGGCGTATGCGTTTTTTCCTGAATATATTCAGGAAAAAACGCATACGCCCTTTTTGGCCAACCAGGCAAGCCCGAAAGGCAAATCAGCGCTACAAAGAAGTCTCGCTTGCCATCGGTCAAAAGGGCCATGCTGAAAAAAGTGTAAAAACCAGAAATGCAGGACAGGCCATGGAGACATGGGAGCCTTGGTACGCTGATGGGCGGGCTGTAAATTGCCAGCAGCCACTCTGGAGAAGTGTACGGTGTGTCCTGAAACATGTAATAAGCACAGCTTAGAGACCATAGGGCACTTCCACTCATGGGCGTATAAATCGGGAAACCTAAAAATCAACAAGACACAGGCACCCCAAAGTTTAGGGCTGCTCTGTTTCCAAGAACCTCCACTTCGGTACACCTTCAATATCCCAGGAAAGCGAAAAATGGATAAAGAAGTTGTGGTACTTAGGCACAATGGAATATCACTCAGCCATGAAATCAATGTCATAAGGCTAGTAGCAGCAGGATGAGTGGATTTAGGTACGATGACTCTCAGTGAAATAAGTCACAGAGAAAAAGACACTTATCCTAAGATATCACTTATAGAGGGAATGTCAAAATCGCTACACTTGAACTGAATTACAAAACAGAACAGAGTCACACATTTAGAAAACACACTATGGCTGCTTAACGGGAAAGGTGAGGTGGGGTGATGCATAAAACAAGGGTTTGAAATTAGCTCAGATACCGTTCCACAAGCCAAATATGTAATAGACAAGACCTACTCCCTGCTCAGTGAACTGGACTCAACAGCCCCTATTCACCGCCCAAGAATATATCTGACTAGTAAGAGTCTTAAAACCTATGTATTGATCTCTCTCTGGAAGTGCATCAAGAGGGTGTAAAGCGGCATAAACACAGCAGTGAAAAGCAGCTAAACCCCATTATAAAAATAGATTACTTAAAAAAAACCCCATAAAACAAAGACAGTGAAAGAGAGAGAAATTCTTACAAAATCCGTTCAGGGGCTCTGATGCAACCTGGATTGACCATATCTAGACCCACAGCTGGATGAGACATGAGGCTGGACACTCTTGGGGCTGAGAGGATTGGTGAGCTTGGGTGAGCAAACGCAGACCCTTTAAAGTCCTACTGCGTGGTACCCATGCCGTGGGTCCCAAATCTCCAGGTTCAAGGGCATCTTCCTACATCGAAAACATGTGTGGGAAACCCAGAAGATGGTACACCGTGTGATCGGGAAAGGGTTCTCAAACGCACCTCATTTCTCCTCTCCTTGTGCTCGGGTTCGCCATTCCAGCCGCTCTACTAACAATCTCCCTACTTGGAGAATCTGCACCTTTAACCTCCTGTTTCGGACAGGTCGCAATTTGGCCTGAGGATGAACGGGAAGACGGGGAACCAATGAGAGACTAGCTCTAGGTGTTGGGACAGGCACAGGTCACTCTATTTTCCCATCAGGAAGAAGAATGAACCACAGGCTCAGCCTGCCCCCCGGAACCAGAATACGGCCTGAAGCAATCCTGCGCTTTGGCGGCCAGCTCCCAAAAAAGCGAGTTGACAAATGGAGCTCAAGGGCACTGCAATTCACAAACCTGCAGAGTTATAAATGATAACTCTCGTCCACAAATATATTGAGGGAAGGCAACGAAGAGGATTTGAAAGCAAGGCACAATTGCAGGAAACAGGTTTCAGGAGGCAGAGTCGACTCGCCTTGAAAGCACATGAAAAGCGGCAAAGCGTTGACAATGATGCCCTTGGCCAAAAAGCGCGTATGCGTTTTTTCCTGAATATATTCAGGAAAAAACGCATACGCCCTTTTTGGCCAACCAGGCAAGCCCGAAAGGCAAATCAGCGCTACAAAGAAGTCTCGCTTGCCATCGGTCAAAAGGGCCATGCTGAAAAAAATGTAAAAACCAGAAATGCAGGACAGGCCATGGAGACATGGGAGCCTTGCTACGCTGATGGGCGGGCTGTAAATTGCCAGCAGCCACTCTGGAGAAGTGTACGGTGTGTCCTGAAACATGTAATAAGCACAGCTTAGAGAGCATAGGGCACTTCCACTCATGGGCGTATAAATCGGGAAACCTAAAAATCAACAAGACACAGGCACCCCAAAGTTTAGGGCTGCTCTGTTTCCAAGAACCTCCACTTCGGTACACCTTCAATATCCCAGGAAAGCGAAAAATGGATAAAGAAGTTGTGGTACTTAGGCACAATGGAATATCACTCAGCCATGAAATCAATGTCATAAGGCTAGTAGCAGCAGGATGAGTGGATTTAGGTACGATGACTCTCAGTGAAATAAGTCACAGAGAAAAAGACACTTATCCTAAGATATCACTTATAGAGGGAATGTCAAAATCGCTACACTTGAACTGAATTACAAAACAGAACAGAGTCACACATTTAGAAAACACACTATGGCTGCTTAACGGGAAAGGTGAGGTGGGGTGATGCATAAAACAAGGGTTTGAAATTAGCTCAGATACCATTCCACAAGCCAAATATGTAATAGACAAGACCTACTCCCTGCTCAGTGAACTGGACTCAACAGCCCCTATTCACCGCCCAAGAATATATCTGACTAGTAAGAGTCTTAAAACCTATGTATTGATCTCTCTCTGGAATTGCATCAAGAGGGTGTAAAGCGGCATAAACACAGCAGTGAAAAGCAGCTAAACCCCATTATAAAAATAGATTACTTAAAAAAAAACCCCATAAAACAAAGACAGTGAAAGAGAGAGAAATTCTTACAAAATCCGTTCAGGGGCTCTGATGCAACCTGGATTGACCATATCTAGACCCACAGCTGGATGAGACATGAGGCTGGACACTCTTGGGGCTGAGAGGATTGGTGAGCTTGGGTGAGCAAACGCAGACCCTTTAAAGTCCTACTGCGTGGTACCCATGCCGTGGGTCCCAAATCTCCAGGTTCAAGGGCATCTTCCTACATCGAAAACATGTGTGGGAAACCCAGAAGATGGTACACCGTGTGATCGGGAAAGGGTTCTCAAACGCACCTCATTTCTCCTCTCCTTGTGCTCGGGTTCGCCATTCCAGCCGCTCTACTAACAATCTCCCTACTTGGAGAATCAGCACCTTTAACCTCCTGTTTCGGACAGGTCGCAATTTGGCCTGAGGATGAACGGGAAGAGGGGGAACCAATGAGAGACTAGCTCTAGGTGTTGGGACAGGCACAGGTCACTCTATTTTCCCATCAGGAAGAAGAATGAACCACAGGCTCAGCCTGCCCCCGGAACCAGAATACGGCCTGAAGCAATCCTGCGCTTTGGCGGCCAGCTCCCAAAAAAGCGAGTTGACAAATGGAGCTCAGGGGCACTG
Organism: Eubalaena glacialis; assembly: GCF_028564815.1. Taxonomy (NCBI): domain Eukaryota; kingdom Metazoa; phylum Chordata; class Mammalia; order Artiodactyla; family Balaenidae; genus Eubalaena; species Eubalaena glacialis. Next base: position 114,997,974 of record NC_083722.1, read on the forward strand.
CAACTCACAAACCTGCAGAGTTATAAATGATAACTCTCGTCCACAAATATATTGAGGGAAGGCAACGAAGAGGATTTGAAAGCAAGGCAGAATTGCAGGAAACAGGTTTCAGGAGGCAGAGTCGACTCGCCTTGAAAGCACATGAAAAGCGGCAAAGCGTTGACAATGATGCCCTTGGCCAAAAAGGGCGTATGCGTTTTTTCCTGAATATATTCAGGAAAAAACGCATACGCCCTTTTTGGCCAACCAGGCAAGCCGGAAAGGCAAATCAGCGCTACAAAGAAGTCTCGCTTGCCATCGGTCAAAAGGGCCATGCTGAAAAAAGTGTAAAAACCAGAAATGCAGGACAGGCCATGGAGACATGGGAGCCTTGCTACGGTGATGGGCGGGCTGTAAATTGCCAGAAGCCACTCTGGAGAAGTGTACGGTGTGTCCTGAAACATGTAATAAGCACAGCTTAGAGACCATAGGGCACTTCCACTCATGGGCGTATAAATCGGGAAACCTAAAAATCAACAAGACACAGGCACCCCAAAGTTTAGGGCTGCTCTGTTTCCAAGAACCTCCACTTCGGTACACCTTCAATATCCCAGGAAAGCGAAAAATGGATAAAGAAGTTGTGGTACTTAGGCACAATGGAATATCACTCAGCCATGAAATCAATGTCATAAGGCTAGTAGCAGCAGGATGAGTGGATTTAGGTACGATGACTCTCAGTGAAATAAGTCACAGAGAAAAAGACACTTATCCTAAGATATCACTTATAGAGGGAATGTCAAAATCGCTACACTTGAACTGAATTACAAAACAGAACAGAGTCACACATTTAGAAAACACACTATGGCTGCTTAACGGGAAAGGTGAGGTGGGGTGATGCATAAAACAAGGGTTTGAAATTAGCTCAGATACCGTTCCACAAGCCAAATATGTAATAGACAAGACCTACTCCCTGCTCAGTGAACTGGACTCAACAGCCCCTATTCACCGCCCAAGAATATATCTGACTAGTAAGAGTCTTAAAACCTATGTATTGATCTCTCTCTGGAAGTGCATCAAGAGGGTGTAAAGCGGCATAAACACAGCAGTGAAAAGCAGCTAAACCCCATTATAAAAATAGATTACTTAAAAAAAACCCCATAAAACAAAGACAGTGAAAGAGAGAGAAATTCTTACAAAATCCGTTCAGGGGCTCTGATGCAACCTGGATTGACCATATCTAGACCCACAGCTGGATGAGACATGAGGCTGGACACTCTTGGGGCTGAGAGGATTGGTGAGCTTGGGTGAGCAAACGCAGACCCTTTAAAGTCCTACTGCGTGGTACCCATGCCGTGGGTCCCAAATCTCCAGGTTCAAGGGCATCTTCCTACATCGAAAACATGTGTGGGAAACCCAGAAGATGGTACACCGTGTGATCGGGAAAGGGTTCTCAAACGCACCTCATTTCTCCTCTCCTTGTGCTCGGGTTCGCCATTCCAGCCGCTCTACTAACAATCTCCCTACTTGGAGAATCTGCACCTTTAACCTCCTGTTTCGGACAGGTCGCAATTTGGCCTGAGGATGAACGGGAAGACGGGGAACCAATGAGAGACTAGCTCTAGGTGTTGGGACAGGCACAGGTCACTCTATTTTCCCATCAGGAAGAAGAATGAACCACAGGCTCAGCCTGCCCCCCGGAACCAGAATACGGCCTGAAGCAATCCTGCGCTTTGGCGGCCAGCTCCCAAAAAAGCGAGTTGACAAATGGAGCTCAAGGGCACTGCAATTCACAAACCTGCAGAGTTATAAATGATAACTCTCGTCCACAAATATATTGAGGGAAGGCAACGAAGAGGATTTGAAAGCAAGGCAGAATTGCAGGAAACAGGTTTCAGGAGGCAGAGTCGACTCGCCTTGAAAGCACATGAAAAGCGGCAAAGCGTTGACAATGATGCCCTTGGCCAAAAAGCGCGTATGCGTTTTTTCCTGAATATATTCAGGAAAAAACGCATACGCCCTTTTTGGCCAACCAGGCAAGCCCGAAAGGCAAATCAGCGCTACAAAGAAGTCTCGCTTGCCATCGGTCAAAAGGGCCATGCTGAAAAAAGTGTAAAAACCAGAAATGCAGGACAGGCCATGGAGACATGGGAGCCTTGCTACGCTGATGGGCGGGCTGTAAATTGCCAGCAGCCACTCTGGAGAAGTGTACGGTGTGTCCTGAAACATGTAATAAGCACAGCTTAGAGAGCATAGGGCACTTCCACTCATGGGCGTATAAATCGGGAAACCTAAAAATCAACAAGACACAGGCACCCCAAAGTTTAGGGCTGCTCTGTTTCCAAGAACCTCCACTTCGGTACACCTTCAATATCCCAGGAAAGCGAAAAATGGATAAAGAAGTTGTGGTACTTAGGCACAATGGAATATCACTCAGCCATGAAATCAATGTCATAAGGCTAGTAGCAGCAGGATGAGTGGATTTAGGTACGATGACTCTCAGTGAAATAAGTCACAGAGAAAAAGACACTTATCCTAAGATATCACTTATAGAGGGAATGTCAAAATCGCTACACTTGAACTGAATTACAAAACAGAACAGAGTCACACATTTAGAAAACACACTATGGCTGCTTAACGGGAAAGGTGAGGTGGGGTGATGCATAAAACAAGGGTTTGAAATTAGCTCAGATACCATTCCACAAGCCAAATATGTAATAGACAAGACCTACTCCCTGCTCAGTGAACTGGACTCAACAGCCCCTATTCACCGCCCAAGAATATATCTGACTAGTAAGAGTCTTAAAACCTATGTATTGATCTCTCTCTGGAATTGCATCAAGAGGGTGTAAAGCGGCATAAACACAGCAGTGAAAAGCAGCTAAACCCCATTATAAAAATAGATTACTTAAAAAAAACCCCATAAAACAAAGACAGTGAAAGAGAGAGAAATGCTTACAAAATCCGTTCAGGGGCTCTGATGCAACCTGGATTGACCATATCTAGACCCACAGCTGGATGAGACATGAGGCTGGACACTCTTGGGGCTGAGAGGATTGGTGAGCTTGGGTGAGCAAACGCAGACCCTTTAAAGTCCTACTGCGTGGTACCCATGCCGTGGGTCCCAAATCTCCAGGTTCAAGGGCATCTTCCTACATCGAAAACATGTGTGGGAAACCCAGAAGATGGTACACCGTGTGATCGGGAAAGGGTTCTCAAACGCACCTCATTTCTCCTCTCCTTGTGCTCGGGTTCGCCATTCCAGCCGCTCTACTAACAATCTCCCTACTTGGAGAATCAGCACCTTTAACCTCCTGTTTCGGACAGGTCGCAATTTGGCCTGAGGATGAACGGGAAGAGGGGGAACCAATGAGAGACTAGCTCTAGGTGTTGGGACAGGCACAGGTCACTCTATTTTCCCATCAGGAAGAAGAATGAACCACAGGCTCAGCCTGCCCCCGGAACCAGAATACGGCCTGAAGCAATCCTGCGCTTTGGCGGCCAGCTCCCAAAAAAGCGAGTTGACAAATGGAGCTCAGGGGCACTGCAACTCACAAACCTGCAGAGTTATAAATGATAACTCTCGTCCACAAATATATTGAGGGAAGGCAACGAAGAGGATTTGAAAGCAAGGCAGAATTGCAGGAAACAGGTTTCAGGAGGCAGAGTCGACTCGCCTTGAAAGCACATGAAAAGCGGCAAAGCGTTGACAATGATGCCCTTGGCCAAAAAGGGCGTATGCGTTTTTTCCTGAATATATTCAGGAAAAAACGCATACGCCCTTTTTGGCCAACCAGGCAAGCCGGAAAGGCAAATCAGCGCTACAAAGAAGTCTCGCTTGCCATCGGTCAAAAGGGCCATGCTGAAAAAAGTGTAAAAACCAGAAATGCAGGACAGGCCATGGAGACATGGGAGCCTTGCTACGCTGATGGGCGGGCTGTAAATTGCCAGCAGCCACTCTGGAGAAGTGTACGGTGTGTCCTGAAACATGTAATAAGCACAGCTTAGAGACCATAGGGCACTTCCACTCATGGGCGTATAAATCGGGAAACCTAAAAATCAACAAGACACAGGCACCCCAAAGTTTAGGGCTGCTCTGTTTCCAAGAACCTCCACTTCGGTACACCTTCAATATCCCAGGAAAGCGAAAAATGGATAAAGAAGTTGTGGTACTTAGGCACAATGGAATATCACTCAGCCATGAAATCAATGTCATAAGGCTAGTAGCAGCAGGATGAGTGGATTTAGGTACGATGACTCTCAGTGAAATAAGTCACAGAGAAAAAGACACTTATCCTAAGATATCACTTATAGAGGGAATGTCAAAATCGCTACACTTGAACTGAATTACAAAACAGAACAGAGTCACACATTTAGAAAACACACTATGGCTGCTTAACGGGAAAGGTGAGGTGGGGTGATGCATAAAACAAGGGTTTGAAATTAGCTCAGATACCGTTCCACAAGCCAAATATGTAATAGACAAGACCTACTCCCTGCTCAGTGAACTGGACTCAACAGCCCCTATTCACCGCCCAAGAATATATCTGACTAGTAAGAGTCTTAAAACCTATGTATTGATCTCTCTCTGGAAGTGCATCAAGAGGGTGTAAAGCGGCATAAACACAGCAGTGAAAAGCAGCTAAACCCCATTATAAAAATAGATTACTTAAAAAAAACCCCATAAAACAAAGACAGTGAAAGAGAGAGAAATTCTTACAAAATCCGTTCAGGGGCTCTGATGCAACCTGGATTGACCATATCTAGACCCACAGCTGGATGAGACATGAGGCTGGACACTCTTGGGGCTGAGAGGATTGGTGAGCTTGGGTGAGCAAACGCAGACCCTTTAAAGTCCTACTGCGTGGTACCCATGCCGTGGGTCCCAAATCTCCAGGTTCAAGGGCATCTTCCTACATCGAAAACATGTGTGGGAAACCCAGAAGATGGTACACCGTGTGATCGGGAAAGGGTTCTCAAACGCACCTCATTTCTCCTCTCCTTGTGCTCGGGTTCGCCATTCCAGCCGCTCTACTAACAATCTCCCTACTTGGAGAATCAGCACCTTTAACCTCCTGTTTCGGACAGGTCGCAATTTGGCCTGAGGATGAACGGGAAGAGGGGGAACCAATGAGAGACTAGCTCTAGGTGTTGGGACAGGCACAGGTCGCTCTATTTTCCCATCAGGAAGAAGAATGAACCACAGGCTCAGCCTGCCCCCCGGAACCAGAATACGGCCTGAAGCAATCCTGCGCTTTGGCGGACAGCTCCCAAAAAAGCGAGTTGACAAATGGAGCTCAAGGGCACTGCAATTCACAAACCTGCAGAGTTATAAATGATAACTCTCGTCCACAAATATATTGAGGGAAGGCAACGAAGAGGATTTGAAAGCAAGGCAGAATTGCAGGAAACAGGTTTCAGGAGGCAGAGTCGACTCGCCTTGAAAGCACATGAAAAGCGGCAAAGCGTTGACAATGATGCCCTTGGCCAAAAAGGGCGTATGCGTTTTTTCCTGAATATATTCAGGAAAAAACGCATACGCCCTTTTTGGCCAACCAGGCAAGCCCGAAAGGCAAATCAGCGCTACAAAGAAGTCTCGCTTGCCATCGGTCAAAAGGGCCATGCTGAAAAAAGTGTAAAAACCAGAAATGCAGGACAGGCCATGGAGACATGGGAGCCTTGCTACGCTGATGGGCGGGCTGTAAATTGCCAGCAGCCACTCTGGAGAAGTGTACGGTGTGTCCTGAAACATGTAATAAGCACAGCTTAGAGAGCATAGGGCACTTCCACTCATGGGCGTATAAATCGGGAAACCTAAAAATCAACAAGACACAGGCACCCCAAAGTTTAGGGCTGCTCTGTTTCCAAGAACCTCCACTTCGCTACACCTTCAATATCCCAGGAAAGCGAAAAATGGATAAAGAAGTTGTGGTACTTAGGCACAATGGAATATCACTCAGCCATGAAATCAATGTCATAAGGCTAGTAGCAGCAGGATGAGTGGATTTAGGTACGATGACTCTCAGTGAAATAAGTCACAGAGAAAAAGACACTTATCCTAAGATATCACTTATAGAGGGAATGTCAAAATCGCTACACTTGAACTGAATTACAAAACAGAACAGAGTCACACATTTAGAAAACACACTATGGCTGCTTAACGGGAAAGGTGAGGTGGGGTGATGCATAAAACAAGGGTTTGAAATTAGCTCAGATACCATTCCACAAGCCAAATATGTAATAGACAAGACCTACTCCCTGCTCAGTGAACTGGACTCAACAGCCCCTATTCACCGCCCAAGAATATATCTGACTAGTAAGAGTCTTAAAACCTATGTATTGATCTCTCTCTGGAAGTGCATCAAGAGGGTGTAAAGCGGCATAAACACAGCAGTGAAAAGCAGCTAAACCCCATTATAAAAATAGATTACTTAAAAAAAACCCCATAAAACAAAGACAGTGAAAGAGAGAGAAATTCTTACAAAATCCGTTCAGGGGCTCTGATGCAACCTGGATTGACCATATCTAGACCCACAGCTGGATGAGACATGAGGCTGGACACTGTTGGAGCTGAGAGGATTGGTGAGCTTGGGTGAGCAAACGCAGACCCTTTAAAGTCCTACTGCGTGGTACCCATGCCGTGGGTCCCAAATCTCCAGGTTCAAGGGCATCTTCCTACATCGAAAACATGTGTGGGAAACCCAGAAGATGGTACACCGTGTGATCGGGAAAGGGTTCTCAAACGCACCTCATTTCTCCTCTCCTTGTGCTCGGGTTCGCCATTCCAGCCGCTCTACTAACAATCTCCCTACTTGGAGAATCTGCACCTTTAACCTCCTGTTTCGGACAGGTCGCAATTTGGCCTGCGGATGAACGGGAAGACGGGGAACCAATGAGAGACTAGCTCTAGGTGTTGGGACAGGCACAGGTCACTCTATTTTCCCATCAGGAAGAAGAATGAACCACAGGCTCAGCCTGCCCCCCGGAACCAGAATACGGCCTGAAGCAATCCTGCGCTTTGGCGGCCAGCTCCCAAAAAAGCGAGTTGACAAATGGAGCTCAAGGGCACTGCAATTCACAAACCTGCAGAGTTATAAATGATAACTCTCGTCCACAAATATATTGAGGGAAGGCAACGAAGAGGATTTGAAAGCAAGGCAGAATTGCAGGAAACAGGTTTCAGGAGGCAGAGTCGACTCGCCTTGAAAGCACATGAAAAGCGGCAAAGCGTTGACAATGATGCCCTTGGCCAAAAAGGGCGTATGCGTTTTTTCCTGAATATATTCAGGAAAAAACGCATACGCCCTTTTTGGCCAACCAGGCAAGCCGGAAAGGCAAATCAGCGCTACAAAGAAGTCTCGCTTGCCATCGGTCAAAAGGGCCATGCTGAAAAAAGTGTAAAAACCAGAAATGCAGGACAGGCCATGGAGACATGGGAGCCTTGCTACGCTGATGGGCGGGCTGTAAATTGCCAGCAGCCACTCTGGAGAAGTGTACGGTGTGTCCTGAAACATGTAGTAAGCACAGCTTAGAGAGCATAGGGCACTTCCACTCATGGGCGTATAAATCGGGAAACCTAAAAATCAACAAGACACAGGCACCCCAAAGTTTAGGGCTGCTCTGTTTCCAAGAACCTCCACTTCGCTACACCTTCAATATCCCAGGAAAGCGAAAAATGGATAAAGAAGTTGTGGTACTTAGGCACAATGGAATATCACTCAGCCATGAAATCAATGTCATAAGGCTAGTAGCAGCAGGATGAGTGGATTTAGGTACGATGACTCTCAGTGAAATAAGTCACAGAGAAAAAGACACTTATCCTAAGATATCACTTATAGAGGGAATGTCAAAATCGCAACACTTGAACTGAATTACAAAACAGAACAGAGTCACACATTTAGAAAACACACTATGGCTGCTTAACGGGAAAGGTGAGGTGGGGTGATGCATAAAACAAGGGTTTGAAATTAGCTCAGATACCGTTCCACAAGCCAAATATGTAATAGACAAGACCTACTCCCTGCTCAGTGAACTGGACTCAACAGCCCCTATTCACCGCCCTAGAATATATCTGACTAGTAAGAGTCTTAAAACCTATGTATTGATCTCTCTCTGGAAGTGCATCAAGAGGGTGTAAAGCGGCATAAACACAGCAGTGAAAAGCAGCTAAACCCCATTATAAAAATAGATTACTTAAAAAAAACCCCATAAAACAAAGACAGTGAAAGAGAGAGAAATTCTTACAAAATCCGTTCAGGGGCTCTGATGCAACCTGGATTGACCATATCTAGACCCACAGCTGGATGAGACATGAGGCTGGACACTCTTGGGGCTGAGAGGATTGGTGAGCTTGGGTGAGCAAACGCAGACCCTTTAAAGTCCTACTGCGTGGTACCCATGCCGTGGGTCCCAAATCTCCAGGTTCAAGGGCATCTTCCTACATCGAAAACATGTGTGGGAAACCCAGAAGATGGTACACCGTGTGATCGGGAAAGGGTTCTCAAACGCACCTCATTTCTCCTCTCCTTGTGCTCGGGTTCGCCATTCCAGCCGCTCTACTAACAATCTCCCTACTTGGAGAATCTGCACCTTTAACCTCCTGTTTCGGACAGGTCGCAATTTGGCCTGAGGATGAACGGGAAGACGGGGAACCAATGAGAGACTAGCTCTAGGTGTTGGGACAGGCACAGGTCGCTCTATTTTCCCATCAGGAAGAAGAATGAACCACAGGCTCAGCCTGCCCCCCGGAACCAGAATACGGCCTGAAGCAATCCTGCGCTTTGGCGGCCAGCTCCCAAAAAAGCGAGTTGACAAATGGAGCTCAGGGGCACTGCAACTCACAAACCTGCAGAGTTATAAATGATAACTCTCGTCCACAAATATATTGAGGGAAGGCAACGAAGAGGATTTGAAAGCAAGGCAGAATTGCAGGAAACAGGTTTCAGGAGGCAGAGTCGACTCGCCTTGAAAGCACATGAAAAGCGGCAAAGCGTTGACAATGATGCCCTTGGCCAAAAAGGGCGTATGCGTTTTTTCCTGAATATATTCAGGAAAAAACGCATACGCCCTTTTTGGCCAACCAGGCAAGCCCGAAAGGCAAATCAGCGCTACAAAGAAGTCTCGCTTGCCATCGGTCAAAAGGGCCATGCTGAAAAAAGTGTAAAAACCAGAAATGCAGGACAGGCCATGGAGACATGGGAGCCTTGGTACGCTGATGGGCGGGCTGTAAATTGCCAGCAGCCACTCTGGAGAAGTGTACGGTGTGTCCTGAAACATGTAATAAGCACAGCTTAGAGAGCATAGGGCACTTCCACTCATGGGCGTATAAATCGGGAAACCTAAAAATCAACAAGACACAGGCACCCCAAAGTTTAGGGCTGCTCTGTTTCCAAGAACCTCCACTTCGGTACACCTTCAATATCCCAGGAAAGCGAAAAATGGATAAAGAAGTTGTGGTACTTAGGCACAATGGAATATCACTCAGCCATGAAATCAATGTCATAAGGCTAGTAGCAGCAGGATGAGTGGATTTAGGTACGATGACTCTCAGTGAAATAAGTCACAGAGAAAAAGACACTTATCCTAAGATATCACTTATAGAGGGAATGTCAAAATCGCTACACTTGAACTGAATTACAAAACAGAACAGAGTCACACATTTAGAAAACACACTATGGCTGCTTAACGGGAAAGGTGAGGTGGGGTGATGCATAAAACAAGGGTTTGAAATTAGCTCAGATACCGTTCCACAAGCCAAATATGTAATAGACAAGACCTACTCCCTGCTCAGTGAACTGGACTCAACAGCCCCTATTCACCGCCCAAGAATATATCTGACTAGTAAGAGTCTTAAAACCTATGTATTGATCTCTCTCTGGAAGTGCATCAAGAGGGTGTAAAGCGGCATAAACACAGCAGTGAAAAGCAGCTAAACCCCATTATAAAAATAGATTACTTAAAAAAAAACCCATAAAACAAAGACAGTGAAAGAGAGAGAAATTCTTACAAAATCCGTTCAGGGGCTCTGATGCAACCTGGATTGACCATATCTAGACCCACAGCTGGATGAGACATGAGGCTGGACACTCTTGGGGCTGAGAGGATTGGTGAGCTTGGGTGAGCAAACGCAGACCCTTTAAAGTCCTACTGCGTGGTACCCATGCCGTGGGTCCCAAATCTCCAGGTTCAAGGGCATCTTCCTACATCGAAAACATGTGTGGGAAACCCAGAAGATGGTACACCGTGTGATCGGGAAAGGGTTCTCAAACGCACCTCATTTCTCCTCTCCTTGTGCTCGGGTTCGCCATTCCAGCCGCTCTACTAACAATCTCCCTACTTGGAGAATCTGCACCTTTAACCTCCTGTTTCGGACAGGTCGCAATTTGGCCTGAGGATGAACGGGAAGACGGGGAACCAATGAGAGACTAGCTCTAGGTGTTGGGACAGGCACAGGTCACTCTATTTTCCCATCAGGAAGAAGAATGAACCACAGGCTCAGCCTGCCCCCCGGAACCAGAATACGGCCTGAAGCAATCCTGCGCTTTGGCGGCCAGCTCCCAAAAAAGCGAGTTGACAAATGGAGCTCAAGGGCACTGCAATTCACAAACCTGCAGAGTTATAAATGATAACTCTCGTCCACAAATATATTGAGGGAAGGCAACGAAGAGGATTTGAAAGCAAGGCAGAATTGCAGGAAACAGGTTTCAGGAGGCAGAGTCGACTCGCCTTGAAAGCACATGAAAAGCGGCAAAGCGTTGACAATGATGCCCTTGGCCAAAAAGCGCGTATGCGTTTTTTCCTGAATATATTCAGGAAAAAACGCATACGCCCTTTTTGGCCAACCAGGCAAGCCCGAAAGGCAAATCAGCGCTACAAAGAAGTCTCGCTTGCCATCGGTCAAAAGGGCCATGCTGAAAAAAGTGTAAAAACCAGAAATGCAGGACAGGCCATGGAGACATGGGAGCCTTGCTACGCTGATGGGCGGGCTGTAAATTGCCAGCAGCCACTCTGGAGAAGTGTACGGTGTGTCCTGAAACATGTAATAAGCACAGCTTAGAGAGCATAGGGCACTTCCACTCATGGGCGTATAAATCGGGAAACCTAAAAATCAACAAGACACAGGCACCCCAAAGTTTAGGGCTGCTCTGTTTCCAAGAACCTCCACTTCGGTACACCTTCAATATCCCAGGAAAGCGAAAAATGGATAAAGAAGTTGTGGTACTTAGGCACAATGGAATATCACTCAGCCATGAAATCAATGTCATAAGGCTAGTAGCAGCAGGATGAGTGGATTTAGGTACGATGACTCTCAGTGAAATAAGTCACAGAGAAAAAGACACTTATCCTAAGATATCACTTATAGAGGGAATGTCAAAATCGCTACACTTGAACTGAATTACAAAACAGAACAGAGTCACACATTTAGAAAACACACTATGGCTGCTTAACGGGAAAGGTGAGGTGGGGTGATGCATAAAACAAGGGTTTGAAATTAGCTCAGATACCATTCCACAAGCCAAATATGTAATAGACAAGACCTACTCCCTGCTCAGTGAACTGGACTCAACAGCCCCTATTCACCGCCCAAGAATATATCTGACTAGTAAGAGTCTTAAAACCTATGTATTGATCTCTCTCTGGAATTGCATCAAGAGGGTGTAAAGCGGCATAAACACAGCAGTGAAAAGCAGCTAAACCCCATTATAAAAATAGATTACTTAAAAAAAACCCCATAAAACAAAGACAGTGAAAGAGAGAGAAATTCTTACAAAATCCGTTCAGGGGCTCTGATGCAACCTGGATTGACCATATCTAGACCCACAGCTGGATGAGACATGAGGCTGGACACTCTTGGGGCTGAGAGGATTGGTGAGCTTGGGTGAGCAAACGCAGACCCTTTAAAGTCCTACTGCGTGGTACCCATGCCGTGGGTCCCAAATCTCCAGGTTCAAGGGCATCTTTCTACATCGAAAACATGTGTGGGAAACCCAGAAGATGGTACACCGTGTGATCGGGAAAGGGTTCTCAAACGCACCTCATTTCTCCTCTCCTTGTGCTCGGGTTCGCCATTCCAGCCGCTCTACTAACAATCTCCCTACTTGGAGAATCTGCACCTTTAACCTCCTGTTTCGGACAGGTCGCAATTTGGCCTGAGGATGAATGGGAAGACGGGGAACCAATGAGAGACTAGCTCTAGGTGTTGGGACAGGCACAGGTCACTCTATTTTCCCATCAGGAAGAAGAATGAACCACAGGCTCAGCCTGCCCCCCGGAACCAGAATACGGCCTGAAGCAATCCTGCGCTTTGGCGGCCAGCTCCCAAAAAAGCGAGTTGACAAATGGAGCTCAGGGGCACTGCAATTCACAAACCTGCAGAGTTATAAATGATAACTCTCGTCCACAAATATATTGAGGGAAGGCAACGAAGAGGATTTGAAAGCAAGGCAGAATTGTAGGAAACAGGTTTCAGGAGGCAGAGTCGACTCGCCTTGAAAGCACATGAAAAGCGGCAAAGCGTTGACAATGATGCCCTTGGCCAAAAAGGGCGTATGCGTTTTTTCCTGAATATATTCAGGAAAAAACGCATACGCCCTTTTTGGCCAACCAGGCAAGCCCGAAAGGCAAATCAGCGCTACAAAGAAGTCTCGCTTGCCATCGGTCAAAAGGGCCATGCTGAAAAAAGTGTAAAAACCAGAAATGCAGGACAGGCCATGGAGACATGGGAGCCTTGCTACGCTGATGGGCGGGCTGTAAATTGCCAGCAGCCACTCTGGAGAAGTGTACGGTGTGTCCTGAAACATGTAATAAGCACAGCTTAGAGAGCATAGGGCACTTCCACTCATGGGCGTATAAATCGGGAAACCTAAAAATCAACAAGACACAGGCACCCCAAAGTTTAGGGCTGCTCTGTTTCCAAGAACCTCCACTTCGGTACACCTTCAATATCCCAGGAAAGCGAAAAATGGATAAAGAAGTTGTGGTACTTAGGCACAATGGAATATCACTCAGCCATGAAATCAATGTCATAAGGCTAGTAGCAGCAGGATGAGTGGATTTAGGTACGATGACTCTCAGTGAAATAAGTCACAGAGAAAAAGACACTTATCCTAAGATATCACTTATAGAGGGAATGTCAAAATCGCTACACTTGAACTGAATTACAAAACAGAACAGAGTCACACATTTAGAAAACACACTATGGCTGCTTAACGGGAAAGGTGAGGTGGGGTGATGCATAAAACAAGGGTTTGAAATTAGCTCAGATACCGTTCCACAAGCCAAATATGTAATAGACAAGACCTACTCCCTGCTCAGTGAACTGGACTCAACAGCCCCTATTCACCGCCCAAGAATATATCTGACTACTAAGAGTCTTAAAACCTAGGTATTGATCTCTCTCTGGAAGTGCATCAAGAGGGTGTAAAGCGGCATAAACACAGCAGTGAAAAGCAGCTAAACCCCATTATAAAAATAGATTACTTAAAAAAAACCCCATAAAACAAAGACAGTGAAAGAGAGAGAAATTCTTACAAAATCCGGTCAGGGGCTCTGATGCAACCTGGATTGACCATATCTAGACCCAAAGCTGGATGAGACATGAGGCTGGACACTCTTGGGGCTGAGAGGATTGGTGAGCTTGGGTGAGCAAACGCAGACCCTTTAAAGTCCTACTGCGTGGTACCCATGCCGTGGGTCCCAAATCTCCAGGTTCAAGGGCATCTTCCTACATCGAAAACATGCGTGGGAAACCCAGAAGATGGTACACCGTGTGATCGGGAAAGGTTTCTCAAACGCACCTCATTTCTCCTCTCCTTGTGCTCGGGTTCGCCATTCCAGCCGCTCTACTAACAATCTCCCTACTTGGAGAATCAGCACCTTTAACCTCCTGTTTCGGACAGGTCGCAATTTGGCCTGAGGATGAACGGGAAGAGGGGGAACCAATGAGAGACTAGCTCTAGGTGTTGGGACAGGCACAGGTCACTCTATTTTCCCATCAGGAAGAAGAATGAACCACAGGCTCAGCCTGCCCCCGGAACCAGAATACGGCCTGAAGCAATCCTGCGCTTTGGCGGCCAGCTCCCAAAAAAGCGAGTTGACAAATGGAGCTCAGGGGCACTGCAACTCACAAACCTGCAGAATAATAAATGATAACTCTCGTCCACAAATATATTGAGGGAAGGCAACGAAGAGGATTTGAAAGCAAGGCAGAATTGCAGGAAACAGGTTTCAGGAGGCAGACTCGACTCGCCTTGAAAGCACATGAAAAGCGGCAAAGCGTTGACAATGATGCCCTTGGCCAAAAAGGGCGTATGCGTTTTTTCCTGAATATATTCAGGTAAAAACGCATACGCCCTTTTTGGCCAACCAGGCAAGCCCGAAAGGCAAATCAGCGCTACAAAGAAGTCTCGCTTGCCATCGGTCAAAAGGGCCATGCTGAAAAAAGTGTAAAAACCAGAAATGCAGGACAGGCCATGGAGACATGGGAGCCTTGCTACGCTGATGGGCGGGCTGTAAATTGCCAGCAGCCACTCTGGAGAAGTGTACGGTGTGTCCTGAAACATGTAATAAGCACAGCTTAGAGAGCATAGGGCACTTCCACTCATGGGCGTATAAATCGGGAAACCTAAAAATCAACAAGACACAGGCACCCCAAAGTTTAGGGCTGCTCTGTTTCCAAGAACCTCCACTTCGCTACACCTTCAATATCCCAGGAAAGCGAAAAATGGATAAAGAAGTTGTGGTACTTAGGCACAATGGAATATCACTCAGCCATGAAATCAATGTCATAAGGCTAGTAGCAGCAGGATGAGTGGATTTAGGTACGATGACTCTCAGTGAAATAAGTCACAGAGAAAAAGACACTTATCCTAAGATATCACTTATAGAGGGAATGTCAAAATCGCTACACTTGAACGGAATTACAAAACAGAACAGAGTCACACATTTAGAAAACACACTATGGCTGCTTAACGGGAAAGGTGAGGTGGGGTGATGCATAAAACAAGGGTTTGAAATTAGCTCAGATACCGTTCCACAAGCCGAATATGTAATAGACAAGACCTACTCCCTGCTCAGTGAACTGGACTCAACAGCCCCTATTCACCGCCCAAGAATATATCTGACTAGTAAGAGTCTTAAAACCTAGGTATTGATCTCTCTCTGGAAGTGCATCAAGAGGGTGTAAAGCGGCATAAACACAGCAGTGAAAAGCAGCTAAACCCCATTATAAAAATAGATTACTTAAAAAAAACCCCATAAAACAAAGACAGTGAAAGAGAGAGAAATTCTTACAAAATCCATTCAGGGGCTCTGATGCAACCTGGATTGACCATATCTAGACCCACAGCTGGATGAGACATGAGGCTGGACACTCTTGGGGCTGAGAGGATTGGTGAGCTTGGGTGAGCAAATGCAGACCCTTTAAAGTCCTACTGCGTGGTACCCATGCCGTGGGTCCCAAATCTCCAGGTTCAAGGGCATCTTCCTACATCGAAAACATGCGTGGGAAACCCAGAAGATGGTACACCGTGTGATCGGGAAAGGTTTCTCAAACGCACCTTATTTCTCCTGTCCTTGTGCTCGGGTTCGCCATTCCAGCCGCTCTACTAACAATCTCCCTACTTGGAGAATCAGCAGCTTTAACCTCCTGTTTCGGACAGGTCGCAATTTGGCCTGAGGATGAATGGGAAGAGGGGGAACCAATGAGAGAGTAGCTCTAGGTGTTGGGACAGGCACAGGTCACTCTATTTTCCCATCAGGAAGAAGAATGAGCCACAGGCTCAGCCTACCCCCCGGAACCAGAATACGGCCTGAAGCAATCCTGCGCTTTGGCGGCCAGCTCCCAAAAAAGCGAGTTGACAAATGGAGCTCAGGGGCACTGCAACTCACAAACCTGCAGAGTTATAAATGATAACTCTCGTCCACAAATATATTGAGGGAAGGCAACGAGGAGGATTTGAAAGCAAGGCAGAATTGCAGGAAACAGGTTTCAGGAGGCAGAGTCGACTCGCCTTGAAAGCACATGAAAAGCGGCAAAGCGTTGACAATGATGCCCTTGGCCAAAAAGGGCGTATGCGTTTTTTCCTGAATATATTCAGGAAAAAACGCATACGCCCTTTTTGGCCAACCAGGCAAGCCCGAAAGGCAAATCAGCGCTACAAAGAAGTCTCGCTTGCCATCGGTCAAAAGGGCCATGCTGAAATAAGTGTAAAAACCAGAAATGCAGGACAGGCCATGGAGACATGGGAGCCTTGCTACGCTGATGGGCGGGCTGTTAATTGCCAGCAGCCACTCTGGAGAAGTGTACGGTGTGTCCTGAAATATGTAATAAGCACAGGTTAGAGAGCATAGGGCACTTCCACTCATGGGCGTATAAATCGGGAAACCTAAAAATCAACAAGACACAGGCACCACAAAGTTTAGGGCTGCTCTGTTTCCAAGAACCTCCACTTCGCTACACCTTCAATATCCCAGGAAAGCGAAAAATGGATAAAGAAGTTGTGGTACTTAGGCACAATGGAATATCACTCAGCCATGAAATCAATGTCATAAGGCTAGTAGCAGCAGGATGAGTGGATTTAGGTACGATGACTCTCAGTGAAATAAGTCACAGAGAAAAAGACACTTATCCTAAGATATCACTTATAGAGGGAATGTCAAAATCGCTACACTTGAACGGAATTACAAAACAGAACAGAGTCACACATTTAGAAAACACACTATGGCTGCTTAACGGGAAAGGTGAGGTGGGGTGATGCATAAAACAAGGGTTTGAAATTAGCTCAGATACCGTTCCACAAGCCGAATATGTAATAGACAAGACCTACTCCCTGCTCAGTGAACTGGACTCAACAGCCCCTATTCACCGCCCAAGAATATATCTGACTAGTAAGAGTCTTAAAACCTAGGTATTGATCTCTCTCTGGAAGTGCATCAAGAGGGTGTAAAGCGGCATAAACACAGCAGTGAAAAGCAGCTAAACCCCATTATAAAAATAGATTACTTAAAAAAAAAACCCATAAAACAAAGACAGTGAAAGAGAGAGAAATTCTTACAAAATCCATTCAGGGGCTCTGATGCAACCTGGATTGACCATATCTAGACCCACAGCTGGATGAGACATGAGGCTGGACACTCTTGGGGCTGAGAGGATTGGTGAGCTTGGGTGAGCAAATGCAGACCCTTTAAAGTCCTACTGCGTGGTACCCATGCCGTGGGTCCCAAATCTCCAGGTTCAAGGGCATCTTCCTACATCGAAAACATGCGTGGGAAACCCAGAAGATGGTACACCGTGTGATCGGGAAAGGGTTCTCAAACGCACCTCATTTCTCCTCTCCTTGTGCTCGGGTTCGCCATTCCAGCCGCTCTACTAACAATCTCCCTACTTGGAGAATCAGCACCTTTAACCTCCTGTTTCGGACAGGTCGCAATTTGGCCTGAGGATGAACGGGAAGAGGGGGAACCAATGAGAGAGTAGCTCTAGGTGTTGGGACAGGCACAGGTCACTCTATTTTCCCATCAGGAAGAAGAATGAGCCACAGGCTCAGCCTACCCCCCGGAACCAGAATACGGCCTGAAGCAATCCTGCGCTTTGGCGGCCAGCTCCCAAAAAAGCGAGTTGACAAATGGAGCTCAGGGGCACTGCAACTCACAAACCTGCAGAGTTATAAATGATAACTCTCGTCCACAAATATATTGAGGGAAGGCAACGAGGAGGATTTGAAAGCAAGGCAGAATTGCAGGAAAAAGGTTTCAGGAGGCAGAGTCGACTCGCCTTGAAAGCACATGAAAAGCGGCAAAGCGTTGACAATGATGCCCTTGGCCAAAAAGGGCGTATGCGTTTTTTCCTGAATATATTCAGGAAAAAACGCATACGCCCTTTTTGGCCAACCAGGCAAGCCCGAAAGGCAAATCAGCGCTACAAAGAAGTCTCGCTTGCCATCGGTCAAAAGGGCCATGCTGAAAAAAGTGTAAAAACCAGAAATGCAGGACAGGCCATGGAGACATGGGAGCCTTGCTACGCTGATGGGCGGGCTGTAAATTGCCAGCAGCCACTCTGGAGAAGTGTACGGTGTGTCCTGAAATATGTAATAAGCACAGGTTAGAGAGCATAGGGCACTTCCACTCATGGGCGTATAAATCGGGAAACCTAAAAATCAACAAGACACAGGCACCACAAAGTTTAGGGCTGCTCTGTTTCCAAGAACCTCCACTTCGCTACACCTTCAATATCCCAGGAAAGCGAAAAATGGATAAAGAAGTTGTGGTACTTAGGCACAATGGAATATCACTCAGCCATGAAATCAATGTCATAAGGCTAGTAGCAGCAGGATGAGTGGATTTAGGTACGATGACTCTCAGTGAAATAAGTCACAGAGAAAAAGACACTTATCCTAAGATATCACTTATAGAGGGAATGTCAAAATCGCTACACTTGAACGCAATTACAAAACAGAACAGAGTCACACATTTAGAAAACACACTATGGCTGCTTAACGGGAAAGGTGAGGTGGGGTGATGCATAAAACAAGGGTTTGAAATTAGCTCAGATACCGTTCCACAAGCCGAATATGTAATAGACAAGACCTACTCCCTGCTCAGTGAACTGGACTCAACAGCCCCTATTCACCGCCCAAGAATATATCTGACTAGTAAGAGTCTTAAAACCTAGGTATTGATCTCTCTCTGGAAGTGCATCAAGAGGGTGTAAAGCGGCATAAACACAGCAGTGAAAAGCAGCTAAACCCCATTATAAAAATAGATTACTTAAAAAAAAACCCATTAAACAAAGACAGTGAAAGAGAGAGAAATTCTTACAAAATCCGTTCAGGGGCTCTGATGCAACCTGGATTGACCATATCTAGACCCACAGCTGGATGAGACATGAGGCTGGACACTCTTGGGGCTGAGAGGATTGGTGAGCTTGGGTGAGCAAATGCAGACCCTTTAAAGTCCTACTGCGTGGTACCCATGCCGTGGGTCCCAAATCTCCAGGTTCAAGGGCATCTTCCTACATCGAAAACATGCGTGGGAAACCCAGAAGATGGTACACCGTGTGATCGGGAAAGGGTTCTCAAACGCACCTCATTTCTCCTCTCCTTGTGCTCGGGTTCGCCATTCCAGCCGCTCTACTAACAATCTCCCTACTTGGAGAATCAGCACCTTTAACCTCCTGTTTCGGACAGGTCGCAATTTGGCCTGAGGATGAACGGGAAGAGGGGGAACCAATGAGAGAGTAGCTCTAGGTGTTGGGACAGGCACAGGTCACTCTATTTTCCCATCAGGAAGAAGAATGAGCCACAGGCTCAGCCTGCCCCCCGGAACCAGTATACGGCCTGAAGCAATCCTGCGCTTTGGCGGCCAGCTCCCAAAAAAGCGAGTTGACAAATGGAGCTCAGGGGCACTGCAACTCACAAACCTGCAGAGTTATAAATGATAACTCTCGTCCACAAATATATTGAGGAAAGGCAACGAGGAGGATTTGAAAGCAAGGCAGAATTGCAGGAAAAAGGTTTCAGGAGGCAGAGTCGACTCGCCTTGAAAGCACATGAAAAGCGGCAAAGCGTTGACAATGATGCCCTTGGCCAAAAAGGGCGTATGCGTTTTTTCCTGAATATATTCAGGAAAAAACGCATACGCCCTTTTTGGCCAACCAGGCAAGCCCGAAAGGCAAATCAGCGCTACAAAGAAGTCTCGCTTGCCATCGGTCAAAAGGGCCATGCTGAAAAAAGTGTAAAAACCAGAAATGCAGGACAGGCCATGGAGACATGGGAGCCTTGCTACGCTGATGGGCGGGCTGTAAATTGCCAGCAGCCACTCTGGAGAAGTGTACGGTGTGTCCTGAAATATGTAATAAGCACAGGTTAGAGAGCATAGGGCACTTCCACTCATGGGCGTATAAATCGGGAAACCTAAAAATCAACAAGACACAGGCACCACAAAGTTTAGGGCTGCTCTGTTTCCAAGAACCTCCACTTCGCTACACCTTCAATATCCCAGGAAAGCGAAAAATGGATAAAGAAGTTGTGGTACTTAGGCACAATGGAATATCACTCAGCCATGAAATCAATGTCATAAGGCTAGTAGCAGCAGGATGAGTGGATTTAGGTACGATGACTCTCAGTGAAATAAGTCACAGAGAAAAAGACACTTATCCTAAGATATCACTTATAGAGGGAATGTCAAAATCGCTACACTTGAACGGAATTACAAAACAGAACAGAGTCACACATTTAGAAAACACACTATGGCTGCTTAACGGGAAAGGTGAGGTGGGGTGATGCATAAAACAAGGGTTTGAAATTAGCTCAGATACCGTTCCACAAGCCGAATATGTAATAGACAAGACCTACTCCCTGCTCAGTGAACTGGACTCAACAGCCCCTATTCACCGCCCAAGAATATATCTGACTAGTAAGAGTCTTAAAACCTAGGTATTGATCTCTCTCTGGAAGTGCATCAAGAGGGTGTAAAGCGGCATAAACACAACAGTGAAAAGCAGCTAAACCCCATTATAAAAATAGATTACTTAAAAAAAAAACCCATTAAACAAAGACAGTGAAAGAGAGAGAAATTCTTACAAAATCCGTTCAGGGGCTCTGATGCAACCTGGATTGACCATATCTAGACCCACAGCTGGATGAGACATGAGGCTGGACACTCTTGGGGCTGAGAGGATTGGTGAGCTTGGGTGAGCAAATGCAGACCCTTTAAAGTCCTACTGCGTGGTACCCATGCCGTGGGTCCCAAATCTCCAGGTTCAAGGGCATCTTCCTACATCGAAAACATGCGTGGGAAACCCAGAAGATGGTACACCGTGTGATCGGGAAAGGGTTCTCAAACGCACCTCATTTCTCCTCTCCTTGTGCTCGGGTTCGCCATTCCAGCCGCTCTACTAACAATCTCCCTACTTGGAGAATCAGCACCTTTAACCTCCTGTTTCGGACAGGTCGCAATTTGGCCTGAGGATGAACGGGAAGAGGGGGAACCAATGAGAGACTAGCTCTAGGTGTTGGGACAGGCACAGGTCACTCTATTTTCCCATCAGGAAGAAGAATGAGCCACAGGCTCAGCCTGCCCCCCGGAACCAGTATACGGCCTGAAGCAATCCTGCGCTTTGGCGGCCAGCTCCCAAAAAAGCGAGTTGACAAATGGAGCTCAGGGGCACTGCAACTCACAAACCTGCAGAGTTATAAATGATAACTCTCGTCCACAAATATATTGAGGGAAGGCAACGAGGAGGATTTGAAAGCAAGGCAGAATTGCAGGAAACAGGTTTCAGGAGGCAGAGTCGACTCGCCTTGAAAGCACATGAAAAGCGGCAAAGCGTTGACAATGATGCCCTTGGCCAAAAAGGGCGTATGCGTTTTTTTCCTGAATATATTCAGGAAAAAACGCATACGCCCTTTTTGGCCAACCAGGCAAGCCCGAAAGGCAAATCAGCGCTACAAAGAAGTCTCGCTTGCCATCGGTCAAAAGGGCCATGCTGAAAAAAGTGTAAAAACCAGAAATGCAGGACAGGCCATGGAGACATGGGAGCCTTGCTACGCTGATGGGCGGGCTGTAAATTGCCAGCAGCCACTCTGGAGAAGTGTACGGTGTGTCCTGAAACATGTAGTAAGCACAGCTTAGAGAGCATAGGGCACTTCCACTCATGGGCGTATAAATCGGGAAACCTAAAAATCAACAAGACACAGGCACCCCAAAGTTTAGGGCTGCTCTGTTTCCAAGAACCTCCACTTCGGTACACCTTCAATATCCCAGGAAAGCGAAAAATGGATAAAGAAGTTGTGGTACTTAGGCACAATGGAATATCACTCAGCCATGAAATCAATGTCATAAGGCTAGTAGCAGCAGGATGAGTGGATTTAGGTACGATGACTCTCAGTGAAATAAGTCACAGAGAAAAAGACACTTATCCTAAGATATCACTTATAGAGGGAATGTCAAAATCGCTACACTTGAACTGAATTACAAAACAGAACAGAGTCACACATTTAGAAAACACACTATGGCTGCTTAACGGGAAAGGTGAGGTGGGGTGATGCATAAAACAAGGGTTTGAAATTAGCTCAGATACCGTTCCACAAGCCAAATATGTAATAGACAAGACCTACTCCCTGCTCAGTGAACTGGACTCAACAGCCCCTATTCACCGCCCAAGAATATATCTGACTAGTAAGAGTCTTAAAACCTAGGTATTGATCTCTCTCTGGAAGTGCATCAAGAGGGTGTAAAGCGGCATAAACACAGCAGTGAAAAGCAGCTAAACCCCATTATAAAAATAGATTATTTTAAAAAAACCCCATAAAACAAAGACAGTGAAAGAGAGAGAAATTCTTACAAAATCCGGTCAGGGGCTCTGATGCAACCTGGATTGACCATATCTAGACCCACAGCTGGATGAGACATGAGGCTGGACACTCTTGGGGCTGAGAGGATTGGTGAGCTTGGGTGAGCAAACGCAGACCCTTTAAAGTCCTACTGCGTGGTACCCATGCCGTGGGTCCCAAATCTCCAGGTTCAAGGGCATCTTCCTACATCGAAAACATGCGTGGGAAACCCAGAAGATGGTACACCGTGTGATCGGGAAAGGTTTCTCAAACGCACCTCATTTCTCCTCTCCTTGTGCTCGGGTTCGGCATTCCAGCCGCTCTACTAACAATCTCCCTACTTGGAGAATCAGCACCTTTAACCTCCTGTTTCGGACAGGTCGCAATTTGGCCTGAGGATGAACGGGAAGAGGGGGAACCAATGAGAGACTAGCTCTAGGTGTTGGGACAGGCACAGGTCACTCTATTTTCCCATCAGGAGGAAGAATGAGCCACAGGCTCAGCCTGCCCCCCGGAACCAGTATACGGCCTGAAGCAATCCTGCGCTTTGGCGGCCAGCTCCCAAAAAAGCGAGTTGACAAATGGAGCTCAGGGGCACTGCAACTCACAAACCTGCAGAGTTATAAATGATAACTCTCGTCCACAAATATATTGAGGGAAGGCAACGAGGAGGATTGGAAAGCAAGGCAGAATTGCAGGAAACAGGTTTCAGGAGGCAGAGTCGACTCGCCTTGAAAGCACATGAAAAGCGGCAAAGCGTTGACAATGATGCCCTTGGCCAAAAAGGGCGTATGCGTTTTTTCCTGAATATATTCAGGAAAAAACGCATACGCCCTTTTTGGCCAACCAGGCAAGCCGGAAAGGCAAATCAGCGCTACAAAGAAGTCTCGCTTGCCATCGGTCAAAAGGGCCATGCTGAAAAAAGTGTAAAAACCAGAAATGCAGGACAGGCCATGGAGACATGGGAGCCTTGCTACGCTGATGGGCGGGCTGTAAATTGCCAACAGCCACTCTGGAGAAGTGTACGGTGTGTCCTGAAACATGTAGTAAGCACAGCTTAGAGAGCATAGGGCACTTCCACTCATGGGCGTATAAATCGGGAAACCTAAAAATCAACAAGACACAGGCACCCCAAAGTTTAGGGCTGCTCTGTTTCCAAGAACCTCCACTTCGCTACACCTTCAATATCCCAGGAAAGCGAAAAATGGATAAAGAAGTTGTGGTACTTAGGCACAATGGAATATCACTCAGCCATGAAATCAATGTCATAAGGCTAGTAGCAGCAGGATGAGTGGATTTAGGTACGATGACTCTCAGTGAAATAAGTCACAGAGAAAAAGACACTTATCCTAAGATATCACTTATAGAGGGAATGACAAAATCGCTACACTTGAACGGAATTACAAGACAGAACAGAGTCACACATTTAGAAAACACACTATGGCTGCTTAACGGGAAAGGTGAGGTGGGGTGATGCATAAAACAAGGGTTTGAAATTAGCTCAGATACCGTTCCACAAGCCGAATATGTAATAGACAAGACCTACTCCCTGCTCAGTGAACTGGACTCAACAGTCCCTATTCACCGCCCAAGAATATATCTGACTAGTAAGAGTCTTAAAACCTAGGTATTGCTCTCTCTCTGGAAGTGCATCAAAAGGGTGTAAAGCAGCATAAAGACAGCAGTGAAAAGCAGCTAAACCCCATTATAAAAATAGATTACTTAAAAAAAACCCCATAAAACAAAGACAGTGAAAGAGAGAGAAATTCTTACAAAATCCGTTCAGAGGCTCTGATGCAACCTGGATTGACCATATCTAGACCCACAGCTGGATGAGACATGAGGCTGGACACTCTTGGGGCTGAGAGGATTGGTGAGCTTGGGTGAGCAAACGCAGACCCTTTAAAGTCCTACTGCGTGGTACCCATGCCGTGGGTCCCAAATCTCCAGGTTCAAGGGCATCTTCCTACATCGAAAACATGCGTGGGAAACCCAGAAGATGGTACACCGTGTGATCGGGAAAGGGTTCTCAAACGCACCTCATTTCTCCTCTCCTTGTGCTCGGGTTCGCCATTCCAGCCGCTCTACTAACAATCTCCCTACTTGGAGAATCTGCACCTTTAACCTCCTGTTTCGGACAGGTCGCAATTTGGCCTGAGGATGAACGGGAAGACGGGGAACCAATGAGAGACTAGCTCTAGGTGTTGGGACAGGCACAGGTCACTCTATTTTCCCATCAGGAAGAAGAATGAACCACAGGCTCAGCCTGCCCCCCGGAACCAGAATACGGCCTGAAGCAATCCTGCGCTTTGGCGGCCAGCTCCCAAAAAAGCGAGTTGACAAATGGAGCTCAGGGGCACTGCAATTCACAAACCTGCAGAGTTATAAATGATAACTCTCGTCCACAAATATATTGAGGGAAGGCAACGAAGAGGATTTGAAAGCAAGGCAGAATTGCAGGAAACAGGTTTCAGGAGGCAGAGTCGACTCGCCTTGAAAGCACATGAAAAGCGGCAAAGCGTTGACAATGATGCCCTTGGCCAAAAAGGGCGTATGCGTTTTTTCCTGAATATATTCAGGAAAAAACGCATACGCCCTTTTTGGCCAACCAGGCAAGCCGGAAAGGCAAATCAGCGCTACAAAGAAGTCTCGCTTGCCATCGGTCAAAAGGGCCATGCTGAAAAAAGTGTAAAAACCAGAAATGCAGGACAGGCCATGGAGACATGGGAGCCTTGCTACGCTGATGGGCGGGCTGTAAATTGCCAGCAGCCACTCTGGAGAAGTGTACGGTGTGTCCTGAAACATGTAATAAGCACAGCTTAGAGAGCATAGGGCACTTCCACTCATGGGCGTATAAATCGGGAAACCTAAAAATCAACAAGACACAGGCACCCCAAAGTTTAGGGCTGCTCTGTTTCCAAGAACCTCCACTTCGGTACACCTTCAATATCCCAGGAAAGCGAAAAATGGATAAAGAAGTTGTGGTACTTAGGCACAATGGAATATCACTCAGCCATGAAATCAATGTCATAAGGCTAGTAGCAGCAGGATGAGTGGATTTAGGTACGATGACTCTCAGTGAAATAAGTCACAGAGAAAAAGACACTTATCCTAAGATATCACTTATAGAGGGAATGTCAAAATCGCTACACTTGAACGGAATTACAAAACAGAACAGAGTCACACATTTAGAAAACACACTATGGCTGCTTAACGGGAAAGGTGAGGTGGGGTGATGTGTAAAACAAGGGTTTGAAATTAGCTCAGATACCGTTCCACAAGCCAAATATGTAATAGACAAGACCTACTCCCTGCTCAGTGAACTGGACTCAACAGCCCCTATTCACCGCCCAAGAATATATCTGACTAGTAAGAGTCTTAAAACCTAGGTATTGATCTCTCTCTGGAAGTGCATCAAGAGGGTGTAAAGCGGCATAAACACAGCAGTGAAAAGCAGCTAAACCCCATTATAAAAATAGATTACTTAAAAAAAACCCCAGAAAACAAAGACAGTGAAAGAGAGAGAAATTCTTACAAAATCCGTTCAGGGGCTCTGATGCAACCTGGATTGACCATATCTAGACCCACAGCTGGATGAGACATGAGGCTGGACACTCTTGGGGCTGAGAGGATTGGTGAGCTTGGGTGAGCAAACGCAGACCCTTTAAAGTCCTACTGCGTGGTACCCATGCCGTGGGTCCCAAATCTCCAGGTTCAAGGGCATCTTCCTACATCGAAAACATGTGTGGGAAACCCAGAAGATGGTACACCGTGTGATCGGGAAAGGGTTCTCAAACGCACCTCATTTCTCCTCTCCTTGTGCTCGGGTTCGCCATTCCAGCCGCTCTACTAACAATCTCCCTACTTGGAGAATCAGCACCTTTAACCTCCTGTTTCGGACAGGTCGCAATTTGGCCTGAGGATGAACGGGAAGAGGGGGAACCAATGAGAGAGTAGCTCTAGGTGTTGGGACAGGCACAGGTCACTCTATTTTCCCATCAGGAAGAAGAATGAAACACAGGCTCAGCCTGCCCCCGGAACCAGAATACGGCCTGAAGCAATCCTGCGCTTTGGCGGCCACCTCCCAAAAAAGCGAGTTGACAAATGGAGCTCAGGGGCACTGCAACTCACAAACCTGCAGAGTTATAAATGATAACTCTCGTCCACAAATATATTGAGGGAAGGCAACGAAGAGGATTTGAAAGCAAGGCAGAATTGCAGGAAACAGGTTTCAGGAGGCAGACTCGACTCGCCTTGAAAGCACATGAAAAGCGGCAAAGCGTTGACAATGATGCCCTTGGCCAAAAAGGGCGTATGCGTTTTTTCCTGAATATATTCAGGAAAAAACGCATACGCCCTTTTTGGCCAACCAGGCAAGCCAGAAAGGCAAATCAGCGCTACAAAGAAGTCTCGCTTGCCATCGGTCAAAAGGGCCATGCTGAAAAAAGTGTAAAAACCAGAAATGCAGGACAGGCCATGGAGACATGGGAGCCTTGCTACGCTGATGGGCGGGCTGTAAATTGCCAACAGCCACTCTGGAGAAGTGTACGGTGTGTCCTGAAACATGTAATAAGCACAGCTTAGAGAGCATAGGGCACTTCCACTCATGGGCGTATAAATCGGGAAACCTAAAAATCAACAAGACACAGGCACCCCAAAGTTTAGGGCTGCTCTGTTTCCAAGAACCTCCACTTCGGTACACCTTCAATATCCCAGGAAAGCGAAAAATGGATAAAGAAGTTGTGGTACTTAGACACAATGGAATATCACTCAGCCATGAAATCAATATCATAAGGCTAGTAGCAGCAGGATGCGTGGATTTAGGTACGATGACTCTCAGTGAAATAAGTCACAGAGAAAAAGACACTTATCCTAAGATATCACTTATAGAGGGAATGTCAAAATCGCTACACTTGAACGGAATTACAAAACAGAACAGAGTCACACATTTAGAAAACACACTATGGCTGCTTAACGGGAAAGGTGAGGTGGGGTGATGCATAAAACAAGGGTTTGAAATTAGCTCAGATACCGTTCCACAAGCCGAATATGTAATAGACAAGACCTACTCCCTGCTCAGTGAACTGGACTCAACAGCCCCTATTCACCGCCCAAGAATATATCTGACTAGTAAGAGTCTTAAAACCTAGGTATTGATCTCTCTCTGGAAGTGCATCAAGAGGGTGTAAAGCGGCATAAACACAGCAGTGAAAAGCAGCTAAACCCCATTATAAAAATAGATTACTTAAAAAAAAACCCATTAAACAAAGACAGTGAAAGAGAGAGAAATTCTTACAAAATCCGTTCAGGGGCTCTGATGCAACCTGGATTGACCATATCTAGACCCACAGCTGGATGAGACATGAGGCTGGACACTCTTGGGGCTGAGAGGATTGGTGAGCTTGGGTGAGCAAATGCAGACCCTTTAAAGTCCTACTGCGTGGTACCCATGCCGTGGGTCCCAAATCTCCAGGTTCAAGGGCATCTTCCTACATCGAAAACATGCGTGGGAAACCCAGAAGATGGTACACCGTGTGATCGGGAAAGGGTTCTCAAACGCACCTCATTTCTCCTCTCCTTGTGCTCGGGTTCGCCATTCCAGCCGCTCTACTAACAATCTCCCTACTTGGAGAATCAGCACCTTTAACCTCCTGTTTCGGACAGGTCGCAATTTGGCCTGAGGATGAACGGGAAGAGGGGGAACCAATGAGAGACTAGCTCTAGGTGTTGGGACAGGCACAGGTCACTCTATTTTCCCATCAGGAAGAAGAATGAGCCACAGGCTCAGCCTGCCCCCCGGAACCAGTATACGGCCTGAAGCAATCCTGCGCTTTGGCGGCCAGCTCCCAAAAAAGCGAGTTGACAAATGGAGCTCAGGGGCACTGCAACTCACAAACCTGCAGAGTTATAAATGATAACTCTCGTCCACAAATATATTGAGGGAAGGCAACGAGGAGGATTTGAAAGCAAGGCAGAATTGCAGGAAACAGGTTTCAGGAGGCAGAGTCGACTCGCCTTGAAAGCACATGAAAAGCGGCAAAGCGTTGACAATGATGCCCTTGGCCAAAAAGGGCGTATGCGTTTTTTCCTGAATATATTCAGGAAAAAACGCATACGCCCTTTTTGGCCAACCAGGCAAGCCCGAAAGGCAAATCAGCGCTACAAAGAAGTCTCGCTTGCCATCGGTCAAAAGGGCCATGCTGAAAAAAGTGTAAAAACCAGAAATGCAGGACAGGCCATGGAGACATGGGAGCCTTGCTACGCTGATGGGCGGGCTGTAAATTGCCAGCAGCCACTCTGGAGAAGTGTACGGTGTGTCCTGAAACATGTAGTAAGCACAGCTTAGAGAGCATAGGGCACTTCCACTCATGGGCGTATAAATCGGGAAACCTAAAAATCAACAAGACACAGGCACCCCAAAGTTTAGGGCTGCTCTGTTTCCAAGAACCTCCACTTCGGTACACCTTCAATATCCCAGGAAAGCGAAAAATGGATAAAGAAGTTGTGGTACTTAGGCACAATGGAATATCACTCAGCCATGAAATCAATGTCATAAGGCTAGTAGCAGCAGGATGAGTGGATTTAGGTACGATGACTCTCAGTGAAATAAGTCACAGAGAAAAAGACACTTATCCTAAGATATCACTTATAGAGGGAATGTCAAAATCGCTACACTTGAACTGAATTACAAAACAGAACAGAGTCACACATTTAGAAAACACACTATGGCTGCTTAACGGGAAAGGTGAGGTGGGGTGATGCATAAAACAAGGGTTTGAAATTAGCTCAGATACCGTTCCACAAGCCAAATATGTAATAGACAAGACCTACTCCCTGCTCAGTGAACTGGACTCAACAGCCCCTATTCACCGCCCAAGAATATATCTGACTAGTAAGAGTCTTAAAACCTAGGTATTGATCTCTCTCTGGAAGTGCATCAAGAGGGTGTAAAGCGGCATAAACACAGCAGTGAAAAGCAGCTAAACCCCATTATAAAAATAGATTATTTTAAAAAAACCCCATAAAACAAAGACAGTGAAAGAGAGAGAAATTCTTACAAAATCCGGTCAGGGGCTCTGATGCAACCTGGATTGACCATATCTAGACCCACAGCTGGATGAGACATGAGGCTGGACACTCTTGGGGCTGAGAGGATTGGTGAGCTTGGGTGAGCAAACGCAGACCCTTTAAAGTCCTACTGCGTGGTACCCATGCCGTGGGTCCCAAATCTCCAGGTTCAAGGGCATCTTCCTACATCGAAAACATGCGTGGGAAACCCAGAAGATGGTACACCGTGTGATCGGGAAAGGTTTCTCAAACGCACCTCATTTCTCCTCTCCTTGTGCTCGGGTTCGGCATTCCAGCCGCTCTACTAACAATCTCCCTACTTGGAGAATCAGCACCTTTAACCTCCTGTTTCGGACAGGTCGCAATTTGGCCTGAGGATGAACGGGAAGAGGGGGAACCAATGAGAGACTAGCTCTAGGTGTTGGGACAGGCACAGGTCACTCTATTTTCCCATCAGGAGGAAGAATGAGCCACAGGCTCAGCCTGCCCCCCGGAACCAGAATACGGCCTGAAGCAATCCTGCGCTTTGGCGGCCAGCTCCCAAAAAAGCGAGTTGACAAATGGAGCTCAGGGGCACTGCAATTCACAAACCTGCAGAGTTATAAATGATAACTCTCGTCCACAAATATATTGAGGGAAGGCAACGAAGAGGATTTGAAAGCAAGGCAGAATTGCAGGAAACAGGTTTCAGGAGGCAGAGTCGACTCGCCTTGAAAGCACATGAAAAGCGGCAAAGCGTTGACAATGATGCCCTTGGCCAAAAAGGGCGTATGCGTTTTTTCCTGAATATATTCAGGAAAAAACGCATACGCCCTTTTTGGCCAACCAGGCAAGCCGGAAAGGCAAATCAGCGCTACAAAGAAGTCTCGCTTGCCATCGGTCAAAAGGGCCATGCTGAAAAAAGTGTAAAAACCAGAAATGCAGGACAGGCCATGGAGACATGGGAGCCTTGCTACGCTGATGGGCGGGCTGTAAATTGCCAGCAGCCACTCTGGAGAAGTGTACGGTGTGTCCTGAAACATGTAATAAGCACAGCTTAGAGAGCATAGGGCACTTCCACTCATGGGCGTATAAATCGGGAAACCTAAAAATCAACAAGACACAGGCACCCCAAAGTTTAGGGCTGCTCTGTTTCCAAGAACCTCCACTTCGGTACACCTTCAATATCCCAGGAAAGCGAAAAATGGATAAAGAAGTTGTGGTACTTAGGCACAATGGAATATCACTCAGCCATGAAATCAATGTCATAAGGCTAGTAGCAGCAGGATGAGTGGATTTAGGTACGATGACTCTCAGTGAAATAAGTCACAGAGAAAAAGACACTTATCCTAAGATATCACTTATAGAGGGAATGTCAAAATCGCTACACTTGAACGGAATTACAAAACAGAACAGAGTCACACATTTAGAAAACACACTATGGCTGCTTAACGGGAAAGGTGAGGTGGGGTGATGTGTAAAACAAGGGTTTGAAATTAGCTCAGATACCGTTCCACAAGCCAAATATGTAATAGACAAGACCTACTCCCTGCTCAGTGAACTGGACTCAACAGCCCCTATTCACCGCCCAAGAATATATCTGACTAGTAAGAGTCTTAAAACCTATGTATTGATCTCTCTCTGGAAGTGCATCAAGAGGGTGTAAAGCGGCATAAACACAGCAGTGAAAAGCAGCTAAACCCCATTATAAAAATAGATTACTTAAAAAAAACCCCAGAAAACAAAGACAGTGAAAGAGAGAGAAATTCTTACAAAATCCGTTCAGGGGCTCTGATGCAACCTGGATTGACCATATCTAGACCCACAGCTGGATGAGACATGAGGCTGGACACTCTTGGGGCTGAGAGGATTGGTGAGCTTGGGTGAGCAAACGCAGACCCTTTAAAGTCCTACTGCGTGGTACCCATGCCGTGGGTCCCAAATCTCCAGGTTCAAGGGCATCTTCCTACATCGAAAACATGTGTGGGAAACCCAGAAGATGGTACACCGTGTGATCGGGAAAGGGTTCTCAAACGCACCTCATTTCTCCTCTCCTTGTGCTCGGGTTCGCCATTCCAGCCGCTCTACTAACAATCTCCCTACTTGGAGAATCAGCACCTTTAACCTCCTGTTTCGGACAGGTCGCAATTTGGCCTGAGGATGAACGGGAAGAGGGGGAACCAATGAGAGAGTAGCTCTAGGTGTTGGGACAGGCACAGGTCACTCTATTTTCCCATCAGGAAGAAGAATGAAACACAGGCTCAGCCTGCCCCCGGAAGCAGAATACGGCCTGAAGCAATCCTGCGCTTTGGCGGCCACCTCCCAAAAAAGCGAGTTGACAAATGGAGCTCAGGGGCACTGCAACTCACAAACCTGCAGAGTTATAAATGATAACTCTCGTCCACAAATATATTGAGGGAAGGCAACGAAGAGGATTTGAAAGCAAGGCAGAATTGCAGGAAACAGGTTTCAGGAGGCAGACTCGACTCGCCTTGAAAGCACATGAAAAGCGGCAAAGCGTTGACAATGATGCCCTTGGCCAAAAAGGGCGTATGCGTTTTTTCCTGAATATATTCAGGAAAAAACGCATACGCCCTTTTTGGCCAACCAGGCAAGCCAGAAAGGCAAATCAGCGCTACAAAGAAGTCTCGCTTGCCATCGGTCAAAAGGGCCATGCTGAAAAAAGTGTAAAAACCAGAAATGCAGGACAGGCCATGGAGACATGGGAGCCTTGCTACGCTGATGGGCGGGCTGTAAATTGCCAACAGCCACTCTGGAGAAGTGTACGGTGTGTCCTGAAACATGTAATAAGCACAGCTTAGAGAGCATAGGGCACTTCCACTCATGGGCGTATAAATCGGGAAACCTAAAAATCAACAAGACACAGGCACCCCAAAGTTTAGGGCTGCTCTGTTTCCAAGAACCTCCACTTCGGTACACCTTCAATATCCCAGGAAAGCGAAAAATGGATAAAGAAGTTGTGGTACTTAGACACAATGGAATATCACTCAGCCATGAAATCAATGTCATAAGGCTAGTAGCAGCAGGATGAGTGGATTTAGGTACGATGACTCTCAGTGAAATAAGTCACAGAGAAAAAGACACTTATCCTAAGATATCACTTATAGAGGGAATGTCAAAATCGCTACACTTGAACTGAATTACAAAACAGAACAGAGTCACACATTTAGAAAACACACTATGGCTGCTTAACGGGAAAGGTGAGGTGGGGTGATGCATAAAACAAGGGTTTGAAATTAGCTCAGATACCGTTCCACAAGCCAAATATGTAATAGACAAGACCTACTCCCTGCTCAGTGAACTGGACTCAACAGCCCCTATTCACCGCCCAAGAATATATCTGACTAGTAAGAGTCTTAAAACCTATATATCGATCTCTCTCTGGAAGTGCATCAAGAGGGTGCAAAGCGGCATAAACACAGCAGTGAAAAGCAGCTAAACCCCATTATAAAAATAGATTACTTAAAAAAAACCCCAGAAAACAAAGACAGTGAAAGAGAGAGAAATTCTTACAAAATCCGTTCAGGGGCTCTGATGCAACCTGGATTGACCATATCTAGACCCACAGCTGGATGAGACATAAGGCTGGACACTCTTGGGGCTGAGAGGATTGGTGAGCTTGGGTGAGCAAACGCAGACCCTTTAAAGTCCTACTGCGTGGTACCCATGCCGTGGGTCCCAAATCTCCAGGTTCAAGGGCATCTTCCTACATCGAAAACATGCGTGGGAAACCCAGAAGATGGTACACCGTGTGATCGGGAAAGGTTTCTCAAACGCACCTCATTTCTCCTCTCCTTGTGCTTGGGTTCGGCATTCCAGCCGCTCTACTAACAATCTCCCTACTTGGAGAATCAGCACCTTTAACCTCCTGTTTCGGACAGGTCGCAATTTGGCCTGAGGATGAACGGGAAGAGGGGGAACCAATGAGAGACTAGCTCTAGGTGTTGGGACAGGCACAGGTCACTCTATTTTCCCATCAGGAGGAAGAATGAGCCACAGGCTCAGCCTGCCCCCCGGAACCAGAATACGGCCTGAAGCAATCCTGCGCTTTGGCGGCCAGCTCCCAAAAAAGCGAGTTGACAAATGGAGCTCAGGGGCACTGCAACTCACAAACCTGCAGAGTTATAAATGATAACTCTCGTCCACAAATATATTGAGGGAAGGCAACGAGGAGGATTGGAAAGCAAGGCAGAATTGCAGGAAACAGGTTTCAGGAGGCAGACTCGACTCGCCTTGAAAGCACATGAAAAGCGGCAAAGCGTTGACAATGATGCCCTTGGCCAAAAAGGGCGTATGCGTTTTTTCCTGAATATATTCAGGAAAAAACGCATACGCCGTTTTTGGCCAACCAGGCAAGCCGGAAAGGCAAATCAGCGCTACAAAGAAGTCTCGCTTGCCATCGGTCAAAAGGGCCATGCTGAAAAAAGTGTAAAAACCAGAAATGCAGGACAGGCCATGGAGACATGGGAGCCTTGCTACGCTGATGGGCGGGCTGTAAATTGCCAGCAGCCACTCTGGAGAAATGTACGGTGTGTCCTGAAATATGTAATAAGCACAGGTTAGAGAGCATAGGGCACTTCCACTCATGGGCGTATAAATCGGGAAACCTAAAAATCAACAAGACACAGGCACCCCAAAGTTTAGGGCTGCTCTGTTTCCAAGAACCTCCACTTCGCTACACCTTCAATATCCCAGGAAAGCGAAAAATGGATAAAGAAGTTGTGGTACTTAGGCACAATGGAATATCACTCAGCCATGAAATCAATGTCATAAGGCTAGTAGCAGCAGGATGAGTGGATTTAGGTACGATGACTCTCAGTGAAATAAGTCACAGAGAAAAAGACACTTATCCTAAGATATCACTTATAGAGGGAATGACAAAATCGCTACACTTGAACGGAATTACAAGACAGAACAGAGTCACACATTTAGAAAACACACTATGGCTGCTTAACGGGAAAGGTGAGGTGGGGTGATGCATAAAACAAGGGTTTGAAATTAGCTCAGATACCGTTCCACAAGCCGAATATGTAATAGACAAGTCCTACTCCCTGCTCAGTGAACTGGACTCAACAGTCCCTATTCACCGCCCAAGAATATATCTGACTAGTAAGAGTCTTAAAACCTAGGTATTGCTCTCTCTCTGGAAGTGCATCAAAAGGGTGTAAAGCAGCATAAAGACAGCAGTGAAAAGCAGCTAAACCCCATTATAAAAATAGATTACTTAAAAAAAACCCCATAAAACAAAGACAGTGAAAGAGAGAGAAATTCTTACAAAATCCGTTCAGGGGCTCTGATGCAACCTGGATTGACCATATCTAGACCCACAGCTGGATGAGACATGAGGCTGGACACTCTTGGGGCTGAGAGGATTGGTGAGCTTGGGTGAGCAAACGCAGACCCTTTAAAGTCCTACTGCGTGGTACCCATGCCGTGGGTCCCAAATCTCCAGGTTCAAGGGCATCTTCCTACATCGAAAACATGCGTGGGAAACCCAGAAGATGGTACACCGTGTGATCGGGAAAGGGTTCTCAAACGCACCTCATTTCTCCTCTCCTTGTGCTCGGGTTCGCCATTCCAGCCGCTCTACTAACAATCTCCCTACTTGGAGAATCTGCACCTTTAACCTCCTGTTTCGGACAGGTCGCAATTTGGCCTGAGGATGAACGGGAAGACGGGGAACCAATGAGAGACTAGCTCTAGGTGTTGGGACAGGCACAGGTCACTCTATTTTCCCATCAGGAAGAAGAATGAACCACAGGCTCAGCCTGCCCCCCGGAACCAGAATACGGCCTGAAGCAATCCTGCGCTTTGGCGGCCAGCTCCCAAAAAAGCGAGTTGACAAATGGAGCTCAGGGGCACTGCAATTCACAAACCTGCAGAGTTATAAATGATAACTCTCGTCCACAAATATATTGAGGGAAGGCAACGAAGAGGATTTGAAAGCAAGGCAGAATTGCAGGAAACAGGTTTCAGGAGGCAGAGTCGACTCGCCTTGAAAGCACATGAAAAGCGGCAAAGCGTTGACAATGATGCCCTTGGCCAAAAAGGGCGTATGCGTTTTTTCCTGAATATATTCAGGAAAAAACGCATACGCCCTTTTTGGCCAACCAGGCAAGCCGGAAAGGCAAATCAGCGCTACAAAGAAGTCTCGCTTGCCATCGGTCAAAAGGGCCATGCTGAAAAAAGTGTAAAAACCAGAAATGCAGGACAGGCCATGGAGACATGGGAGCCTTGCTACGCTGATGGGCGGGCTGTAAATTGCCAGCAGCCACTCTGGAGAAGTGTACGGTGTGTCCTGAAACATTTAATAAGCACAGCTTAGAGAGCATAGGGCACTTCCACTCATGGGCGTATAAATCGGGAAACCTAAAAATCAACAAGACACAGGCACCCCAAAGTTTAGGGCTGCTCTGTTTCCAAGAACCTCCACTTCGGTACACCTTCAATATCCCAGGAAAGCGAAAAATGGATAAAGAAGTTGTGGTACTTAGGCACAATGGAATATCACTCAGCCATGAAATCAATGTCATAAGGCTAGTAGCAGCAGGATGAGTGGATTTAGGTACGATGACTCTCAGTGAAATAAGTCACAGAGAAAAAGACACTTATCCTAAGATATCACTTATAGAGGGAATGTAAAAATCGCTACACTTGAACGGAATTACAAAACAGAACAGAGTCACACATTTAGAAAACACACTATGGCTGCTTAACGGGAAAGGTGAGGTGGGGTGATGTGTAAAACAAGGGTTTGAAATTAGCTCAGATACCGTTCCACAAGCCAAATATGTAATAGACAAGACCTACTCCCTGCTCAGTGAACTGGACTCAACAGCCCCTATTCACCGCCCAAGAATATATCTGACTAGTAAGAGTCTTAAAACCTATGTATTGATCTCTCTCTGGAAGTGCATCAAGAGGGTGTAAAGCGGCATAAACACAGCAGTGAAAAGCAGCTAAACCCCATTATAAAAATAGATTACTTAAAAAAAACCCCATAAAACAAAGACAGTGAAAGAGAGAGAAATTCTTACAAAATCCGTTCAGGGGCTCTGATGCAACCTGGATTGACCATATCTAGACCCACAGCTGGATGAGACATGAGGCTGGACACTCTTGGGGCTGAGAGGATTGGTGAGCTTGGGTGAGCAAACGCAGACCCTTTAAAGTCCTACTGCGTGGTACCCATGCCGTGGGTCCCAAATCTCCAGGTTCAAGGGCATCTTCCTACATCGAAAACATGTGTGGGAAACCCAGAAGATGGTACACCGTGTGATCGGGAAAGGGTTCTCAAACGCACCTCATTTCTCCTCTCCTTGTGCTCGGGTTCGCCATTCCAGCCGCTCTACTAACAATCTCCCTACTTGGAGAATCAGCACCTTTAACCTCCTGTTTCGGACAGGTCGCAATTTGGCCTGAGGATGAACGGGAAGAGGGGGAACCAATGAGAGAGTAGCTCTAGGTGTTGGGACAGGCACAGGTCACTCTATTTTCCCATCAGGAAGAAGAATGAAACACAGGCTCAGCCTGCCCCCGGAACCAGAATACGGCCTGAAGCAATCCTGCGCTTTGGCGGCCACCTCCCAAAAAAGCGAGTTGACAAATGGAGCTCAGGGACACTGCAACTCACAAACCTGCAGAGTTATAAATGATAACTCTCGTCCACAAATATATTGAGGGAAGGCAACGAAGAGGATTTGAAAGCAAGGCAGAATTGCAGGAAACAGGTTTCAGGAGGCAGACTCGACTCGCCTTGAAAGCACATGAAAAGCGGCAAAGCGTTGACAATGATGCCCTTGGCCAAAAAGGGCGTATGCGTTTTTTCCTGAATATATTCAGGAAAAAACGCATACGCCCTTTTTGGACAACCAGGCAAGCCAGAAAGGCAAATCAGCGCTACAAAGAAGTCTCGCTTGCCATCGGTCAAAAGGGCCATGCTGAAAAAAGTGTAAAAACCAGAAATGCAGGACAGGCCATGGAGACATGGGAGCCTTGCTACGCTGATGGGCGGGCTGTAAATTGCCAACAGCCACTCTGGAGAAGTGTACGGTGTGTCCTGAAACATGTAATAAGCACAGCTTAGAGAGCATAGGGCACTTCCACTCATGGGCGTATAAATCGGGAAACCTAAAAATCAACAAGACACAGGCACCCCAAAGTTTAGGGCTGCTCTGTTTCCAAGAACCTCCACTTCGGTACACCTTCAATATCCCAGGAAAGCGAAAAATGGATAAAGAAGTTGTGGTACTTAGACACAATGGAATATCACTCAGCCATGAAATCAATGTCATAAGGCTAGTAGCAGCAGGATGAGTGGATTTAGGTACGATGACTCTCAGTGAAATAAGTCACAGAGAAAAAGACACTTATCCTAAGATATCACTTATAGAGGGAATGTCAAAATCGCTACACTTGAACGGAATTACAAAACAGAACAGAGTCACACATTTAGAAAACACACTATGGCTGCTTAACGGGAAAGGTGAGGTGGGGTGATGCATAAAACAAGGGTTTGAAATTAGCTCAGATACCGTTCCACAAGCCAAATATGTAATAGACAAGACCTACTCCCTGCTCAGTGAACTGGACTCATCAGCCCCTATTCACCGCCCAAGAATATATCTGACTAGTAAGAGTCTTAAAACCTATATATCGATCTCTCTCTGGAAGTGCATCAAGAGGGTGTAAAGCGGCATAAACACAGCAGTGAAAAGCAGCTAAACCCCATTATAAAAATAGATTACTTAAAAAAAACCCCAGAAAACAAAGACAGTGAAAGAGAGAGAAATTCTTACAAAATCCGTTCAGGGGCTCTGATGCAACCTGGATTGACCATATCTAGACCCACAGCTGGATGAGACATAAGGCTGGACACTCTTGGGGCTGAGAGGATTGGTGAGCTTGGGTGAGCAAACGCAGACCCTTTAAAGTCCTACTGCGTGGTACCCATGCCGTGGGTCCCAAATCTCCAGGTTCAAGGGCATCTTCCTACATCGAAAACATGCGTGGGAAACCCAGAAGATGGTACACCGTGTGATCGGGAAAGGGTTCTCAAACGCACCTCATTTCTCCTCTCCTTGTGCTCGGGTTCGCCATTCCAGCCGCTCTACTAACAATCTCCCTACTTGGAGAATCTGCACCTTTAACCTCCTGTTTCGGACAGGTGGCAATTTGGCCTGAGGATGAACGCGAAGACGGGGAACCAATGAGAGACTAGCTCTAGGTGTTGGGACAGGCACAGGTCACTCTATTTTCCCATCAGGAAGAAGAATGAACCACAGGCTCAGCCTGCCCCCGGAACCAGAATACGGCCTGAAGCAATCCTGCGCTTTGGCGGCCAGCTCCCAAAAAAGCGAGTTGACAAATGGAGCTCAGGGGCACTGCAACTCACAAACCTGCAGAATAATAAATGATAACTCTCGTCCACAAATATATTGAGGGAAGGCAACGAAGAGGATTTGAAAGCAAGGCAGAATTGCAGGAAACAGGTTTCAGGAGGCAGACTCGACTCGCCTTGAAAGCACATGAAAAGTGGCAAAGCGTTGACAATGATGCCCTTGGCCAAAAAGGGCGTATGCGTTTTTTCCTGAATATATTCAGGAAAAAACGCATACGCCCTTTTTGGCCAACCAGGCAAGCCGGAAAGGCAAATCAGCGCTACAAAGAAGTCTCGCTTGCCATCGGTCAAAAGGGCCATGCTGAAAAAAGTGTAAAAACCAGAAATGCAGGACAGGCCATGGAGACATGGGAGCCTTGCTACGCTGATGGGCGGGCTGTAAATTGCCAGCAGCCACTCTGGAGAAG
Source organism: Eubalaena glacialis (assembly GCF_028564815.1). Classification (NCBI taxonomy): domain Eukaryota; kingdom Metazoa; phylum Chordata; class Mammalia; order Artiodactyla; family Balaenidae; genus Eubalaena; species Eubalaena glacialis. The sequence continues at coordinate 115,037,156 of NC_083722.1, forward strand.
TGTACGGTGTGTCCTGAAACATTTAATAAGCACAGCTTAGAGAGCATAGGGCACCTCCACTCATGGGCGTATAAATCGGGAAACCTAAAAATCAACAAGACACAGGCACCCCAAAGTTTAGGGCTGCTCTGTTTCCAAGAACCTCCACTTCGGTACACCTTCAATATCCCAGGAAAGCGAAAAATGGATAAAGAAGTTGTGGTACTTAGGCACAATGGAATATCACTCAGCCATGAAATCAATGTCATAAGGCTAGTAGCAGCAGGATGAGTGGATTTAGGTACGATGACTCTCAGTGAAATAAGTCACAGAGAAAAAGACACTTATCCTAAGATATCACTTATAGAGGGAATGTCAAAATCGCTACACTTGAACTGAATTACAAAACAGAACAGAGTCACACATTTAGAAAACACACTATGGCTGCTTAACGGGAAAGGTGAGGTGGGGTGATGCATAAAACAAGGGTTTGAAATTAGCTCAGATACCGTTCCACAAGCCAAATATGTAATAGACAAGACCTACTCCCTGCTCAGTGAACTGGACTCAACAGCTCCTATTCACCGCCCAAGAATATATCTGACTAGTAAGAGTCTTAAAACCTATGTATTGATCTCTCTCTGGAAGTGCATCAAGAGGGTGTAAAGCGGCATAAACACAGCAGTGAAAAGCAGCTAAACCCCATTATAAAAATAGATTACTTAAAAAAAAAACCCCATAAAACAAAGACAGTGAAAGAGAGAGAAATTCTTACAAAATCCGTTCAGGGGCTCTGATGCAACCTGGATTGACCATATCTAGACCCACAGCTGGATGAGACATAAGGCTGGACACTCTTGGGGCTGAGAGGATTGGTGAGCTTGGGTGAGCAAACGCAGACCCTTTAAAGTCATACTGCGTGGTACCCATGCCGTGGGTCCCAAATCTCCAGGTTCAAGGGCATCTTCCTACATCGAAAACATGCGTGGGAAACCCAGAAGATGGTACACCGTGTGATCGGGAAAGGGTTCTCAAACGCACCTCATTTCTCCTCTCCTTGTGCTCGGGTTCGCCATTCCAGCCGCTCTACTAACAATCTCCCTACTTGGAGAATCTGAACCTTTAACCTCCTGTTTCGGACAGGTGGCAATTTGGCCTGAGGATAAACGCGAAGACGGGGAACCAATGAGAGACTAGCTCTAGGTGTTGGGACAGGCACAGGTCACTCTATTTTCCCATCAGGAAGAAGAATGAAACACAGGCTCAGCCTGCCCCCGGAACCAGAATACGGCCTGAAGCAATCCTGCGCTTTGGCGGCCACCTCCCAAAAAAGCGAGTTGACAGATGGAGCTCAGGGGCACTGCAACTCACAAACCTGCAGAGTTATAAATGATAACTCTCGTCCACAAATATATTGAGGGAAGGCAACGAAGAGGATTTGAAAGCAAGGCAGAATTGCAGGAAACAGGTTTCAGGAGGCAGACTCGACTCGCCTTGAAAGCACATGAAAAGCGGCAAAGCGTTGACAATGATGCCCTTGGCCAAAAAGGGCGTATGCGTTTTTTCCTGAATATATTCAGGAAAAAACGCATACGCCCTTTTTGGCCAACCAGGCAAGCCGGAAAGGCAAATCAGCGCTACAAAGAAGTCTCGCTTGCCATCGGTCAAAAGGGCCATGCTGAAAAAAGTGTAAAAACTAGAAATGCAGGACAGGCCATGGAGACATGGGAGCCTTGCTACGCTGATGGGCGGGCTGTAAATTGCCAACAGCCACTCTGGAGAAGTGTACGGTGTGTCCTGAAACATGTAATAAGCACAGCTTAGAGAGCATAGGGCACTTCCACTCATGGGCGTATAAATCGGGAAACCTAAAAATCAACAAGACACAGGCACCCCAAAGTTTAGGGCTGCTCTGTTTCCAAGAACCTCCACTTCGGTACACCTTCAATATCCCAGGAAAGCGAAAAATGGATAAAGAAGTTGTGGTACTTAGGCACAATGGAATATCACTCAGCCATGAAATCAATGTCATAAGGCTAGTAGCAGCAGGATGAGTGGATTTAGGTACGATGACTCTCAGTGAAATAAGTCACAGAGAAAAAGACACTTATCCTAAGATATCACTTATAGAGGGAATGTCAAAATCGCTACACTTGAACTGAATTACAAAACAGAACAGAGTCACACATTTAGAAAACACACTATGGCTGCTTAACGGGAAAGGTGAGGTGGGGTGATGCATAAAACAAGGGTTTGAAATTAGCTCAGATACCGTTCCACAAGCCAAATATGTAATAGACAAGACCTACTCCCTGCTCAGTGAACTGGACTCAACAGCCCCTATTCACCGCCCAAGAATATATCTGACTAGTAAGAGTCTTAAAACCTATATATCGATCTCTCTCTGGAAGTGCATCAAGAGGGTGTAAAGCGGCATAAACACAGCAGTGAAAAGCAGCTAAACCCCATTATAAAAATAGATTACTTAAAAAAAACCCCAGAAAACAAAGACAGTGAAAGAGAGAGAAATTCTTACAAAATCCGTTCAGGGGCTCTGATGCAACCTGGATTGACCATATCTAGACCCACAGCTGGATGAGACATGAGGCTGGACACTCTTGGGGCTGAGAGGATTGGTGAGCTTGGGTGAGCAAACGCAGACCCTTTAAAGTCATACTGCGTGGTACCCATGCCGTGGGTCCCAAATCTCCAGGTTCAAGGGCATCTTCCTACATCGAAAACATGCGTGGGAAACCCAGAAGATGGTACACCGTGTGATCGGGAAAGGGTTCTCAAACGCACCTCATTTCTCCTCTCCTTGTGCTCGGGTTCGCCATTCCAGCCGCTCTACTAACAATCTCCCTACTTGGAGAATCTGCACCTTTAACCTCCTGTTTCGGACAGGTGGCAATTTGGCCTGAGGATGAACGCGAAGACGGGGAACCAATGAGAGACTAGCTCTAGGTGTTGGGACAGGCACAGGTCACTCTATTTTCCCATCAGGAAGAAGAATGAACCACAGGCTCAGCCTGCCCCCGGAACCAGAATACGGCCTGAAGCAATCCTGCGCTTTGGCGGCCAGCTCCCAAAAAAGCGAGTTGACAAATGGAGCTCAGGGGCACTGCAACTCACAAACCTGCAGAATAATAAATGATAACTCTCGTCCACAAATATATTGAGGGAAGGCAATGAAGAGGATTTGAAAGCAAGGCAGAATTGCAGGAAACAGGTTTCAGGAGGCAGACTCGACTCGCCTTGAAAGCACATGAAAAGTGGCAAAGCGTTGACAATGATGCCCTTGGCCAAAAAGGGCGTATGCGTTTTTTCCTGAATATATTCAGGAAAAAACGCATACGCCCTTTTTGGCCAACCAGGCAAGCCGGAAAGGCAAATCAGCGCTACAAAGAAGTCTCGCTTGCCATCGGTCAAAAGGGCCATGCTGAAAAAAGTGTAAAAACCAGAAATGCAGGACAGGCCATGGAGACATGGGAGCCTTGCTACGCTGATGGGCGGGCTGTAAATTGCCAACAGCCACTCTGGAGAAGTGTACGGTGTGTCCTGAAACATGTAATAAGCACAGCTTAGAGAGCATAGGGCACTTCCACTCATGGGCGTATAAATCGGGAAACCTAAAAATCAACAAGACACAGGCACCCCAAAGTTTAGGGCTGCTCTGTTTCCAAGAACCTCCACTTCGGTACACCTTCAATATCCCAGGAAAGCGAAAAATGGATAAAGAAGTTGTGGTACTTAGGCACAATGGAATATCACTCAGCCATGAAATCAATGTCATAAGGCTAGTAGCAGCAGGATGAGTGGATTTAGGTACGATGACTCTCAGTGAAATAAGTCACAGAGAAAAAGACACTTATCCTAAGATATCACTTATAGAGGGAATGTCAAAATCGCTACACTTGAACTGAATTACAAAACAGAACAGAGTCACACATTTAGAAAACACACTATGGCTGCTTAACGGGAAAGGTGAGGTGGGGTGATGCATAAAACAAGGGTTTGAAATTAGCTCAGATACCGTTCCACAAGCCGAATATGTAATAGACAAGACCTACTCCCTGCTCAGTGAACTGGACTCAACAGCCCCTATTCACCGCCCAAGAATATATCTGACTAGTAAGAGTCTTAAAACCTATATATCGATCTCTCTCTGGAAGTGCATCAAGAGGGTGTAAAGCGGCATAAACACAGCAGTGAAAAGCAGCTAAACCCCATTATAAAAATAGATTACTTAAAAAAAACCCCAGAAAACAAAGACAGTGAAAGAGAGAGAAATTCTTACAAAATCCGTTCAGGGGCTCTGATGCAACCTGGATTGACCATATCTAGACCCACAGCTGGATGAGACATAAGGCTGGACACTCTTGGGGCTGAGAGGATTGGTGAGCTTGGGTGAGCAAACGCAGACCCTTTAAAGTCATACTGCGTGGTACCCATGCCGTGGGTCCCAAATCTCCAGGTTCAAGGGCATCTTCCTACATCGAAAACATGCGTGGGAAACCCAGAAGATGGTACACCGTGTGATCGGGAAAGGGTTCTCAAACGCACCTCATTTCTCCTCTCCTTGTGCTCGGGTTCGCCATTCCAGCCGCTCTACTAACAATCTCCCTACTTGGAGAATCTGCACCTTTAACCTCCTGTTTCGGACAGGTGGCAATTTGGCCTGAGGATGAACGCGAAGACGGGGAACCAATGAGAGACTAGCTCTAGGTGTTGGGACAGGCACAGGTCACTCTATTTTCCCATCAGGAAGAAGAATGAACCACAGGCTCAGCCTGCCCCCGGAACCAGAATACGGCCTGAAGCAATCCTGCGCTTTGGCGGCCAGCTCCCAAAAAAGCGAGTTGACAAATGGAGCTCAGGGGCACTGCAACTCACAAACCTGCAGAATAATAAATGATAACTCTCGTCCACAAATATATTGAGGGAAGGCAACGAAGAGGATTTGAAAGCAAGGCAGAATTGCAGGAAACAGGTTTCAGGAGGCAGACTCGACTCGCCTTGAAAGCACATGAAAAGTGGCAAAGCGTTGACAATGATGCCCTTGGCCAAAAAGGGCGTATGCGTTTTTTCCTGAATATATTCAGGAAAAAACGCATACGCCCTTTTTGGCCAACCAGGCAAGCCGGAAAGGCAAATCAGCGCTACAAAGAAGTCTCGCTTGCCATCGGTCAAAAGGGCCATGCTGAAAAAAGTGTAAAAACCAGAAATGCAGGACAGGCCATGGAGACATGGGAGCCTTGCTACGCTGATGGGCGGGCTGTAAATTGCCAGCAGCCACTCTGGAGAAGTGTACGGTGTGTCCTGAAACATTTAATAAGCACAGCTTAGAGAGCATAGGGCACTTCCACTCATGGGCGTATAAATCGGGAAACCTAAAAATCAACAAGACACAGGCACCCCAAAGTTTAGGGCTGCTCTGTTTCCAAGAACCTCCACTTCGGTACACCTTCAATATCCCAGGAAAGCGAAAAATGGATAAAGAAGTTGTGGTACTTAGGCACAATGGAATATCACTCAGCCATGAAATCAATGTCATAAGGCTAGTAGCAGCAGGATGAGTGGATTTAGGTACGATGACTCTCAGTGAAATAAGTCACAGAGAAAAAGACACTTATCCTAAGATATCACTTATAGAGGGAATGTCAAAATCGCTACACTTGAACTGAATTACAAAACAGAACAGAGTCACACATTTAGAAAACACACTATGGCTGCTTAACGGGAAAGGTGAGGTGGGGTGATGCATAAAACAAGGGTTTGAAATTAGCTCAGATACCGTTCCACAAGCCAAATATGTAATAGACAAGACCTACTCCCTGCTCAGTGAACTGGACTCAACAGCTCCTATTCACCGCCCAAGAATATATCTGACTAGTAAGAGTCTTAAAACCTATGTATTGATCTCTCTCTGGAAGTGCATCAAGAGGGTGTAAAGCGGCATAAACACAGCAGTGAAAAGCAGCTAAACCCCATTATAAAAATAGATTACTTAAAAAAAAAACCCATAAAACAAAGACAGTGAAAGAGAGAAAAATTCTTACAAAATCCGTTCAGGGGCTCTGATGCAACCTGGATTGACCATATCTAGACCCACAGCTGGATGAGACATAAGGCTGGACACTCTTGGGGCTGAGAGGATTGGTGAGCTTGGGTGAGCAAACGCAGACCCTTTAAAGTCATACTGCGTGGTACCCATGCCGTGCGTCCCAAATCTCCAGGTTCAAGGGCATCTTCCTACATCGAAAACATGCGTGGGAAACCCAGAAGATGGTACACCGTGTGATCGGGAAAGGGTTCTCAAACGCACCTCATTTCTCCTCTCCTTGTGCTCGGGTTCGCCATTCCAGCCGCTCTACTAACAATCTCCCTACTTGGAGAATCTGAACCTTTAACCTCCTGTTTCGGACAGGTGGCAATTTGGCCTGAGGATAAACGCGAAGACGGGGAACCAATGAGAGACTAGCTCTAGGTGTTGGGACAGGCACAGGTCACTCTATTTTCCCATCAGGAAGAAGAATGAAACACAGGCTCAGCCTGCCCCCGGAACCAGAATACGGCCTGAAGCAATCCTGCGCTTTGGCGGCCACCTCCCAAAAAAGCGAGTTGACAGATGGAGCTCAGGGGCACTGCAACTCACAAACCTGCAGAGTTATAAATGATAACTCTCGTCCACAAATATATTGAGGGAAGGCAACGAAGAGGATTTGAAAGCAAGGCAGAATTGCAGGAAACAGGTTTCAGGAGGCAGACTCGACTCGCCTTGAAAGCACATGAAAAGCGGCAAAGCGTTGACAATGATGCCCTTGGCCAAAAAGGGCGTATGCGTTTTTTCCTGAATATATTCAGGAAAAAACGCATACGCCCTTTTTGGCCAACCAGGCAAGCCGGAAAGGCAAATCAGCGCTACAAAGAAGTCTCGCTTGCCATCGGTCAAAAGGGCCATGCTGAAAAAAGTGTAAAAACTAGAAATGCAGGACAGGCCATGGAGACATGGGAGCCTTGCTACGCTGATGGGCGGGCTGTAAATTGCCAACAGCCACTCTGGAGAAGTGTACGGTGTGTCCTGAAACATGTAATAAGCACAGCTTAGAGAGCATAGGGCACTTCCACTCATGGGCGTATAAATCGGGAAACCTAAAAATCAACAAGACACAGGCACCCCAAAGTTTAGGGCTGCTCTGTTTCCAAGAACCTCCACTTCGGTACACCTTCAATATCCCAGGAAAGCGAAAAATGGATAAAGAAGTTGTGGTACTTAGGCACAATGGAATATCACTCAGCCATGAAATCAATGTCATAAGGCTAGTAGCAGCAGGATGAGTGGATTTAGGTACGATGACTCTCAGTGAAATAAGTCACAGAGAAAAAGACACTTATCCTAAGATATCACTTATAGAGGGAATGTCAAAATCGCTACACTTGAACTGAATTACAAAACAGAACAGAGTCACACATTTAGAAAACACACTATGGCTGCTTAACGGGAAAGGTGAGGTGGGGTGATGCATAAAACAAGGGTTTGAAATTAGCTCAGATACCGTTCCACAAGCCAAATATGTAATAGACAAGACCTACTCCCTGCTCAGTGAACTGGACTCAACAGCCCCTATTCACCGCCCAAGAATATATCTGACTAGTAAGAGTCTTAAAACCTATATATCGATCTCTCTCTGGAAGTGCATCAAGAGGGTGTAAAGCGGCATAAACACAGCAGTGAAAAGCAGCTAAACCCCATTATAAAAATAGATTACTTAAAAAAAACCCCATAAAACAAAGACAGTGAAAGAGAGAGAAATTCTTACAAAATCCGTTCAGGGGCTCTGATGCAACCTGGATTGACCATATCTAGACCCACAGCTGGATGAGACATAAGGCTGGACACTCTTGGGGCTGAGAGGATTGGTGAGCTTGGGTGAGCAAACGCAGACCCTTTAAAGTCATACTGCGTGGTACCCATGCCGTGGGTCCCAAATCTCCAGGTTCAAGGGCATCTTCCTACATCGAAAACATGCGTGGGAAACCCAGAAGATGGTACACCGTGTGATCGGGAAAGGGTTCTCAAACGCACCTCATTTCTCCTCTCCTTGTGCTCGGGTTCGCCATTCCAGCCGCTCTACTAACAATCTCCCTACTTGGAGAATCAGCACCTTTAACCTCCTGTTTCGGACAGGTGGCAATTTGGCCTGAGGATGAACGCGAAGACGGGGAACCAATGAGAGACTAGCTCTAGGTGTTGGGACAGGCACAGGTCACTCTATTTTCCCATCAGGAAGAAGAATGAACCACAGTCTCAGCCTGCCCCCCGGAACCAGAATACGGCCTGAAGCAATCCTGCGCTTTGGTGGCCAGCTCCCAAAAAAGCGAGTTGACAAATGGAGCTCAAGGGCACTGCAACTCACAAACCTGCAGAGTTATAAATGATAACTCTCGTCCACAAATATATTGAGGGAAGGCAACGAAGAGGATTTGAAAGCAAGGCAGAATTGCAGGAAACAGGTTTCAGAAGGCAGACTCGACTCGCCTTGAAAGCACATGAAAAGCGGCAAATCGTTGACAATGATGCCCTTGGCCAAAAAGGGCGTATGCGTTTTTTCCTGAATATATTCAGGAAAAAACGCATACGCCCTTTTTGGCCAACCAGGCAAGCCGGAAAGGCAAATCAGCGCTACAAAGAAGTCTCGCTTGCCATCGGTCAAAAGGGCCATGCTGAAAAAAGTGTAAAAACCAGAAATGCAGGACAGGCCATGGAGACATGGGAGCCTTGCTACGCTGATGGGCGGGCTGTAAATTGCCAACAGCCACTCTGGAGAAGTGTACGGTGTGTCCTGAAACATGTAATAAGCACAGCTTAGAGAGCATAGGGCACTTCCACTCATGGGCGTATAAATCGGGAAACCTAAAAATCAACAAGACACAGGCACCCCAAAGTTTAGGGCTGCTCTGTTTCCAAGAACCTCCACTTCGGTACACCTTCAATATCCCAGGAAAGCGAAAAATGGATAAAGAAGTTGTGGTACTTAGGCACAATGGAATATCACTCAGCCATGAAATCAATGTCATAAGGCTAGTAGCAGCAGGATGAGTGGATTTAGGTACGATGACTCTCAGTGAAATAAGTCACAGAGAAAAAGACACTTATCCTAAGATATCACTTATAGAGGGAATGTCAAAATCGCTACACTTGAACTGAATTACAAAACAGAACAGAGTCACACATTTAGAAAACACACTATGGCTGCTTAACGGGAAAGGTGAGGTGGGGTGATGTGTAAAACAAGGGTTTGAAATTAGCTCAGATACCGTTCCACAAGCCAAATATGTAATAGACAAGACCTACTCCCTGCTCAGTGAACTGGACTCAACAGCCCCTATTCACCGCCCAAGAATATATCTGACTAGTAAGAGTCTTAAAACCTATGTATTGATCTCTCTCTGGAAGTGCATCAAGAGGGTGTAAAGCGGCATAAACACAGCAGTGAAAAGCAGCTAAACCCCATTATAAAAATAGATTACTTAAAAAAAACCCATAAAACAAAGACAGTGAAAGAGAGAGAAATTCTTACAAAATCCGTTCAGGGGCTCTGATGCAACCTGGATTGACCATATCTAGACCCACAGCTGGATGAGACATGAGGCTGGACACTCTTGGGGCTGAGAGGATTGGTGAGCTTGGGTGAGCAAACGCAGACCCTTTAAAGTCATACTGCGTGGTACCCATGCCGTGGGTCCCAAATCTCCAGGTTCAAGGGCATCTTCCTACATCGAAAACATGCGTGGGAAACCCAGAAGATGGTACACCGTGTGATCGGGAAAGGGTTCTCAAACGCACCTCATTTCTCCTCTCCTTGTGCTCGGGTTCGCCATTCCAGCCGCTCTACTAACAATCTCCCTACTTGGAGAATCTGCACCTTTAACCTCCTGTTTCGGACAGGTGGCAATTTGGCCTGAGGATGAACGCGAAGAGGGGGAACCAATGAGAGAGTAGCTCTAGGTGTTGGGACAGGCACAGGTCACTCTATTTTCCCATCAGGAAGAAGAATGAAACACAGGCTCAGCCTGCCCCCGGAACCAGAATACGGCCTGAAGCAATCCTGCGCTTTGGCGGCCACCTCCCAAAAAAGCGAGTTGACAGATGGAGCTCAGGGGCACTGCAACTCACAAACCTGCAGAGTTATAAATGATAACTCTCGTCCACAAATATATTGAGGGAAGGCAACGAAGAGGATTTGAAAGCAAGGCAGAATTGCAGGAAACAGGTTTCAGGAGGCAGACTCGACTCGCCTTGAAAGCACATGAAAAGCGGCAAAGCGTTGACAATGATGCCCTTGGCCAAAAGGGGCGTATGCGTTTTTTCCTGAATATATTCAGGAAAAAACGCATACGCCCCTTTTGGCCAACCAGGCAAGCCGGAAAGGCAAATCAGCACTACAAAGAAGTCTCGCTTGCCATCGGTCAAAAGGGCCATGCTGAAAAAAGTGTAAAAACCAGAAATGCAGGACAGGCCATGGAGACATGGGAGCCTTGCTACGCTGATGGGCGGGCTGTAAATTGCCAACAGCCACTCTGGAGAAGTGTACGGTGTGTCCTGAAACATGTAATAAGCACAGCTTAGAGAGCATAGGGCACTTCCACTCATGGGCGTATAAATCGGGAAACCTAAAAATCAACAAGACACAGGCACCCCAAAGTTTAGGGCTGCTCTGTTTCCAAGAACCTCCACTTCGGTACACCTTCAATATCCCAGGAAAGCGAAAAATGGATAAAGAAGTTGTGGTACTTAGGCACAATGGAATATCACTCAGCCATGAAATCAATGTCATAAGGCTAGTAGCAGCAGGATGAGTGGATTTAGGTACGATGACTCTCAGTGAAATAAGTCACAGAGAAAAAGACACTTATCCTAAGATATCACTTATAGAGGGAATGTCAAAATCGCTACACTTGAACTGAATTACAAAACAGAACAGAGTCACACATTTAGAAAACACACTATGGCTGCTTAACGGGAAAGGTGAGGTGGGGTGATGTGTAAAACAAGGGTTTGAAATTAGCTCAGATACCGTTCCACAAGCCAAATATGTAATAGACAAGACCTACTCCCTGCTCAGTGAACTGGACTCAACAGCCCCTATTCACCGCCCAAGAATATATCTGACTAGTAAGAGTCTTAAAACCTATGTATTGATCTCTCTCTGGAAGTGCATCAAGAGGGTGTAAAGCGGCATAAACACAGCAGTGAAAAGCAGCTAAACCCCATTATAAAAATAGATTACTTAAAAAAAAACCCATAAAACAAAGACAGTGAAAGAGAGAGAAATTCTTACAAAATCCGTTCAGGGGCTCTGATGCAACCTGGATTGACCATATCTAGACCCACAGCTGGATGAGACATGAGGCTGGACACTCTTGGGGCTGAGAGGATTGGTGAGCTTGGGTGAGCAAACGCAGACCCTTTAAAGTCCTACTGCGTGGTACCCATGCCGTGGGTCCCAAATCTCCAGGTTCAAGGGCATCTTCCTACATCGAAAACATGTGTGGGAAACCCAGAAGATGGTACACCGTGTGATTGGGAAAGGGTTCTCAAACGCACCTCATTTCTCCTCTCCTTGTGCTCGGGTTCGCCATTCCAGCCGCTCTACTAACAATCTCCCTACTTGGAGAATCAGCACCTTTAACCTCCTGTTTCGGACAGGTCGCAATTTGGCCTGAGGATGAACGGGAAGAGGGGGAACCAATGAGAGAGTAGCTCTAGGTGTTGGGACAGGCACAGGTCACTCTATTTTCCCATCAGGAAGAAGAATGAAACACAGGCTCAGCCTGCCCCCGGAACCAGAACACGGCCTGAAGCAATCCTGCGCTTTGGCGGCCACCTCCCAAAAAAGCGAGTTGACAGATGGAGCTCAGGGGCACTGCAACTCACAAACCTGCAGAGTTATAAATGATAACTCTCGTCCACAAATATATTGAGGGAAGGCAACGAAGAGGATTTGAAAGCAAGGCAGAATTGCAGGAAACAGGTTTCAGGAGGCAGACTCGACTCGCCTTGAAAGCACATGAAAAGCGGCAAAGCGTTGACAATGATGCCCTTGGCCAAAAAGGGCGTATGCGTTTTTTCCTGAATATATTCAGGAAAAAACGCATACGCCCTTTTTGGCCAACCAGGCAAGCCGGAAAGGCAAATCAGCGCTACAAAGAAGTCTCGCTTGCCATCGGTCAAAAGGGCCATGCTGAAAAAAGTGTAAAAACCAGAAATGCAGGACAGGCCATGGAGACATGGGAGCCTTGCTACGCTGATGGGCGGGCTGTAAATTGCCAACAGCCACTCTGGAGAAGTGTACGGTGTGTCCTGAAACATGTAATAAGCACAGCTTAGAGAGCATAGGGCACTTCCACTCATGGGCGTATAAATCGGGAAACCTAAAAATCAACAAGACACAGGCACCCCAAAGTTTAGGGCTGCTCTGTTTCCAAGAACCTCCACTTCGGTACACCTTCAATATCCCAGGAAAGCGAAAAATGGATAAAGAAGTTGTGGTACTTAGGCACAATGGAATATCACTCAGCCATGAAATCAATGTCATAAGGCTAGTAGCAGCAGGATGAGTGGATTTAGGTACGATGACTCTCAGTGAAATAAGTCACAGAGAAAAAGACACTTATCCTAAGATATCACTTATAGAGGGAATGTCAAAATCGCTACACTTGAACTGAATTACAAAACAGAACAGAGTCACACATTTAGAAAACACACTATGGCTGCTTAACGGGAAAGGTGAGGTGGGGTGATGCATAAAACAAGGGTTTGAAATTAGCTCAGATACCGTTCCACAAGCCAAATATGTAATAGACAAGACCTACTCCCTGCTCAGTGAACTGGACTCAACAGCCCCTATTCACCGCCCAAGAATATATCTGACTAGTAAGAGTCTTAAAACCTATGTATTGATCTCTCTCTGGAAGTGCATCAAGAGGGTGTAAAGCGGCATAAACACAGCAGTGAAAAGCAGCTAAACCCCATTATAAAAATAGATTACTTAAAAAAAACCCCATAAAACAAAGACAGTGAAAGAGAGAGAAATTCTTACAAAATCCGTTCAGGGGCTCTGATGCAACCTGGATTGACCATATCTAGACCCACAGCTGGATGAGACATGAGGCTGGACACTCTTGGGGCTGAGAGGATTGGTGAGCTTGGGTGAGCAAACGCAGACCCTTTAAAGTCATACTGCGTGGTACCCATGCCGTGGGTCCCAAATCTCCAGGTTCAAGGGCATCTTCCTACATCGAAAACATGCGTGGGAAACCCAGAAGATGGTACACCGTGTGATCGGGAAAGGGTTCTCAAACGCACCTCATTTCTCCTCTCCTTGTGCTCGGGTTCGCCATTCCAGCCGCTCTACTAACAATCTCCCTACTTGGAGAATCAGCACCTTTAACCTCCTGTTTCGGACAGGTCGCAATTTGGCCTGAGGATGAACGGGAAGAGGGGGAACCAATGAGAGACTAGCTCTAGGTGTTGGGACAGGCACAGGTCACTCTATTTTCCCATCAGGAAGAAGAATGAACCACAGGCTCAGCCTGCCCCCGGAACCAGAATACGGCCTGAAGCAATCCTGCGCTTTGGCGGCCAGCTCCCAAAAAAGCGAGTTGACAAATGGAGCTCAAGGGCACTGCAATTCACAAACCTGCAGAGTTATAAATGATAACTCTCGTCCACAAATATATTGAGGGAAGGCAACGAAGAGGATTTGAAAGCAAGGCAGAATTGCAGGAAACAGGTTTCAGGAGGCAGACTCGACTCGCCTTGAAAGCACATGAAAAGTGGCAAAGCGTTGACAATGATGCCCTTGGCCAAAAAGGGCGTATGCGTTTTTTCCTGAATATATTCAGGAAAAAACGCATACGCCCTTTTTGGCCAACCAGGCAAGCCGGAAAGGCAAATCAGCGCTACAAAGAAGTCTCGCTTGCCATCGGTCAAAAGGGCCATGCTGAAAAAAGTGTAAAAACCAGAAATGCAGGACAGGCCATGGAGACATGGGAGCCTTGCTACGCTGATGGGCGGGCTGTAAATTGCCAGCAGCCACTCTGGAGAAGTGTACGGTGTGTCCTGAAACATGTAATAAGCACAGCTTAGAGAGCATAGGGCACTTCCACTCATGGGCGTATAAATCGGGAAACCTAAAAATCAACAAGACACAGGCACCCCAAAGTTTAGGGCTGCTCTGTTTCCAAGAACCTCCACTTCGGTACACCTTCAATATCCCAGGAAAGCGAAAAATGGATAAAGAAGTTGTGGTACTTAGGCACAATGGAATATCACTCAGCCATGAAATCAATGTCATAAGGCTAGTAGCAGCAGGATGAGTGGATTTAGGTACGATGACTCTCAGTGAAATAAGTCACAGAGAAAAAGACGCTTATCCTAAGATATCACTTATAGAGGGAATGTCAAAATCGCTACACTTGAACTGAATTACAAAACGGAACAGAGTCACACATTTAGAAAACACACTATGGCTGCTTAACGGGAAAGGTGAGGTGGGGTGATGCATAAAACAAGGGTTTGAAATTAGCTCAGATACCGTTCCACAAGCCAAATATGTAATAGACAAGACCTACTCCCTGCTCAGTGAACTGGACTCAACAGCTCCTATTCACCGCCCAAGAATATATCTGACTAGTAAGAGTTTTAAAACCTATGTATTGATCTCTCTCTGGAAGTGCATCAAGAGGGTGTAAAGCGGCATAAACACAGCAGTGAAAAGCAGCTAAACCCCATTATAAAAATAGATTACTTAAAAAAAACCCCATAAAACAAAGACAGTGAAAGAGAGAGAAATTCTTACAAAATCCGTTCAGGGGCTCTGATGCAACCTGGATTGACCATATCTAGACCCACAGCTGGATGAGACATGAGGCTGGACACTCTTGGGGCTGAGAGGATTGGTGAGCTTGGGTGAGCAAACGCAGACCCTTTAAAGTCATACTGCGTGGTACCCATGCCGTGGGTCCCAAATCTCCAGGTTCAAGGGCATCTTCCTACATCGAAAACATGCGTGGGAAACCCAGAAGATGGTACACCGTGTGATCGGGAAAGGGTTCTCAAACGCACCTCATTTCTCCTCTCCTTGTGCTCGGGTTCGCCATTCCAGCCGCTCTACTAACAATCTCCCTACTTGGAGAATCAGCACCTTTAACCTCCTGTTTCGGACAGGTCGCAATTTGGCCTGAGGATGAACGGGAAGAGGGGGAACCAATGAGAGACTAGCTCTAGGTGTTGGGACAGGCACAGGTCACTCTATTTTCCCATCAGGAAGAAGAATGAACCACAGGCTCAGCCTGCCCCCGGAACCAGAATACGGCCTGAAGCAATCCTGCGCTTTGGCGGCCACCTCCCAAAAAAGCGAGTTGACAGATGGAGCTCAGGGGCACTGCAACTCACAAACCTGCAGAGTTATAAATGATAACTCTCGTCCACAAATATATTGAGGGAAGGCAACGAAGAGGATTTGAAAGCAAGGCAGAATTGCAGGAAACAGGTTTCAGGAGGCAGACTCGACTCGCCTTGAAAGCACATGAAAAGCGGCAAAGCGTTGACAATGATGCCCTTGGCCAAAAAGGGCGTATGCGTTTTTTCCTGAATATATTCAGGAAAAAACGCATACGCCCTTTTTGGCCAACCAGGCAAGCCGGAAAGGCAAATCAGCGCTACAAAGAAGTCTCGCTTGCCATCGGTCAAAAGGGCCATGCTGAAAAAAGTGTAAAAACCAGAAATGCAGGACAGGCCATGGAGACATGGGAGCCTTGCTACGCTGATGGGCGGGCTGTAAATTGCCAACAGCCACTCTGGAGAAGTGTACGGTGTGTCCTGAAACATGTAATAAGCACAGCTTAGAGAGCATAGGGCACTTCCACTCATGGGCGTATAAATCGGGAAACCTAAAAATCAACAAGACACAGGCACCCCAAAGTTTAGGGCTGCTCTGTTTCCAAGAACCTCCACTTCGGTACACCTTCAATATCCCAGGAAAGCGAAAAATGGATAAAGAAGTTGTGGTACTTAGGCACAATGGAATATCACTCAGCCATGAAATCAATGTCATAAGGCTAGTAGCAGCAGGATGAGTGGATTTAGGTACGATGACTCTCAGTGAAATAAGTCACAGAGAAAAAGACACTTATCCTAAGATATCACTTATAGAGGGAATGTCAAAATCGCTACACTTGAACTGAATTACAAAACAGAACAGAGTCACACATTTAGAAAACACACTATGGCTGCTTAACGGGAAAGGTGAGGTGGGGTGATGCATAAAACAAGGGTTTGAAATTAGCTCAGATACCGTTCCACAAGCCAAATATGTAATAGACAAGACCTACTCCCTGCTCAGTGAACTGGACTCAACAGCCCCTATTCACCGCCCAAGAATATATCTGACTAGTAAGAGTCTTAAAACCTATGTATTGATCTCTCTCTGGAAGTGCATCAAGAGGGTGTAAAGCGGCATAAACACAGCAGTGAAAAGCAGCTAAACCCCATTATAAAAATAGATTACTTAAAAAAAACCCCATAAAACAAAGACAGTGAAAGAGAGAGAAATTCTTACAAAATCCGTTCAGGGGCTCTGATGCAACCTGGATTGACCATATCTAGACCCACAGCTGGATGAGACATGAGGCTGGACACTCTTGGGGCTGAGAGGATTGGTGAGCTTGGGTGAGCAAACGCAGACCCTTTAAAGTCATACTGCGTGGTACCCATGCCGTGGGTCCCAAATCTCCAGGTTCAAGGGCATCTTCCTACATCGAAAACATGCGTGGGAAACCCAGAAGATGGTACACCGTGTGATCGGGAAAGGGTTCTCAAACGCACCTCATTTCTCCTCTCCTTGTGCTCGGGTTCGCCATTCCAGCCGCTCTACTAACAATCTCCCTACTTGGAGAATCAGCACCTTTAACCTCCTGTTTCGGACAGGTCGCAATTTGGCCTGAGGATGAACGGGAAGAGGGGGAACCAATGAGAGACTAGCTCTAGGTGTTGGGACAGGCACAGGTCACTCTATTTTCCCATCAGGAAGAAGAATGAACCACAGGCTCAGCCTGCCCCCGGAACCAGAATACGGCCTGAAGCAATCCTGCGCTTTGGCGGCCACCTCCCAAAAAAGCGAGTTGACAGATGGAGCTCAGGGGCACTGCAACTCACAAACCTGCAGAGTTATAAATGATAACTCTCGTCCACAAATATATTGAGGGAAGGCAACGAAGAGGATTTGAAAGCAAGGCAGAATTGCAGGAAACAGGTTTCAGGAGGCAGACTCGACTCGCCTTGAAAGCACATGAAAAGCGGCAAAGCGTTGACAATGATGCCCTTGGCCAAAAAGGGCGTATGCGTTTTTTCCTGAATATATTCAGGAAAAAACGCATACGCCCTTTTTGGCCAACCAGGCAAGCCGGAAAGGCAAATCAGCGCTACAAAGAAGTCTCGCTTGCCATCGGTCAAAAGGGCCATGCTGAAAAAAGTGTAAAAACCAGAAATGCAGGACAGGCCATGGAGACATGGGAGCCTTGCTACGCTGATGGGCGGGCTGTAAATTGCCAACAGCCACTCTGGAGAAGTGTACGGTGTGTCCTGAAACATGTAATAAGCACAGCTTAGAGAGCATAGGGCACTTCCACTCATGGGCGTATAAATCGGGAAACCTAAAAATCAACAAGACACAGGCACCCCAAAGTTTAGGGCTGCTCTGTTTCCAAGAACCTCCACTTCGGTACACCTTCAATATCCCAGGAAAGCGAAAAATGGATAAAGAAGTTGTGGTACTTAGGCACAATGGAATATCACTCAGCCATGAAATCAATGTCATAAGGCTAGTAGCAGCAGGATGAGTGGATTTAGGTACGATGACTCTCAGTGAAATAAGTCACAGAGAAAAAGACACTTATCCTAAGATATCACTTATAGAGGGAATGTCAAAATCGCTACACTTGAACTGAATTACAAAACAGAACAGAGTCACACATTTAGAAAACACACTATGGCTGCTTAACGGGAAAGGTGAGGTGGGGTGATGCATAAAACAAGGGTTTGAAATTAGCTCAGATACCGTTCCACAAGCCAAATATGTAATAGACAAGACCTACTCCCTGCTCAGTGAACTGGACTCAACAGCCCCTATTCACCGCCCAAGAATATATCTGACTAGTAAGAGTCTTAAAACCTATGTATTGATCTCTCTCTGGAAGTGCATCAAGAGGGTGTAAAGCGGCATAAACACAGCAGTGAAAAGCAGCTAAACCCCATTATAAAAATAGATTACTTAAAAAAAACCCCATAAAACAAAGACAGTGAAAGAGAGAGAAATTCTTACAAAATCCGTTCAGGGGCTCTGATGCAACCTGGATTGACCATATCTAGACCCACAGCTGGATGAGACATGAGGCTGGACACTCTTGGGGCTGAGAGGATTGGTGAGCTTGGGTGAGCAAACGCAGACCCTTTAAAGTCATACTGCGTGGTACCCATGCCGTGGGTCCCAAATCTCCAGGTTCAAGGGCATCTTCCTACATCGAAAACATGCGTGGGAAACCCAGAAGATGGTACACCGTGTGATCGGGAAAGGGTTCTCAAACGCACCTCATTTCTCCTCTCCTTGTGCTCGGGTTCGCCATTCCAGCCGCTCTACTAACAATCTCCCTACTTGGAGAATCTGCACCTTTAACCTCCTGTTTCGGACAGGTGGCAATTTGGCCTGAGGATGAACGCGAAGACGGGGAACCAATGAGAGACTAGCTCTAGGTGTTGGGACAGGCACAGGTCACTCTATTTTCCCATCAGGAAGAAGAATGAAACACAGGCTCAGCCTGCCCCCGGAACCAGAATACGGCCTGAAGCAATCCTGCGCTTTGGCGGCCACCTCCCAAAAAAGCGAGTTGACAGATGGAGCTCAGGGGCACTGCAACTCACAAACCTGCAGAGTTATAAATGATAACTCTCGTCCACAAATATATTGAGGGAAGGCAACGAAGAGGATTTGAAAGCAAGGCAGAATTGCAGGAAACAGGTTTCAGGAGGCAGACTCGACTCGCCTTGAAAGCACATGAAAAGCGGCAAAGCGTTGACAATGATGCCCTTGGCCAAAAAGGGCGTATGCGTTTTTTCCTGAATATATTCAGGAAAAAACGCATACGCCCCTTTTGGCCAACCAGGCAAGCCGGAAAGGCAAATCAGCGCTACAAAGAAGTCTCGCTTGCCATCGGTCAAAAGGGCCATGCTGAAAAAAGTGTAAAAACCAGAAATGCAGGACAGGCCATGGAGACATGGGAGCCTTGCTACGCTGATGGGCGGGCTGTAAATTGCCAACAGCCACTCTGGAGAAGTGTACGGTGTGTCCTGAAACATGTAATAAGCACAGCTTAGAGAGCATAGGGCACTTCCACTCATGGGCGTATAAATCGGGAAACCTAAAAATCAACAAGACACAGGCACCCCAAAGTTTAGGGCTGCTCTGTTTCCAAGAACCTCCACTTCGGTACACCTTCAATATCCCAGGAAAGCGAAAAATGGATAAAGAAGTTGTGGTACTTAGGCACAATGGAATATCACTCAGCCATGAAATCAATGTCATAAGGCTAGTAGCAGCAGGATGAGTGGATTTAGGTACGATGACTCTCAGTGAAATAAGTCACAGAGAAAAAGACACTTATCCTAAGATATCACTTATAGAGGGAATGTCAAAATCGCTACACTTGAACTGAATTACAAAACAGAACAGAGTCACACATTTAGAAAACACACTATGGCTGCTTAACGGGAAAGGTGAGGTGGGGTGATGTGTAAAACAAGGGTTTGAAATTAGCTCAGATACCGTTCCACAAGCCAAATATGTAATAGACAAGACCTACTCCCTGCTCAGTGAACTGGACTCAACAGCCCCTATTCACCGCCCAAGAATATATCTGACTAGTAAGAGTCTTAAAACCTATGTATTGATCTCTCTCTGGAAGTGCATCAAGAGGGTGTAAAGCGGCATAAACACAGCAGTGAAAAGCAACTAAACCCCATTATAAAAATAGATTACTTAAAAAAAAACCCATAAAACAAAGACAGTGAAAGAGAGAGAAATTCTTACAAAATCCGTTCAGGGGCTCTGATGCAACCTGGATTGACCATATCTAGACCCACAGCTGGATGAGACATGAGGCTGGACACTCTTGGGGCTGAGAGGATTGGTGAGCTTGGGTGAGCAAACGCAGACCCTTTAAAGTCCTACTGCGTGGTACCCATGCCGTGGGTCCCAAATCTCCAGGTTCAAGGGCATCTTCCTACATCGAAAACATGTGTGGGAAACCCAGAAGATGGTACACCGTGTGATTGGGAAAGGGTTCTCAAACGCACCTCATTTCTCCTCTCCTTGTGCTCGGGTTCGCCATTCCAGCCGCTCTACTAACAATCTCCCTACTTGGAGAATCAGCACCTTTAACCTCCTGTTTCGGACAGGTCGCAATTTGGCCTGAGGATGAACGGGAAGAGGGGGAACCAATGAGAGAGTAGCTCTAGGTGTTGGGACAGGCACAGGTCACTCTATTTTCCCATCAGGAAGAAGAATGAAACACAGGTTCAGCCTGCCCCCGGAACCAGAACACGGCCTGAAGCAATCCTGCGCTTTGGCGGCCACCTCCCAAAAAAGCGAGTTGACAGATGGAGCTCAGGGGCACTGCAACTCACAAACCTGCAGAGTTATAAATGATAACTCTCGTCCACAAATATATTGAGGGAAGGCAACGAAGAGGATTTGAAAGCAAGGCAGAATTGCAGGAAACAGGTTTCAGGAGGCAGACTCGACTCGCCTTGAAAGCACATGAAAAGCGGCAAAGCGTTGACAATGATGCCCTTGGCCAAAAAGGGCGTATGCGTTTTTTCCTGAATATATTCAGGAAAAAACGCATACGCCCTTTTTGGCCAACCAGGCAAGCCGGAAAGGCAAATCAGCGCTACAAAGAAGTCTCGCTTGCCATCGGTCAAAAGGGCCATGCTGAAAAAAGTGTAAAAACCAGAAATGCAGGACAGGCCATGGAGACATGGGAGCCTTGCTACGCTGATGGGCGGGCTGTAAATTGCCAACAGCCACTCTGGAGAAGTGTACGGTGTGTCCTGAAACATGTAATAAGCACAGCTTAGAGAGCATAGGGCACTTCCACTCATGGGCGTATAAATCGGGAAACCTAAAAATCAACAAGACACAGGCACCCCAAAGTTTAGGGCTGCTCTGTTTCCAAGAACCTCCACTTCGGTACACCTTCAATATCCCAGGAAAGCGAAAAATGGATAAAGAAGTTGTGGTACTTAGGCACAATGGAATATCACTCAGCCATGAAATCAATGTCATAAGGCTAGTAGCAGCAGGATGAGTGGATTTAGGTACGATGACTCTCAGTGAAATAAGTCACAGAGAAAAAGACACTTATCCTAAGATATCACTTATAGAGGGAATGTCAAAATCGCTACACTTGAACTGAATTACAAAACAGAACAGAGTCACACATTTAGAAAACACACTATGGCTGCTTAACGGGAAAGGTGAGGTGGGGTGATGCATAAAACAAGGGTTTGAAATTAGCTCAGATACCGTTCCACAAGCCAAATATGTAATAGACAAGACCTACTCCCTGCTCAGTGAACTGGACTCAACAGCCCCTATTCACCGCCCAAGAATATATCTGACTAGTAAGAGTCTTAAAACCTATGTATTGATCTCTCTCTGGAAGTGCATCAAGAGGGTGTAAAGCGGCATAAACACAGCAGTGAAAAGCAGCTAAACCCCATTATAAAAATAGATTACTTAAAAAAAACCCCATAAAACAAAGACAGTGAAAGAGAGAGAAATTCTTACAAAATCCGTTCAGGGGCTCTGATGCAACCTGGATTGACCATATCTAGACCCACAGCTGGATGAGACATGAGGCTGGACACTCTTGGGGCTGAGAGGATTGGTGAGCTTGGGTGAGCAAACGCAGACCCTTTAAAGTCATACTGCGTGGTACCCATGCCGTGGGTCCCAAATCTCCAGGTTCAAGGGCATCTTCCTACATCGAAAACATGCGTGGGAAACCCAGAAGATGGTACACCGTGTGATCGGGAAAGGGTTCTCAAACGCACCTCATTTCTCCTCTCCTTGTGCTCGGGTTCGCCATTCCAGCCGCTCTACTAACAATCTCCCTACTTGGAGAATCAGCACCTTTAACCTCCTGTTTCGGACAGGTCGCAATTTGGCCTGAGGATGAACGGGAAGAGGGGGAACCAATGAGAGACTAGCTCTAGGTGTTGGGACAGGCACAGGTCACTCTATTTTCCCATCAGGAAGAAGAATGAACCACAGGCTCAGCCTGCCCCCGGAACCAGAATACGGCCTGAAGCAATCCTGCGCTTTGGCGGCCAGCTCCCAAAAAAGCGAGTTGACAAATGGAGCTCAAGGGCACTGCAATTCACAAACCTGCAGAGTTATAAATGATAACTCTCGTCCACAAATATATTGAGGGAAGGCAACGAAGAGGATTTGAAAGCAAGGCAGAATTGCAGGAAACAGGTTTCAGGAGGCAGACTCGACTCGCCTTGAAAGCACATGAAAAGTGGCAAAGCGTTGACAATGATGCCCTTGGCCAAAAAGGGCGTATGCGTTTTTTCCTGAATATATTCAGGAAAAAACGCATACGCCCTTTTTGGCCAACCAGGCAAGCCGGAAAGGCAAATCAGCGCTACAAAGAAGTCTCGCTTGCCATCGGTCAAAAGGGCCATGCTGAAAAAAGTGTAAAAACCAGAAATGCAGGACAGGCCATGGAGACATGGGAGCCTTGCTACGCTGATGGGCGGGCTGTAAATTGCCAGCAGCCACTCTGGAGAAGTGTACGGTGTGTCCTGAAACATGTAATAAGCACAGCTTAGAGAGCATAGGGCACTTCCACTCATGGGCGTATAAATCGGGAAACCTAAAAATCAACAAGACACAGGCACCCCAAAGTTTAGGGCTGCTCTGTTTCCAAGAACCTCCACTTCGGTACACCTTCAATATCCCAGGAAAGCGAAAAATGGATAAAGAAGTTGTGGTACTTAGGCACAATGGTATATCACTCAGCCATGAAATCAATGTCATAAGGCTAGTAGCAGCAGGATGAGTGGATTTAGGTACGATGACTCTCAGTGAAATAAGTCACAGAGAAAAAGACGCTTATCCTAAGATATCACTTATAGAGGGAATGTCAAAATCGCTACACTTGAACTGAATTACAAAACGGAACAGAGTCACACATTTAGAAAACACACTATGGCTGCTTAACGGGAAAGGTGAGGTGGGGTGATGCATAAAACAAGGGTTTGAAATTAGCTCAGATACCGTTCCACAAGCCAAATATGTAATAGACAAGACCTACTCCCTGCTCAGTGAACTGAACTCAACAGCTCCTATTCACCGCCCAAGAATATATCTGACTAGTAAGAGTTTTAAAACCTATGTATTGATCTCTCTCTGGAAGTGCATCAAGAGGGTGTAAAGCGGCATAAACACAGCAGTGAAAAGCAGCTAAACCCCATTATAAAAATAGATTACTTAAAAAAAAACCCATAAAACAAAGACAGTGAAAGAGAGAGAAATTCTTACAAAATCCGTTCAGGGGCTCTGATGCAACCTGGATTGACCATATCTAGACCCACAGCTGGATGAGACATAAGGCTGGACACTCTTGGGGCTGAGAGGATTGGTGAGCTTGGGTGAGCAAACGCAGACCCTTTAAAGTCATACTGCGTGGTACCCATGCCGTGGGTCCCAAATCTCCAGGTTCAAGGGCATCTTCCTACATCGAAAACATGCGTGGGAAACCCAGAAGATGGTACACCGTGTGATCGGGAAAGGGTTCTCAAACGCACCTCATTTCTCCTCTCCTTGTGCTCGGGTTCGCCATTCCAGCCGCTCTACTAACAATCTCCCTACTTGGAGAATCTGCACCTTTAACCTCCTGTTTCGGACAGGTGGCAATTTGGCCTGAGGATGAACGCGAAGACGGGGAACCAATGAGAGACTAGCTCTAGGTGTTGGGACAGGCACAGGTCACTCTATTTTCCCATCAGGAAGAAGAATGAAACACAGGCTCAGCCTGCCCCCGGAACCAGAATACGGCCTGAAGCAATCCTGCGCTTTGGCGGCCACCTCCCAAAAAAGCGAGTTGACAGATGGAGCTCAGGGGCACTGCAACTCACAAACCTGCAGAGTTATAAATGATAACTCTCGTCCACAAATATATTGAGGGAAGGCAACGAAGAGGATTTGAAAGCAAGGCAGAATTGCAGGAAACAGGTTTCAGGAGGCAGACTCGACTCGCCTTGAAAGCACATGAAAAGCGGCAAAGCGTTGACAATGATGCCCTTGGCCAAAAAGGGCGTATGCGTTTTTTCCTGAATATATTCAGGAAAAAACGCATACGCCCTTTTTGGCCAACCAGGCAAGCCGGAAAGGCAAATCAGCGCTACAAAGAAGTCTCGCTTGCCATCGGTCAAAAGGGCCATGCTGAAAAAAGTGTAAAAACCAGAAATGCAGGACAGGCCATGGAGACATGGGAGCCTTGCTACGCTGATGGGCGGGCTGTAAATTGCCAACAGCCACTCTGGAGAAGTGTACGGTGTGTCCTGAAACATGTAATAAGCACAGCTTAGAGAGCATAGGGCACTTCCACTCATGGGCGTATAAATCGGGAAACCTAAAAATCAACAAGACACAGGCACCCCAAAGTTTAGGGCTGCTCTGTTTCCAAGAACCTCCACTTCGGTACACCTTCAATATCCCAGGAAAGCGAAAAATGGATAAAGAAGTTGTGGTACTTAGGCACAATGGAATATCACTCAGCCATGAAATCAATGTCATAAGGCTAGTAGCAGCAGGATGAGTGGATTTAGGTACGATGACTCTCAGTGAAATAAGTCACAGAGAAAAAGACACTTATCCTAAGATATCACTTATAGAGGGAATGTCAAAATCGCTACACTTGAACGGAATTACAAAACAGAACAGAGTCACACATTTAGAAAACACACTATGGCTGCTTAACGGGAAAGGTGAGGTGGGGTGATGCATAAAACAAGGGTTTGAAATTAGCTCAGATACCGTTCCACAAGCCAAATATGTAATAGACAAGACCTACTCTCTGCTCAGTGAACTGGACTCAACAGCCCATATTCACCGCCCAAGAATATATCTGACTAGTAAGAGTCTTAAAACCTATGTATTGATCTCTCTCTGGAAGTGCATCAAGAGGGTGTAAAGCGGCATAAACACAGCAGTGAAAAGCAGCTAAACCCCATTATAAAAATAGATTACTTAAAAAAAACCCCATAAAACAAAGACAGTGAAAGAGAGAGAAATTCTTACAAAATCCGTTCAGGGGCTCTGATGCAACCTGGATTGACCATATCTAGACCCACAGCTGGATGAGACATGAGGCTGGACACTCTTGGGGCTGAGAGGATTGGTGAGCTTGGGTGAGCAAACGCAGACCCTTTAAAGTCATACTGCGTGGTACCCATGCCGTGGGTCCCAAATCTCCAGGTTCAAGGGCATCTTCCTACATCGAAAACATGCGTGGGAAACCCAGAAGATGGTACACCGTGTGATCGGGAAAGGGTTCTCAAACGCACCTCATTTCTCCTCTCCTTGTGCTCGGGTTCGCCATTCCAGCCGCTCTACTAACAATCTCCCTACTTGGAGAATCAGCACCTTTAACCTCCTGTTTCGGACAGGTCGCAATTTGGCCTGAGGATGAACGGGAAGAGGGGGAACCAATGAGAGACTAGCTCTAGGTGTTGGGACAGGCACAGGTCACTCTATTTTCCCATCAGGAAGAAGAATGAACCACAGGCTCAGCCTGCCCCCGGAACCAGAATACGGCCTGAAGCAATCCTGCGCTTTGGCGGCCAGCTCCCAAAAAAGCGAGTTGACAAATGGAGCTCAGGGGCACTGCAACTCACAAACCTGCAGAATAATAAATGATAACTCTCGTCCACAAATATATTGAGGGAAGGCAACGAAGAGGATTTGAAAGCAAGGCAGAATTGCAGGAAACAGGTTTCAGGAGGCAGACTCGACTCGCCTTGAAAGCACATGAAAAGTGGCAAAGCGTTGACAATGATGCCCTTGGCCAAAAAGGGCGTATGCGTTTTTTCCTGAATATATTCAGGAAAAAACGCATACGCCCTTTTTGGCCAACCAGGCAAGCCGGAAAGGCAAATCAGCGCTACAAAGAAGTCTCGCTTGCCATCGGTCAAAAGGGCCATGCTGAAAAAAGTGTAAAAACCAGAAATGCAGGACAGGCCATGGAGACATGGGAGCCTTGCTACGCTGATGGGCGGGCTGTAAATTGCCAGCAGCCACTCTGGAGAAGTGTACGGTGTGTCCTGAAACATGTAATAAGCACAGCTTAGAGAGCATAGGGCAC